>NC_140593.1:785789044-786209544 GCF_964204655.1 Triturus cristatus | reverse complement strand
CTCCTACAACTTCGCTGCGTAAGCACATATTGGGAACATTGCAGCATCGTGCAGGCACTTGGCTACGAACAATAAATATGCACTTTGAGTAAGGCGAAATGGAAATGTGACAGTGGAATAAAAATACGCTATTTTAGCAGAAAGGTATGAGTTCCAATGCACAACTGAGAATACCAACCTGGTGCATTCTGGGTCCCGTAGTTGACAGGCTGCGAGCACCTGTCCACTTGGAGTTAATTAACAACACACCCACCTGTGAACAAGGCGGAGTAATGCTGAAACGCGTCAGGACTATTTAAGTGTGTTGAAATGCTGCAGCGCTCGTGACGAATAAAGTCAGCTTTCTGCATTAAGACGGAGTTGGGCTCTGGTGATGTCTGTGAATTATTGCAAAGCGGCAGGATCTCCATTCCTGCTTTAAGAACCCGCCCTGCTGGGTCGGGGCCCTCGGTAAATGGAACTGGTTCAATTATACGATTGAGGGGGATGACCCGCTTAAAACGCTGCCAGCCACAAAAGGATTTCCATTGGCAATGTGGCAGATTGTTGGAGAAAGGGAGAGGAGAGAGGTGTCTTCCTCTCTCCTACAACTTCGCTGCGCAAGCACATATTGGGAACATTGCAGCATCGTGCAGGCACTTGGCAACGAACACTAAATATGCACTTTGAGTAAGGCAAAATGGAAATGTGACATTGGAATAAAAATACGCTATTTTAGCAGAAAGGTAGGAGTTCCAATGCACAACTGAGAATACCTACCTGGTGCATTCTGGGTCCCGTAGTTGACAGGCTGCGGGCACATGTCCACTTGGAGTTAATTAACAACACACCCACCTGTGAACAAGGCGGAGTAACGCTGAAACGTGTCAGGCCTATTTAAGTGTGTTGAAATGCTTCAGCGCTCATGACGAATAAAGTCAGCTTTCTGCATTAAGACGGAGTTGGGCTCTGGTGATGTCTGTGAGTTAATGCAAAGCGGCAGGATCTCCATTCCTGCTTTGAAAGCCCGCCCTGCTGGGTCGGAGTCCCCAGTAAATGGAACTGGTTCAATTATACAATGAAGGGGGATGACCCGCTTACAACGCTGCCAGCCGCAAAAGTATTTCCATTGGCAATGTGGCAGATTGTTGGAGAATGGGAGAGAAGAGAGGTGTCTTCCTCTTTCCTAAAACTTCGCTGCGCAAGCACATATTGTGAACATTGCAGCATCGTGCAGGCACTTGGCAACGAACACTAAATATGCACTTTGAGTAAGGTGAAATGGAAATGTGACATTGGAATAAAAATACGCTATTTTAGCAGAAAGTTAGGAGTTCCAATGCACAACTGAGAATACCTACCTGGTGCATTCTGGGTCCCGTAGTTGACAGGCTGCGGGCCCATGTCCACTTGGAGTTAATTAACAACACACCCACCTATGAACAAGGTGGAGTAACGCTGAAACGCGTCAGGAATATTTAAGTGTGTTGAAATGCTGCAGCGCTCGTGACGAATAAAGTCAGCTTTCTGCATTACGACGGAGTTGGTCTCTGGTGATGTCTGCGAGCTATTGCAAAGCGGCAGGATCTCCATTCCAGCTTTAAGAGCCCGCCTTGCTGGGTCGGAGCCCCCGGTAAATGGAACTGGTTCAATTATACGATGGAGGGGGATGACCCGCTTACAACGCTGCCAGCCGCAAAAGTATTTCCATTGGCAATGTGACAGATTGTTGGAGAATGGGAGAGGAGAGAGGTGTCTTCCTCTCTCCTACAACTTTGCTGCACAAGCACATATTGTGAACATTGCAGCATCGTGCAGGCATTTGGCAACGAACACGAAATATGCACTTTGAGTAAGGTGAAATGGAAATGTGACATTGGAATAAAAATACGCTATTTTAGCAGAAAGGTAGGAGTTCCAATGCACAACTGAGAATACCTACCTGGTGCATTCTGGGTCCCGTAGTTGACAGGCTGCGGGCACATATCCACTTGGAGTTAATTAACAACACACCCACCTGTGAACAAGGCGGAGTAACGCTGAAACGAGTCAGGACTATTTAAGTGTTTTGAAATGCTGCAGCGCTCGTGACGAATAAAGTCAGCTTTCTGCATTAAGACGGAGTTGGGCTCTGGTGATGTCTGTGAATTATTGCAAAGCGGCAGGATCTCCATTCCTGCTATGAAAGCCCGCCCTGCTAGGTCGGAGTCCCCGGTAAATGGAACTGGTTCAATTATACGATGGAGGGGCATGACCCGCTTACAACGCTGCCAGCCGCAAAAGGATTTCCATTGGCAATGTGGCAGATTGTTGGAGAAAGGGAGAGGAGAGAGGTGACTTCCTCTCTCCTACAACTTCGCTGCGCAAGCACATGTTGGAAACATTGCAGCATCGTGCAGGCACTTGGCAACGAACACTAAATATGCACTTTGAGTAAGGCGAAATGGAAATGTGACATTGGAATAAAAATACGCTATTTTAGCAGAAAGGTATGAGTTGCAATGCACAACTGAGAATACCTACCTGGTGCATTCTGGGTCCCGTAGTTGACAGGCTGCGGGCACCTGTCCACTTGGAGTTAATCAACAACACACCCACCTGTGAACAAGGCGGAGTAATGCTGAAACGCGTCAGGACTATTTAAGTGTGTTGAAATGCTGCAGCGCTCGTGACGAATAAAGTCAGCTTTCTGCATTAAGACGCAGTTGGGCTCTGGTGATGTCTGTGAATTATTGCAAAGCGGCAGGATCTCCATTCCTGCTTTAAGAGCCTGCCCTGCTGGGTCGGAGACCCCGGTAAATGGAACTGGTTCAATTATACGATGGAGGGGGATGACCCGCTTACAACGCAGCCAGCCGCAAAAGGATTTCCATTGGCAATGTGGCAGATTGTTGGAGAAAGGGGGAGGAGAGAGGTGTCTTCCTCTCTCCTACAACTTCGCTGCGCAAGCACATATTGGGAACATTGCAGCATCATGCAGGCACTTGGCTACGAACACTAAATATGCACTTTGAGTAAGGCAAAATGGAAATGTGACATTGGAATAAAAATACGCTATTTTAGCAGAAAGGTATGAGTTCCAATGCACAACTGAGAATACCTACCTGGTGCATTCTGGGTCCCGTAGTTGACAGGCTGCGGGCACCTGTCCACTTGGAGTTAATCAACAACACACCCACCTGTGAACAAGGCGGAGTAACGCTGAAACGCGGCAGGACTATTTAAGTGTGTTGAAATGCTGCAGCGCTCGTGACGAATAAAGTCAGCTTTCTGCATTAAGACGCAGTTGGGCTCTGGTGATGTCTGTGAATTATTGCAAAGCGGCAGGATCTCCATTCCTGCTTTAAGAGCCTGCCCTGCTGGGTCGGAGCCCCCAGTAAATGGAACTGGTTCAATTATACGATGGAGGGGGATGACCCGCTTACAACGCTGCCAGCCGCAAAAGGATTTCCATTGGCAATGTGGCAGATTGTTGGAGAAAGGGAGAGGAGAGAGGTGTCTTCCTCTCTCCTACAACTTCGCTGCGTAAGCACATATTGGGAACATTGCAGCATCGTGCAGGCACTTGGCTACAAACAATAAATATGCACTTTGAGTAAGGCGAAATGGAAATGTGACAGTGGAATAAAAATACGCTATTTTAGCAGAAAGGTATGAGTTCCAATGCACAACTGAGAATACCAACCTGGTGCATTCTGGGTCCCGTAGTTGACAGGCTGCGAGCACCTGTCCACTTGGAGTTAATTAACAACACACCCACCTGTGAACAAGGCGGAGTAATGCTGAAACGCGTCAGGACTATTTAAGTGTGTTGAAATGCTGCAGCGCTCGTGACGAATAAAGTCAGCTTTCTGCATTAAGACGGAGTTGGGCTCTGGTGATGTCTGTGAATTATTGCAAAGCGGCAGGATCTCCATTCCTGCTTTAAGAACCCGCCCTGCTGGGTCGGGGCCCTCGGTAAATGGAACTGGTTCAATTATACGATTGAGGGGGATGACCCGCTTAAAACGCTGCCAGCCACAAAAGGATTTTCATTGGCAATGTGGCAGATTGTTGGAGAAAGGGACAGGAGAGAGGTGTCTTCCTCTCACCTACAACTTTGCTGCGCAAGCACATATTGGGAACATTGCAGCATCGTGCAGGCACTTGGCAACGAACACTAAATATGCACTTTGAGTAAGGCGAAATGGAAATGTGACATTGGAATAAAAATTCACTTTTTTAGCAGAAAGGTATGAGTTCCAATGCACAACTGAGAATACCTACCTGGTGCATTCTGGGTCCCGTAGTTGACAGGCTGCAGGCACATGTCCACTTGGAGTTAATTAACAACACACCCACCTGTGAACAAGGTGGAGTAATGCTGAAAAGCGTCAGGACTATTTAAGTGTGTTGAAATGCTGCAGCGCTCGTGACTAATAAAGTCAGCTTTCTGCATTAAGACGGAGTTGGTTTCTGGCGATGCCTGTGAGTTATTGCAAAGCGGCAGGATCTCCATTACTGCTTTAAGAGCCCGCCCTGCTGCGTCGGAGCCCCTGGTAAATGGAACTGGTTCAAATATATATATATATATATATATATTCACTTAAAAAACCATAGGTTTCACACATGTTATAGTTAGCTGTACATTTCACTTGTAAAAAACCAATGAAATTCCACGTTATAGTTAGATCAGGTAACTATAACTTGCGCGCCCACAATAAACTGCTGATGATGTCACATATTACATCACTCATGACATGGTCAGTGACATCACTCATGACATCAATGATGACATCTGAAATTACACATTGTGGATTGCGGTCGCGCAAGTTATAGTTACCTGATCTAACTATAACGTGGAATTTCATTGGTTTTTTACGAGTGAAATGTACAGCTAACTATAACATGTGTGAAACCTATGGTTTTTTAAGTGAATTTGCAAGGTTTTGTAAATGATAATTCCTAACTATAACGTGTGTGAAACCTATGGTTTTTTCAGTGAATTTGTACGGTTTTTTAAATGCTAAGTTATGTATTTATTTTTTATTTTTTTTTCCTAGTTTTTCACTGTGCGCACACCCTCATTTGAGATGTCATCAGTGATGTCACTGACCATGTCATGAAATGATGCAATATGTGACATCATCAGCAGTGCATTGCGGGCGCGTGAGTTATAGTTAGCAGAACTAACTATAACGGAGGAATTTCTATGGTTTTGTATGAGTGAAATGGGCAGCTAACTATAACACCCCTGAAACCTATGGTTTTTTCTGTGAATTTCTACGGTTTTTTAAATGCTAATTTCTAACGATAACGTCTCTGAAACCTATGTTTTTTTCAGTGAATTTCAAAGGTTTTTTTAAATGCTATCTTTTAAGTGTGCTAGTAGTTATATCAATTTTTTTGTACTGATTTTCTACAGTTTTGTAACTGTTTATTTAGAAATATTTTATTCATTAAATAACATTATATATGTTTCCGAAAATCGCAAAAAAAAAAAAATTTATTAAAACTGAAATATTGATTAATTTTCTTGTTTTAATTTTTTATTTTAATATATGTATATTATTTTCTTTAAAAAAAAAATCTAATTTTTTTCGGAGTCACGCACTCAAGGTGTACACATCACGGTGGGTGCGCACATTCTAGCCGCCATTTTATAAAACTCATGAAGGATCCGCGTATGGTGTGCGACGGCTGCGTGTTTTTCAGTTACATCATATACATTTAATATCACGTGATATGCGCAATTGGTATGCGACCAGTCTTTGACTCCTGCTCCCGCGCATTTGCGACACATGCGCATTACAGTACGAGATGTTTGCGCGGTTGCGGGTCCCGCGTGACATCATATACGTGCTGGGGCGCGCTGGGTGCGCGACTCCCGCAAAAAAAAATTATGTTCCAAAATGATATGTATGTGTCTTTAATATACATATTAAGGCAAGAGATTATGTAAGATATTCATCAAAATAATATATTTGTACTTATAATAAACTTATATTATTTTTAAATATATTTTCGCGAAGTCGGGTGCGTGCATCGTGAGTGCAGAAAACCAGGTCAGCAGAGCTGCTGTAGAGCCAGAGAACCAGGTCAGCAGAGCTGCTCTAGAGCCTAAGAACTAGGTCAGCAGAGCTGCTCTCGAGCCAGAGAACCAGGTCAGCAGAGCTGCTGTAGAGCCAGAGCAACCAGGTCAGCAGAGCTGCTTTAGAGGGAGAGAACCAGGCCAGCAGAGCTGCTTTAGAGCCAAAGAACCAGGTTAGCAGAGCTGCTTTAGAGCCAGAGAACCAGGTCAGCAGAGCTACTCTAGAGCCAGAGAACCAAATCAGCAGAGCTGCTTTAGAGCCATAGAACCAGGTCAGCAGAGCTGCTTTAGAGCCAGAGAACCAGGTCAGTAGAGCTGCTCTAGAGCCTAAGAACCAGGTCAACAGAGCTGCTCTAGAGCCAGAGAACCAGGTCTGCAGAGCTGCTACAGAGCCTGAGAAACCAGGTCAGTAGAGCTGCTTTAGAGGGAGAGAACCAAGTCAGCAGAGCTGCTCTAGAGCCAGAGAACCATGTCAGCAGAACTGCTTCAGAGCCATAGAACTGGGTCAGCGGAGCTGCTTTAGAGCCAGAGAACCAGGTCAGCAGAGCTGTTGTAGAGCCAGACAATTAGATCAGCAGAGCTGCTCTGTAGCATAAGCACCAGGTCAGCAGACCTGCTGTAGAGCCAGAGAAACCAGGTCAGCAGAGCTGCTTTAGAGAGAGAGAACCAGGTCAGCAGAGCTGCTTTAGAGCCAGAGAACCAGGTCAGCAGAGCTGCTCTAGCTGACACTGACTGTCTGACACTGACTGACTGACACTGACTGATTGGCACTGACTGACACAGATTGACTGACACTGACACTGACTGACACTGATTGACTGACACTGACTGACTGACACTGACTGACTGACACTGACTGACACTGATTGACACTGACTGACACTGATTGACTGACACTGACTGACTGACACTGATTGACTGACACTGACTGACACTGATTTACTGACACTGACTGACTGACTGACACTGACTGACTGACACTGACTGACAGTGACTGACACTGACTGACACTGACTGACTACTCTCTACTACTCTACTACTGACTCTCTACTACTCTCTACTACTCTCTCTCTACTACTCACTCTCTTCTACTCACTCTCTACTACTCTCTACTACTCATTCTCTACTACTCTACTACTCTCTACTACTCACTCTCAACTACTCACTCTCTACTACTTTACTACTCACTCTCTACTACTCACTCGCTACTACTCTCTACTACTCACTCTCTACTACTCACTCTCTTCTACTCACGCTCTACTACGCTCTACTACCCACTGTGTACTACTACTCTCTCTACTACTCACTCTCTACTACTCTCTACTACTCACTCGCTACTACTCTCTACTACTCACTCTCTACTACACTCTCTACTACTCTCTCTCTCTTCTACTCTCTACTACTACTCTCTACTATTCACTCTCTACTACTCACTCTCTACTACTCTCTACTACTCTCTCTCTACTACTCACTCTCTACTACTCACTACTACTCACTCTCTCCTACTCTCTACTACTCACTCTGTACTACTCACTCTCTACTACTCACTCTCTAATACTCTCTACTGCTCACTCTCCACTACTCATTCTCTACTACTCGCTCTCAACTACTCTCTACTACTCACTCTACTACTCACTCTCTACTACTCTACTACTCTCTCTACTTCTCACTCTATACTACTCTCTCTCTACTACTCACTCACTACTACTCTCTGCTACTCACTCTCTACTACACACTCTCTACTACTTGCTCTCTGCTACTCGTTCTCTACTACTCTCTAGTACTCACTCTACTACTCACTCTCTACTACTCTCTACTACTCACTCTCTACTACTCCACTACTCTCTACTACTCACTCTCTACTACTCACTCTCTACTACTCTACTACTCTCTACTACTCTCTCTCTACTACTCACTCTCTACTACTCACTCTCTACTACTCTCTACCACTCACTCTCTACTACTCTCTCTCTACTACTCTCTACTACTCACTCTCAATTACTCACTCTCTACTACTCTCTCTCTACTATTCTCTACTACTCACTCTGCTACTCAGTCTCTACTACTCGCTAATACTCTCTCTCTGCTACTCACTCTCTACTACTCTACTACTCACTCTCTACTACTCTCTACTAATCACTCTCTACTTCTCTCTACTACTCTCTACTACTCACTCTACTACTCACTCTCTACTACTCTCTGCTACTCACTCTCTACTACTCACTCTCTACTACTCACTCTACTACTCTCTACTACTCACTCTCTGATACTTTCTCTACTACTCTCTACTACTCTCTACTACTCACTCTCTACTCTCTATTACTCACTCTCTACTCTCTACCTCTCTACCTCTCTCTACCTCTCTCTCTACTACTCTCTACCTCTACATCTCTACCTATACACCTCTACCTCTCTACCTCTCTGTACATGCACACATATGCACATATATATGCATATATATGCATATGCATTTATATATATGTATGTGTATTATCTACTAGCGGTCGCCAGTAGATAGTTATAGTTAGGACCGTGTTTCCATAGGAAATCCGCAACATTCTATTTGGAATAACTTTGGCGCCGATTGACGAATCCTCGCGAAATTCTCAAAATAGGTGGGGCGCTGCGCTCCGCTCCTACCCTGAAAGTCTCGGGGGGATTTGTCAAGCGGGGGCTGAGAAAAAGGGGGGGTCCCAAAACGCGTTTTCCCCATGCATTTTTCCATAGGACCTTTAGTCCGAGCTACAGCCCGAACGGCTGAACAGAATGACTTGAAATTTGGCAGAGAGGTAGCCCTCAGGTCAGGGATGTGCCTTTTGAAGGTCTCGTGTAAATCTGTTCAGTATTTCCTGAGAAAATAGCATTTAAATCAATATATATATCTATGGGCGTGCTCCGAGCGCGTACCGTAAGCTTACCAAACGCGCACGCTGCCGTGCGCGAGCGCGATTTTGATTGGTTGTTAGATCTCAGTAAACATTCGAATCGGTCGAAACCAGGAAGTGTCGGCCGCCATTTTGTCTCTCGCAGTCTGAGGGGGTGAAAAACAAAGGTGGATAACGTGAAAAGGGGGCAGGCTGGACAGTTCCTGACCCCCTAGCCTTTGTCAGGGGGTCCCAGAAGGACCCCCAAGGGCAAATAAATAAATTTTAATTTTTTTTCGAAAAATCGCCGAATGCGCGTAGCGTACGCGCACGGCGTAAACGGAGAAATTCCGCGAACTTCGCGTAATTACGCGTACCGTGCGCGCACGGCAAAAAAAAAATTCAAAAAGGAAAGCTTAAAAAAAAATAACAAAAATTGTGAGGTAAGGTTGGCTCTTAAAAGAGCCGTTGGGTTAATACAGGGATGGAGGAAAGAAAGAATGGGAATATTATGAGCGTCTACAAACGTGCTGGTCTATCTTATTGTTAATAAGGGAAACACTGGTCTCCCCAAAAACAATAAGACCACAACACGTTGTACACCTCATTGCAACCCTCCCAAATCGAGGGTTAACGTCCAGAGGAGCAGAAGAAGGTGATGCTCCCACCTCAGAGGAAGGGCTCAGCTGAGCTGTCGATGATGTACTCGGCTGAGCTTCTGAGGTTGGGCTCTGGTGACTTATTGAAGAGTTTTCTCCAGTATGTCGAGCAAAGGTCCTGGGATGTTTATCCCTAAGGTGTCTCATCATAGAGTGATTTCCAAAGGAATACTTCTTCCTTGGATTTCCTCTAGCTAAAACACGGTCACAAAGTGTGCAAGTGACCAATGGAGCATTGACCTTTTTCTCCCCCTCTGGAAAAGTAAAATACTCCCATACAAAAGAATTCTTTTGTTTCCTCCTTCTCTGGATGATGGTGGTACTGCTAGCCTCACTCTCAGAAGAGGTCTGCTGTTCTGCCATTGTATCTCAATGTCAATTCAGCTCCTTCTCCTAGGGGATCTCAAGCAGTAATGAGGGGAATGGGTGTGGTGTGGGAAGTTTCTGGAACTGAAAGTAGTTTCAACCAATGAAAAGTGTTCCTTGTGGGTCACATGACCTACCGTGCGCGCTCCGTAAGCTTACGGTACGCGCTCGTAAAAAAGTGCGCATGCGCAAATGTAACGCTTACGGAGCGCTTACGGGGCGCGTACGTATGACGGCACTCGCGCATGCGCATTACACGCACCCGCGTAAGCGCGACGTTGGTTCCGCGCAACGTGCATGCGTGTACGCGTACGTCGCGTACGTATTACGAAAACGCACCGTACGTCATAAGGACGGTGCGCTTACGTGATACGTACGTGACGTACGCGTAACGTCAGCTTAACGTACGCGCACGGAAAAAAATGCAAAAAAATAAAATAAAAAAATAAACAAAACCGTGCAAAATTAAATAAAAAATCCATAGGTTTAACACACATTATAGTTAGGAATTAGCATTTAAAAAACCTTGCAAATTCACTGAAAAAACCATAGGTTTCACACAAGTTATAGTTAGCTGTACATTTCACTCGTAAAAAACCTATGAAATTCCCCCGTTATAGTTACTGTAGGCAACTATAACTCATGCGACCGTAATCCTGTGCTGATGACATATGTGTCTTTATGACCTACCGTGCGCGCTCCGTAAGCTTACGGTACGCGCTCGGAAACAAGTACGCATGCGCGAACGTGACGCTTACGGAGCGCTTACGGAGCGCGTACGTAAGACGCACTCGCGCATGCGCATTACACGCCCCTGCGTAACCGCGACGTTGCTTCCGCGTGTATGCGTACGTCACGTACGTATCACGTAAGTGCGCTGTACTTATGACGTACGGAGCGCGTAGCATCAGCTTACCGTACGCGCATCGTATTACGTAAGCGCACCGTACTTATGACGTACGGAGCGCGTAGCGTCAGCTTACCGTACGCGCACGGAAAAAAATGCATAAAAAAAAAAATGTAACCATTCCATAATGCAGGATATAGTACATATATTATTTTATACATAGGATTACCAAAAATCTCAAAAAAAAATTGCATTTAAAAAACCGTACAAATTCACTGAAAAAACCATAGGTTTCACACACGTTATAGTTAGGAATTAGCATTTTAAAAACCTTGCAAATTCACTGAAAAAACCATAGGTTTCACACATGTTATAGTTAGCTGGACATTTCACTCGTAAAAAACCAATGAAATTCCCCCGTTATAGTTAGTGCAGGCAACTATAACTCACGCGACCGCAATCCTCTGCTGATGATGTCAGATATTACATCACTGATGACATATGTGTCTTTATGAAAAATAAATATTTGTAATATATGTATAGCTAAAGATTAATGGAAGAAGACATGGGTAAATAGGTGTCTAAATACAGTGTTGTAATATCTGACATCATCAGCAGAGGATTGTGATCGCGTGAGTTATAGTTGCCTGCACTAACTATAACGGGGGAATTTCATTGGTTTTTTACGAGTGAAATGTCCAGCTAACTATAACATGTGTGAAACCTATGGTTTTTTCAGTGAATTTATATATATATATATATATATATATATATATAAACATATAAATATAATCTGCATATCTATATAAATATAAATGCATGCAAACATATACATATATGCATACATATGCATGGTATGTACATGAAAGTTTGAAAAACTCTAATACAAGAAAAGCTAAAAAGCCACCTAATTACAAACAGAATTGCTTTAACTTAAACGAGGGTGAGACCTATTGCATTTTCAATGCTTGTTTACTTTGATTCCATCAAGAAGGCATTCAGATGTGTCACACATTTTCCATAAATTCTGAATGGTAGCACTCTAGTTGCTCATCAGATCACTGTAGTAAAGCTACTGCTCACCAGGGAAGTCTGCTGCTGGTATTCAAAGTGCATGTTTCAGTCTGCATGTCAGAACTTTTTAATGAAATGGAAGAGGATTTGAGAAGTCAAAATGTGCCCTAATCTTTCTTTCTGCAGCACTAATCATACTTTCTATGGCAAAATGAACCCCCTCATTTTGTTCCTTTGCAAATTAAATGTTTTAAGTGTTACCACTTTATTCCAATCAAGATGGCATCAGGTGTGCCATACTTTTGTCATAAGTAAGACTGTTAGCGCTCTAGTTGTTCTTTAAAACACTCTGGGACATTCTGTAATTGGGCTATACTTGGGCTACATCTCGGTGATATGTGTGCTACATTTGGGCTCTTTTGTCTCTGGTGGCCATCTTGGGAAACTTATTTGTTTTGAAGTTTCCTAATTTCCTCATTTACAACAGTCTCCTCAGTAGGAAATACTTTCAGGTTTTTTACTTTCATTCCATCAAGAAGGTATTCAGATGTGTCACACATTTGTCATAAATTCGGAATGTTAGCACTCTAGTTGCTTATTAGATCACTGTAGTAAAGCTACTGCTCACCAGGGAAGTCTGCTGCTGGTATTGAAAGTGCATGTTTCAGTCTGCATGTCAGAATTGTTTAATGAAATAGAAGAGAATTTGAGACGTCACTCAAAATGTGCCCTAATTTTCTTTTTTCCACACTAATCATAATTTCTATGGCTAAATGAACCTCCTCATTGTGTTCCTTTTAAATTAAACTACTCACTCTCTACTACTCACTCGCTACTACTTTCTACTACGCACTCTCTACTACTCTCTCTACTACTCTCTACTACTCTCTACTACTACTCTCTACTACTCACTCTCTACTACTCACTCTCTACTACTCTCTACTACTCACTCTACTGCTCTCTACTACTCCTACCACTCACTCTCTACTACTCTACTGCTCACTCTCTACTACTCTCTCTCTACTACTCCCTCTCTACTACTCACTCTACTACTCCCTACTACTCACTCTCTACTACTCACTCTCTACTACTCACTCTCAACTACTCACTCTCAACTACTCACTCTCTACTACTCTCTACTACTCACTCTACTACTCTCTACTACTCTCTACCACTCACTCTCTAACACTCTACTACTCACTCTCTACTACTCTCTACTACTCTCTCTCTACTACTCACACTCACCTACTCACTCTACTAATCTCTACTACTCTCTCTCTACTACTCACTGTCTACTACTCACTCTCTACTACTCTACTACTCACTCTCCACTACTCTCTCTCTGCTACTCACTTTCTACTACTCTCTACTACTCACTCTCTACTACTCACTCTCTACTACTCTACTACTCTCTACTACTCTCTCTACTACTCACTCTCTACTATTCACTCTCTACTACTCTCTACTACTCTCTCTACTACACACTCTCTACTACTTGCTCTCTACTACTCACTCTACTACTCACTCTACTACTCACTCTCTACTACTCCCTACTACTCACTCTCTACTACTCTCTACTACTCACTCTCTACTACTCCACTACTCTCTACTAATCACTCTCTACTACTAACTCTGTACTACTCTCTACTACCCACTCTCTACTACTCTCTACTACTCACTCTCTACTACTCTCTCTCTACTACTCACTCACTACTACTCACTCTCTACTACTCTCTACTACTCACTCTACTACTCATTCTCTACTACTCATTCTCTACTACTCTCTCTCTGCTACTCAGTCTCCACTACTCTCTACTACTCACTCTCTAATACTCACTCTCTACTACTCTCTACTACTCTCTACTACTCACTCTCTACTACTCTCTCTCTACTACTCTCTACTACTCACTCTACTACTCATTCTCTACTACTCATTCTCTACTACTCTCTCTCTGCTACTCAGTCTCCACTACTCACTCTCTACTACTCTCTACTACTCACTCTCTAATACTCACTCTCTACTACTCTCTACTACTCACTCTCTACTACTCACTCTACTACTCACTCTTTACTACTCTCTACTACTCTCTACTTCTCACTCTCTACTACTCTCTACTACTCACTCTCTACTACTCACTCTACTACTCTCTCCTACTAACTCTCTGCTACTCTCTCCACTACTCTCTACTACTCTCTCTCTACTCTCTACTCTCTATTACTCATCCTCTACTCTCTACCTCTCTACCTCTCTACCTCTCTCTACCTCTCTCTCTACTACTCTCTACCTCTCTACCTCTACCTCTCTACCTCTACGTCTCTACCCCTACACCTCTACCTCTCTACCTCGCTCTACCTCTCTCTACCTCTCTCTACACGCACACATATGCATATATATGCATATGCATATATATATGTATGTGTATATATATATATATATTCACTGAAAAAACCATAGGTTTCACACATGTTATAGTTAGCGGAAATTTTACTGATAAAAAACCAGTGAAATTCCCCCGTTATAGTTAGTGTAGGCAACTATAACTCACGCGACCGCAATCCTCTGCTGATGCTAATACTGTATTTAGACACTTATTTGCCCATGTCTTCTTCCATACATTTTTAGCTATACATATATTTCAAATATTTTTTTTTCATAAAGACACATATGTCATCAGTAGAAGATTGCGGTCGCGTGAGTTATAGTTGCCTACACTAACTATAACGGGGGAATTTCACTGGTTTTTTATCAGTAAAATTTCCGCTAACTATAACATGTGTGAAACCTATGGTTTTTTCAGTGAATTTGCAAGGTTTTTTAAATGCTAATTCCTAACTATAACGTGTGTGAAACCTATGGTTTTTTCAGTGAATTTGTACGTTTTTTTAAATGCTAAGTTACTTTACGCCATTCGTGGCGTGCACGCCCACTTAACGCAGTTCGTTCCGTGCGCGCACGGTGCGCTTCGCGCACCGTGCGCTTCGTGCACCGTGCGCGCACAGTAAGCACGCGGTGCGCTTCGCGCACCGCGCGCCCACTTTACGCAGTTAGTGCCGTGCACGCACGGTGGGCACGCGGTGCGCTACGCGCACCGCGTGCCCACGTTACGCTAGATGGGCCATGTACGCACGATGCGCTTCGCGCACCGTGCGCACATGGAGGACATATGATGCACTTCGTTTTGAAAGGTAATATTTAAATTTTTCGTAATTTTTATAAGTGGGGTGGAGAGAGTGTTGTTAATTTTTTCTTTTATTATTTTTGTTTAAAATATTGTGGTTTTTCACAACTCTATTAATCCCTGCACATTTGGTGGCCTGCGGCCACCAAAAGCACAGGGGGTGGGGTGAGTGTGGATAGTGTTTTTTTTTTTACATTTTTTACCGTACGCGTACGGTAAGCGTAATCGGCGAAATTAGCGAAAAAATAAAAATTGCATTTTTGGCCTTGGGGGGTCTTTGGGGACTCCCTCAACATGGCTATGTGTGTGGGAGCTGTCTAAACAGCCCCTTTACATGTTTATTGGTTTTATTTAACAACCTAGCTCTCAGTGCGAGAGAGAAAATGGCGGCCGCCGCTTCATGGTTTCGGCTGTTTGGAATGTTTACTAAGATCTAAGAGCCAATCAGAATCGCGCTCGCGCACGCCACCGTACGCGTACGGTAAGCTTACGGTAAGCGTACCGTAAGCTGGCTCAGATATATATATTGATTTAAAGGCTATTTTCTCAGAATCTACTGAACAGATTTACACCAAACCTACAAAAGGCACTTCCTTGACCTGAGGACTACCTCTCTGCCAAATTTCTAGTAATTCTGTTCAGCCGTTCGGGCTGTAGCCCTGTCTAAAGGTCCTATGGAAAAATGCATGGGAAAAACGCGTTTTGGGACCCCCCTTTTATCTCAGCCCCCGCTTGACGAATCCCCCCGAGACTTTCAGGGTAGGAGCGGAGCGTAGCGCCCCACCTATTTTGAGAAATTCGCGAGGATTCGTCGACCGGCGCCAAAGTTATTCAAAATAGAATGTTGCGGATTTCCTATGGAAAAGGGGTCCTAACTATAACTACCTACTGGCGACCGCCAGTAGGTAATACATACATATATAAACATATATATAATCTGCATATCTATATAAATACAAATATAAATGCATGCATACATATACATATATGCATGTTATGTACATGAAATTTTGAAAAACGCTAAATAAAAGCAAAGCTAAAAAGCAGCCTAATTACAAACAGAATTGCTTTAACTTAAACGCGGGCGAGACCAATTGCATTTTCAATGCGTGTTTACTTTGGTTCCATCAAGAAGGCATTCAGATGTGACACATTTGCCAAAAAATTCTTAATGGTAGCACTCTAGTTCCTCATTAGATCACTGTAGTAAAGCTACTGCTCACCAGGGAACTCTGCTGCTGGTATTCAAAGTGCATGTTTCAGTCTGCATGTCAGAACTTTTTAATGAAATAGAAGAGGATTTGAGAAGTCAAAATGTGCCCTAATTTTTCTTTCTGCAGCACTAATCATAATTTCTATGGCAAAATGAACCCCCTCATTTTGTTCCTTTGCAAATTAAATGTGTTAACTGTTACCACTTTATTCCAATCAAGATGCCTTCAGGTGTGCCATACTTTTGTCATAAGTAAGACTGTTAGCGCTCTAGTTGTTCTTTAAAACACTCTGGGATTTTTGTCATTGGGCTATCCTTGGGCTATATCTCGGTGATATTTGTGCTACATTTGGGCTCTTTTGTCTCTGGTGGCCATCTTGGGAGACTTGTTATGAAGTTTCCTAATTTCCTCATTTACTACAGTCTCCTCAGTAGGCATACTGTCAGTTTTTTTACTTTGATTCAATGAAGAAGGCATTCAGATGTGTCACACATTTGCCATAAATTCAGAATGTTAGCTCTCTAGTTGCTCATTAGATCACTGTAGTAAAGCTACTGCTCACCAGGGAAGTCTGCTGCTGGTATTGAAAGTGCATGTTTCAGTCTGCATGTCAGAATTCTTTAATGAAATAGAAGAGGATTTGAGAAGTCACTCAAAATGTGCCCTAATTTTTCTTTCTGCAGCACTAATCATACAGTCTATGGCAAAATGAACCCCCTCATTTTGTTCCTTTTTAAATTAAATGTTTTAAGAGTTACCACTTTATTCCAATCAAGATGGCTTCAGGTGTGCCATATGTTTATCATAAGTAGGAGTGTTAGCGCTCTAGTTGTTCTTTGGAACACTCTGGGAAGCTGCAGTAGAACACAAATGAATCAACTGACAGTCTCTGCCCTTGTTGGAATGTGAATTTACAGAAAATATGCTCTCAGTTTAGCTTATAGATCACCTTCCAAACCTCTGTGGGAAAAGCATGTGAAAATAGTTTTCTCTCAAACATGATTCATGATATCCCAGCAGAAGGCTTTTTCACATGGTAAAATCACCTTAGAACATACCACAATTCCTAAAATGAGTATGGTACCATCAACAAATGATTTATAATGTAACTAAAGTCTTAAATCCTTCTATTAACTGCAATGCTTTTTAATGAGGGGATATCATGTATATTGGTCCCAAGATGGCTGCCAACACTTCTTGGATGAAGTGCTGACAGCCAATCAGATCTCACGATGAGATGTGTGGTTAGGCTCCGCACAGATATATATGTGATTTTACTTTTGATTTTCTCAGGAACTACTGAACGGATTTACACCATTTAAGCAAAAGGCACGACTCTGAACCAAGGTCTAACTTTCTGCCAAATTTGGTGCAATTCCGTTCAGCAGTTCGGGCTGTAGCTGCGTCAACAGGTCCTATGGGAAATTGCATGGGGAAAACGTGTTTTGGGACCCCCCTTTTTTCTCAGCCCCCGCTTGACGAATCACCACGAAACTTTCAGGATAGGAGCGGACCAGAGCTGGCCAAATGTGTGGAACATTTTATGAAGATTCGTCAACCGGCGCCAGACTTATTGGGAATAGAATGTTGCGGACTTCCCATGGAAAATAGGTCCTAACTATAACTACCTACTGGCGACCGCCAGTAGGTAATACACATATATATATATATATATATATATATATATATATATATATATATTTATATATATATATATATATATTATCTACTGGCGGTCGCCAGTAGATAGTTATAGTTAGGACCGTGTTTCCATAGGAAATCCGCAACATTCTATTTGGAATAACTTTGGCGCCGGTTGACGAATCCTCGTGAAATTTTCAAAATAGGTGGGGCGCTCCGCTCCGCTCCTACCCTGAAAGTCTCGGGGGGATTTGGCAAGTGGGGGCTGAGAAAAAAGGGGGGTCCCAAAACCCATTTTCCCCATGCAATTTTCCATAGGGACCTTTAGTCCAAGGTACAGCCCGAACGGCTGAACAGAATTACTTGAAATTTGGCAGAGAGGTAGTCCTCAGCTCAGGGATGTGCCTTTTGCTTATATCGAGTCAATCTGTTCAGTAGTTCCAGAGAAAATTGCAGTTAAAAGCACATACATATCTATAGCCGCGCACCGTGCGAGCACCCTAACGTGCGCGAGCGTAATTCTGATTGGTGGTTACATGTTAGTCAACGTTCGAATCAGTCGAAATCAGGAAGTGTTTGTTTTCAGTGCGAGAGTGAAAAAGGAAGGTGGCGAACGTGAAAAGGGGGCAGGGTAGAGAGTTCCTGACCCCCTAGCCTTTGTCAGGGGGTCCCTGAAGGACCCCGAAGGCAGAAAAAAACATTTACATTTTTTATTTTTTTTAAATCGCGGGGGTGCGCGCACGGTAAAAACCCCCAAAAAATAAATACATAAATAAAAAAAAAAATTAATACGTAGTTTATTGTAAAATAAATATATAAAAAAAATAATAATACATACATAACTTAGCATTTAAAAAACCTTTGAAATTCACTGAGAAAACCATAGGTTTCACACACGTTATAGTTAGGAGTAAGCATTTAAAAAACATTGCAAATTCACTTAAAAAACCATAGGTTTCACACATGTTATAGTTAGGTGGATATTTCACTCGTAAAAAACCAATGAAATTCCCCCGTTATAGTTAGTTCAGATAACTATAACTCACGCGGCCGCCACTCTATCACAAGGATGATGTCATCAGTGATGTCATGAGTGATGCCACTGACCATGTCATGAGTGATGTAATATGTGACGTCATCAGCAGTGGATTGTGGTCGCGCGAGTTATAGTTATCTGAACTAACTATAACGGGGGAATTTCATTGGTTTTTTACGAGTGAAATATCCACCTAACTATAACATGTGTGAAACCTATGGTTTTTTAGGTGAATATATATATATATATATATATATATATATATATATATATCAAAAAACAACAGCGAGGCCCATTGTCGGAGTGAAAGGCGTTTAATCACAGGTAAGGTAGCGCAGAATATTCTCCATAATCCTTACGCGTTTCAGCAGTATGCCTTGGTCACAGGAGGAGAAACAAACAATGTCCCTTGCGTGAATGCGCACCTTTTAAAACTCAAAAAGTCACGTGACTGGCATTTTAGAATACAGTTCCCACAATGCCTCACACTTATAGTAATGTTTCACAACTGGAATCATAATGGTTCCTAGATTAACTTGAGTTACAAAGTTCGTTTAAACAGTGAAGGCAAAGTTAACTTAGCTTTTAGTTCTCAGTCAGGTGAACGTTATTCCCTTCCCAGATGCTTAATGTTTCCAGTAGCCTGTGACAATGCCTTGCTCCGGCACGATCTAAAATGCCAGTCACGTGACTATTTGAGTTTTAAAAGGTGCGCATTCACGCAAGGGACATTGTTTGTTTCTCCTCCTGTGACCAAGGCATACTGCTGAAATGCGTAAGGATTATGGAGAATATTCTGCGCTACCTTACCTGTGATTAAACGCCTTTCACTCCGACAATGGGCCTCGCTGTTGTTTTTTGAGGTTAATTGATGGGCGTCTCCGTGCCCATTGTTACGAGGCCGCCCTGTAGGGTTGAGGGCTCCTGTGATCGGAGGTTGTTTGTGAAATTTGAATCTGGAGCATGACCCACTTGACGCTGCATACCTAACCAGGGAATGCTAACACAGCAAAGTTGCAGCGAAAAAGGAAGGGATTCAGAATGAGGAACTCAGTGAAAAGGAAGTGTTTCAGAATGAGAAAATCCCCCGTTCTGATCGTGCCGGAGCAAGGCATTGTCACAGGCTACTGGAAACATTAAGCATCTGCGAAGGGAATAACGTTCACCTGACTGAGAACTAAAAGCTAAGTTAACTTTGCCTTCACTGTTTAAATGAACTTTGTAACTCAAGTTAATCTAGGAACCATTATGATTCCAGTTGTGAAACATTACTATAAGTGTGAGGCATTGTGGGAACTGTATTCTAAAATGCCAGTCACGTGACTTTTTGAGTTTTAAAAGGTGCGCATTCACGCAAGGGACATTGTTTGTTTCTCCTCCTGTGACCAAGGCATACTGCTGAAACGCGTAAGGATTATGGAGAATATTCCGCGCTACCTTACCTGTGATTAAACGCCTTTCACTCCGACAATGGGCCTCGCTGTTGTTTTTTGAGGTTAATTGATGGGCGTCTCCGTGCCCATTGTTACGAGGCCGCCCTGTAGGGTTGAGGGCTCCTGTGATCGGAGGTTGTTTGTGAAATATATATATATATAATATATATATATATATATATATATATATATATATTACCTACTGGCGGCCGCCAGTAGGTAGTTATAGTTAGGACCACGTTTCCATAGGAAATCCGCAACATTCTATTTTGAATAACTTTGGCGCCGGTCGTCGAATCCTCGCGAATTTTTCAAAATAGGTGGGGCGCTACGCTCCGCTCCTATCCTAAAAGTCTCGGGGGGATTCGTCAAGCGGGGGCTGAGATAAAAGGGGGGTCCCAAAACGCGTTTTTCCCATGCATTTTTCCATAGGACCTTTAGACAGAGCTACAGCCCGAACGGCTGAACAGAATTTAATGAAATTTGGCAGAGAGGTAGTCCCCAGGTCAAGGAAGTGCCTTTTGTAGGTTTGGTGTAAATCTGTTCAGTAGATTCTGAGAAAATAGCATTTAAATCAATATATATATCTGTGGCAGCTTACGGTGCGCTTACCGTGCGCGTACGGTGGCGTGCGCGAGCTCACATCTGATTGGCGGTTAGATCTTAGTAAACATTCGAATCGGAAGAAAGGAGGAAGTGTCGGCCGCCATTTTGTCACTCGCACTGTCAGGGGGGTGAATAAAAAAGGTGGATAATGTGAAAAGGGGGCAGGCTTGACAGTTCCTGACCCCCTAGCCTTGGTCAGGGGGTCCCAGAAGGACCCTCAAGGGCAAAAATTAAATGTATTTTTTTTTCGAAAAGTCGCCGAATGCGCGCACGGTGTAAACTGCAAAATTCCGCGAATTTCGCGGAATTACGCGTACCGTGCGCGCACGGCAAAAAAAAATTTGCAAAAAGGAAAGCTTAAAAAAAAATAAAAAAAATTGTGAGGTAAGGTTGGCTCTTATAAGAGCCGTTGGGTTAATACAGGGATAGAGGAAAGAAAGAATGGGAATATTATAAGCGTCTACAAACATGCTGGTCTATCTTATTGTTAATAAGGGGAAGACTGATCTCCCCATAAACAATAAGACCACCACATCTTGTACACCTCATTTCAACCCTCCCAAATCGAGGGTTAATGTCCACAGGAAAAGAAGAAGGTGATGCTCCCACCTCAGAGGAAGGGCTCAGCTGAGCTGCCGATGATGTACTCGGCTGAGCATCTGAGGTTGGTCTCTGGTGACTTACTGAAGAGTTTTCTCCAGTATGTCGAGCAAAGGTCCTGGGATGTCTATCCTGCAGGTGTCTTTCCATAGAGTGATTTCCAAAGGAATATTTCTTCCTTGGATTTCCTCTAGATAAAACACGGCCACAAAGTGTGCAAGTGACCAATTGAGCATTCACCTTTTTCTCCCCCTCTGGAAAAGTAAAATACTCCCATACAAAAGAAGTCTTTTGTTTCCTCCTTCTCTGGATCATGGTGGTGCTGCTGGCCTCACTCTCAGAAGAGCTCTGCTGTTCTGCCATTGTATCCCAATGTCAATCCAGCTCCTTCTCCTAAGGGATCTCAAGCAGTAATGAGGGGAATGGGTGTGGTGTTTGAAGTTTCTGGAACAGAAAGTAGTTTAAACCAATGAAAAGTGTTCCTTGTGGGTCACATGACCTACCGTGCGCGCTCCGTAAGCTTACGGTACGCGCTCGTAAAAAAGTGCGCATGCGCAAACGTAACGCTTACGGAGCGCTTACGGGGCGCGTACGTATGACGGCACTCGCGCATGCGCATTACACGCACCCGCGTAAGCGTGCCGTTGGTTCCGCGCAACGCGCATGCGTGTACGCGTACGTCGCGTACGTATTACGAAAACGCACCGTACGTCATAAGGACGGTGCGCTTACGTGATACGTACGTGACGTACGCGTAACGTCAGCTTACCGTACGCGCACGGAAAAAAATGCAAAAAAATAAAATAAAAAAATGAGCAAAACCGTGCAAAATTAAATAAAAAATCCATAGGTTTAACACACATTATAGTTAGGAATTAGCATTTAAAAAACCTTGCAAATTCACTGAAAAAACCATAGGTTTCACACAAGTTATAGTTAGCTGTACATTTCACTCGTAAAAAACCTATGAAATTCTCCCGTTATAGTTACTGTAGGCAACTATAACTCACGCGACCGTAATCCTGTGCTGATGACATATGTGTCTTTATGAAAAAAAAATATTTGGAATATATGTATAGCTAAAATTTAATGGAAGAAGACATGGGCAAATAAGTGTCTAAATACAGTATTAGCATCAGCAGAGGATTACGGTCGCGTGAGTTATAGTTGCCTACAGTAACTATAACGGGGGAAATTCATAGGTTTTTTATGAGTGAAATGTACAGCTAACTATAACTTGTGTGAAACCTATGGTTTTTTCAGTGAATATATATATATATATATATATATATATATATATATATATATATATATATATATATATATATATATATATATTAGCACAAAGGACGCCGCACTCTGGAATATCATACTGTGGCCTTTTATTATTGATACAGAGCCAGTCTGTCTCACCGACGCGTTTCGGCCCACCCCGCCTTTCTGACGGTAGGGGGCACTACTCTTTTCTCTGCATTTATGTCATTTCCTGTGAGCCTAACTCCCATAGACTTCTGGGAGTTGTAGTTAAATTAAAAACAATGCTAAATCCCTGTTAACAGACTCATTTCACGCAAACATTGGTTTTTAGTGTAAACCTTACTTAACATTTTTTAGCTAAGTCAACAAAAGAGGGGTGAAAATGTTTGAAATGAAAGTATTTTTAAGCTAAGTAGCAAATTATTCTCATTTGATGTCCTTTTCCTGTAAAACGTTCTCAAAATGTATTGGGTTTAGTACCCCATATTGTCACAATTGCTTCATTCCATTTCACCATTTTTCATTGCAGTTTGTTTTAGTTGTTCCAGTAGCAGCTCGCAATACCTGAACAGTTCATTTTCATTGTTGTTCAACTGAGTTTTTATAGATGCACATAATATTCCTCATCGAAGTGGCCAAATGTATATAGGCAGCACAGTGTGCATGCTTAAAAAACGGATATTGGAGCACATCCGTGCGGTCTAAAATCAAGACCTGTCGTATGCAACAGCTAAACCTCTACAAGCATGCCAAAATGGGGACTGGTGAAATATGAACTTCTTTGGTATAGATACTGTCGAGACAAGTGAAAGACTGGGTGACCGAAGAAAGAAATTGAGACAGCTAGAATCAGAATATATCATCAGGCTTCGAACCAAGATTCCAAAAGGAATGAACTTCGATGAGGAATATTATGTACAACTATAAAAATTCAGTTGAACAACAATGAAAATGAACTGTTCAGGTATTGCGAGCTGCTACTGGAACAACTAAAACAAACTGCAATGAAAAATGGTGAAATGGAATGAAGCAATTGTGACAATATGGGGTACTAAACCCAATACATTTTGAAAACTTTTTACAGAAAAAGGACATCAAATGACAATAATTTGCTACTTAGCTTAAAAATACTTTTATTTCAAACATTTTCACCCCCATTTTGTTGACTGAGCTAAAAAATGTTAAGTAAGGTTTACACTAAAAACCAATGTTTGCGTGAATTGTTTTTTAATTTAACTACAACTCCCAGAAGTCTATGGGAGTTAGGTTCACAGGAAATTACATAAATGCAGAAAAGAGAGTAGTGCCCCCTACCGTGAGAAAGGCCGGGTTGGCCAAAATGCGTTGGTGAGACAGACTGGCTCTGTATCAATAATAAAAGACCACAGTACGATATTCCAGAGTGCGGTGTCCTTTGTACTTAAAATTGAATTTGGCCATTGGTTCGGCCCAACGCCTGCACCCGCTGCTGTGTGCTCCAACTGGAACCACATTGAGGGAAAAAAAAAAATATATATATATATATATATATATATATATATATATATATATATATATATATATATATATATATATATATATATATATATATATATATATATATATATATGTATATTATCTACTGGCGGTCGCCAGTAGATAGTTATAGTTAGGACCGAGTTCCCATAGGATATCTGAAAATTCTATTTTGAATAACTTTGGCGCTGGTTGACTTATCTGCGTGAAATTTTCAAAACTAATGGGGCGCTCCGCTCAGCTCCTACCCTGAAGTCTCGGGATGATTCGTCAAGCGGGGGCTGAGAAAAAAGGGGGGTCCCAAAACGTGTTTTCCCCATGCATTTTCCCATAGGACCTTCAGTTGAAGGTACAGCCCGAACGGCTGAACAGAATTACTTGAAATTTGGCAAAGAGGTAGTCCTCAGGTCAGGTATGTGCCTTTTGCATTAATCTGTTCAGTAGTTCCTGAGAAAATTGCAGTTAAAAGTACATAAATATCTATATGCGCGCACGGTGCGCGCACGGTGCGCGCACCAAATGTCCGCGAGCGTAATTCTGATTGGTGGTTAGATGTCAGTCAACATTCCAATCGGTCAAAATCAGGAAGTGTCGGGCGCCATTTTGTGGGTGACAGTGAAAAAGAAAGGTGGAGAACGTGAAAAGAGGGCAGGGTAGAGAGTCCCTGACTCCCTAGCCTTTGTCAGGGGGCCCCTGAAGGACCCCGAAGGGTGAAAAAAACATTTTATTTCTTTCATAAAATCGCGGGGTGCGCGCACCGTGGAAAACCCTTAAAAAAAAAAACATTTTTAACTGTTTATAAGTTTATAGAAGATATTAACTATGCTGTTCAACTTTATCCAAATTCAAAAAAAAAGAGCTGAGCCATTCCATATTACAGGATACAGTCACTCTATAACTATGTACATAGGTAGTTTATTGTAAAATAAATATATAAAAAATATAATAATACATACATAAATTAGCATTTAAAAAAACCTTACAAATTCACTTAAAAAACCATAGGTTTCACCCACGTTATAGTTAGAAATTAGCATTTAAAAAACCTTGCAAATTCACTTAAAAAACCATAGGTTTCACACATGTTATAGTTAGCTGGACATTTCACTCGTAAAAAACCATTGAAATTCCCCCGTTATAGTTAGTTCAGCTAACTATAACTCGCGCGACCGCAATCCACTGCTGATGACGTCACATATTACATCACTCATGACATGGTCAGTGACATCACTCATGACATCACTGATGACATCTATATATATTTATATATATATATATATATATACTACTCTCCCAGGTGCTCCGGTATGCCCACCACCTCCAGAACAGAGGGCGAGTCGACAAAACGGACCGCCAAAGCTCGGTCCGAAAATATTGCAAAGGATTCCTTTGGAAAAAAAGGAAGGTCGACGCCTTGTCTGTTTGCGCTAAATCAATTTAATGATAGCACAGCCGTTAGACGCGTTTCGCCTGTGAAACAGGCTTGTTCACTAACGGTTAACATCAAATTATCAGCCATTTTTAAACAAACAATGATTGCGTGACACGTGACAACTACAAACTCATGGATAGTGAAAACAGACTGGTAGTTTCTACGAAGTTCTCTCGTCAACTGATTCACATGGTAGCATTTAAATCAACTCATCTATTTTCTTAGTGATTTTGGTAAACTCATGACTCGTTTCCTTCTATACATTGAATAAGACCATTGATCTGCCCTTTTACAATTACATCACAATTTTAAATAAAATTAGATGAAATAGCGGGATTCGAGCCATGCACAATTATATTGATATCATTATTAGGTACAGCCTCAAATATGCTAAACCATTGCCACAATACGCTTAAAAATGATTACTCATAAACCATGGTTACAAGAAAAGTCACGCCCAAGTGGGCCAACTCAGCTTTTAGTCTAAGAACATACGCAGATACATAGATACCAACTTTGATTACCATCAGTCTGTATAAAGTGCTTATGTGCAAATTATAAAACAAATTAATCAGATTTTAGATTCATCAGAATAAATCAAAATGTTTAAAATCAGGCTAGGGAGCAGAGGCGGTAAAAGAATTATAGGTGTGTATGAAAGTCTTCTTCCATATTGAGACCTTCAGGAATCTTTGTATTGAGACGAATGATGTACCTTGACTCTAACTGTCACAGACATTGTACTATCTGACAAAGAACAAGATATATTGAAATTGGGTTTGTCCTATTGTCCAAAAGCTGACATTGATTATGTACAGACTAGGGTCGACATCTTCAAGTTTACAAGAACACTAAAACTTAAAAAATTCTTTGCAGTGGCACCTAAACGGCCGGCTGGGCAAAAGGATGGAGCACTAGAGGAGAGACCCGCCGAGTTAGCTGTGGATGATATGAATCTGATGCTGGCAATAGCAGACTTGAATAAAGACACAGGTCAGGAGGCACCTATATCACAAGAAGTTCCCAGTACCTTGCAGCAGGCATTGCGCCTAGCGTGCGATGAGAATCTGGACATTGAACAAAGGGCACCCACCAGTTTCAAGTTGAAATCTAAATTTACCCCAATGACAAGCAGAGACTCAGTAGATGTGTACAATGATCTGGTGGTTAATGATGTGAAAAATCTATGCTGCTCATTAAAAGCAAAAAAACATGCATCTAACAAATGCGATAAAGAGTACTATGCTTTAGTAAAAAAACGAACTAACAATGACACATGCATTGTCCGTGATGCGGACAAAGGGGGTAATGTGGTCCTATGGGGAAGAGATCAATACCTGAAAGAAGCATATAAACAACTCAATAACAAATCGAACTATGTAAGAATTAGCAGCAGTATGATGCATGTTAGCCACGAAAAATACAATGATTCAATATTGGAGTGGTTTAAGCATGGTTTGATTAGTAATGATGAAATGCTATTTCTTAAAATCAACAATCCAACAACACCGGTACTGTATCTAATACCCAAAGTGCATAAGAACATGATCAACCCCCCAGGTAGGCCGATTATTTCGGCAATTGGTAGTGCTCTTGAAAATACTTCTAAATATGTTGACTTCTTCTTAGCCCCCATGGTAAAGAAGCTCCCGTCCTTTATTCAAGACACGGGTGACTTTCTGCGCAAAATCTATGATATACCGTGGGAACCGGACTATTTATTGATGACTATTGATGCAACTACTCTGTATACGAGTATTAGACATGTAGGCGGCCTGAATGCCGTGAAGCATTATTTGGGAGAAAGGCCATTACAGTTATGGCACCATACCCAAATGTTGCTAACTATGATTTCTACGTGTCTAAATAACAACTATTTTCTTTTCAATGGAGAACTGTTCCATCAGATATGCGGGACTGCGATGGGCACCTGCTTCGCCCCCAGCTATGCGAATTTGCATATGGGCTGGTGGGAGGAGCAGGTGGTCCAATCGCAGTTTGCTAAGGAATGGCAAGATAATGTGATCTTCTGGTGTCGCTACATCGACGATTTATTTGTCGTGTGGAAGGGATGCCAGGAGAGTGCCAGCAATTTTGTCAATGGCCTACAGGTCAATGATTTGAACCTAAAACTAACATGTGAAATTAGTGGGATCAGTGTTAACTTTTTGGACGTGACTGTCTTTATTGCCAATGACAAGTTGGAGACGAAATTGTATCGTAAAGCCACAGATGGCAATACCCTGCTGCATGCCTCTAGCTTCCACCCAAAGAACTTGGTGAGGAGAATTCCCTATGGTGAATGCCTTAGGGCTATGAGGAACTGCAGCAATGTGCAAGATCTAAATGCAGAACTGGGTTGCTTGAGGGAACGCTTTTCAACAAGGGGATATCCCCGGGCATGGGTTGATTTAGCAATTGCAAAAGCACAAAATAAATCAAGAGAACAAATACTCTTTAGCCGTGAACAACAGCCAGATAGTCAAGCCACTGTGAATGATGACCAGTGTAGATTAATCACCAACTACAACACCCAAGAGGGCAGCTTACGAAAAATCTTACATAAGCATTGGCACATCTTTGCTAATGACCCTACACTAAAGAAGCTAGTAGGGCGTAAACCTCTAATAACGTTCAGAAGAGTTAAATCTCTGAAACAATCACTGGTCTCAAACATGTTACCTACGACACAGGTACAGGCACCTAAAACTTGGCTTAAAAGAAAGGATGGTTTCATAAAATGTGCAAAATGTAAGGCCTGTATTCATGGCAAGAATACATCCACCTTTTCAGGAGGCCTTTTGCCTCATCCCAGTAAGATCAGGGGCCAATTCTCTTGCAAAACTGATTTTGCTGTCTACGTGCTGCGGTGCCCTTGTGGCCTGCAGTACGTGGGCAGCACAATCCTGCCCGTCCATAAGCGTATCCTACAACACCTTAGGGCCATCAAAAATGGAGATAAAACCTATCCTGTGGCAAGGCATTTTGATCTATACCACAATAGAAACACAGTGGGCTTTGAGTATTTTGTAATTGACGCAGTGCCCGTGAGCGTAAGGGGAGGTGACCGAGTTAAAAAATTGAGACAGTTAGAGTCAAGGTACATCATTCGTCTCAATACAAAGATTCCTGAAGGTCTCAATATGGAAGAAGACTTTCATACACACCTATAATTCTTTTACCGCCTCTGCTCCCTAGCCTGATTTTAAACATTTTGATTTATTCTGATGAATCTTAAATCTGATTAATTTGTTTTATAATTTGCACATAAGCACTTTATACAGACTGATGGTAATCAAAGTTGGTATCTATGTATCTGTGTATGTTCTTAGACTAAAAGCTGAGTTGGCCCACTTGGGCGTGACTTTTCTTGTAACCATGGTTTATGAGTAATCATTTTTAAGCGTATTGTGGCAATGGTTTAGCATATTTGAGGCTGTACCTAATAATGATATCAATATAATTGTTCATGGCTCGAATCCCGCTATTTCATCTAATTTTATTTAAAATTGTGATGTAATTGTAAAAGGGCAGATCAATGGTCTTATTCAATGTATAGAAGGATACGAGTCATGAGTTTACCAAAATCACTAAGAAAATAGATGAGTTGATTTAAATGCTACCATGTGAATCAGTTGACGAGAGAACTTCGTAGAAACTACCAGTCTGTTTTCACTATCCATGAGTTTGTAGTTGTCACGTGTCACGCAATCATTGTTTGTTTAAAAATGGCTGATAATTTGATGTTAACCGTTAGTGAACAAGCCTGTTTCACAGGCGAAACGCGACTAACGGCTGTGCTGTCATTAAATTGATTTCGCGCAAACAGACAAGGCGTCGACCTTCCTTTTTTTCCAAAGGAATCCTTTGCAATATATATATATATATATATATATATATATATATATATATATATTCAGTGAAAAAACCATAGGTTTCACACATGTTATAGTTAGCTGGACATTTTACTCGTAAAAAACCAATGAAATTGCCCCGTTATAGTTAGTTCAGCTAACTATAACTCGCGCGCCCGCAATGCACTGCTGATGACGTCACATATTACATCACTCATGACATGGTCAGTGACATCACTCATGACATCACTGATGACATCTCAAATGACATCACTGATGACATCATCCAGTGAATGTGTGTTTTTCTGAAAATTAAATATGTTTTATATATGTATATCTCAAGGTCGATGGAAGAATAAATGGGTATATAAGTGTCTAAATGGATGATTTGTTTTTGAAAAATTGATTGTGTAACTGACTGATTAAGTGTATCTCTCACTTTGTGTATAAGTGGCTGCATGGGTTGGTGAGTAGCTACATGGGTGTCTATATAGGTTATTAGTTGTTTTTTTGAGTATCAGTCTGAGTGTCTGCATGGTACGGTGGGGGGTATTACGTAGTGCATAGATGCATGAATGAGTGACTCACTGTTTGTATGTGTTGAAGACAGCATGTGTGCAGGACTGTATGGGTGGATGAGTGTGTGTATGGGTGTGTTAGTGAGTGAATGACTGTCTCAATAGTGTCTTCAGGAGTAACTACATATGTTTTAAACTAGTATATGTGAGTATTGGTGTATATATGTGAGTATATATGAGAGGGAGAGATTGAAAGAGTTCCTGTATGAATAAGTATGTGTTTCTATAAGTGATTGTTTAAAAGACTAAGTATGTGTAAGTTTCCGTAGAAGTAAGTATGGTGGTGTGTGTATTACTGTATATGCAAGTAAATGTATGTTTTATTCTTTTTTAGCATGAGTGACTATGTGTGTGAGTAACTCTATGGATGAGTGGCATTGTGTAACAGGATGTATAGATGTATGAGTACATATGATGAGTGAGTACATGTATGAGTGACTGTGTAGGACTGTTGGTGAATGAGTGGATGTGTATGTGGATCTTTGAATTACTGAAGAGGTTGTTGTAACTGGTATTGGTATGTCCATTGTTTTGAAATTTTTAGTCTCTATTTTTGAATGTGTGTATCAAAGCTTATATTAAGGTGAGAGGAGGTCTGCCACTCTATCACAAGGATGATGTCATCAGTGATGTCATCAGTGATGTCATTTGAGATGTCATCAGTGATGTCATGAGTGATGTCACTGACCATGTCATGAGTGATGTAATATGTGACGTCATCAGCAGTGCATTGCGGGCGCGCGAGTTATAGTTAGCTGAACTAACTATAACGGGGCAATTTCATTGGTTTTTTACGAGTAAAATGTCCAGCTAACTATAACATGTGTGAAACCTATGGTTTTTTCACTGAATTTCTAAGGTTTTTTAAATGCTAATTCCTAACTATAACGTGTGTGAAACCTATGGTTTTTTCACTGAATTTCTAAGGTTTTTTAAATGCTAATTCCTAACTATAACGTGTGTGAAACCTATGGTTTTTTCAGTGAATTTCTAAGGTTTTTTAAATGCTAATTCCTAACTATAACGTGTGTGAAACCCATGTTTTTTTCAGTGAATTTGCAAGGTTTTTTAAATGCTATTTTTTTTTTTTTTCTTCATTTTTTTCAAACATATTTTTAATTTAATTTTTTACCTTTTATAAAGACTATGCTTAATTTTTTAAAATCATTAAATATTTATTTTATATAAATTTTTTAAAATAAACAAGTAAAATTTATTTCTAGATTATTTTTTTTTTTTATTTTTTTTTTTTTTATAGTACGCGTACCGTAAGCTCACGGTAAGCGTACGGTTTACGCAACGTCCGTAATCTATCTACGCTGCTTGCGTATAGTTACGTACTTTGCGTAGCGCGCGTACTGCGCGTGGGACGCGTGCGCGCTTACGCAACACGCGCACGTTACGCGGAAGTGCCGGGAAATGACTGTTATGCGCATGCGCGCAAGCGCGTGTCTTTTTTACGCGCACGCGTACTTTTTGCCGTAAGCGTGCCGTAAGCGTACCGTAAGCGTACGGTTGGTCATGTGATCATGAAACACAACTTTTGATTGGTTGAAACTACTTTCAGTTCTAGAACTCTCCTACACCACACCCATTCCCCTCATTTCTGCTTGTGATCCCTTGGGAGAAGGAGCTGGTTTGTCTTTGGGATACGATGGCAGAACAGCAGAGCTCTTCTGAGAGTGAGGCTAGCACCAGCAGCACTGTCTTGAGGCAGAGAGCGAGGAAAGTAAAGCCTTCTTATGTTTGGGATTATTTTACTTTTCCAGAAGGCCAGCAAAAGGTGAATGCACCCTTAGTTACTTGCAAGCTGTGTCAGCGTGTACTTTCTAGAGGTAATCCTGACAGGAAGTATTCCTTTGGGAATCACACCATGATGAGGCACCTCAAGGATGTACACAAAAGGACACATGCTCAACTTTTTGGAGGTAACTCTTCAGAAAGACGAGCCAGTACATCCACAGCAGCTCAGCCTGGACCATCACCTGCAGAGCTTACTCCTTCTTCTGCAGCTCAGGTGAGCCCTTCATCTGTGGGGGGAGAATCTCCTTTTGCTGGCCCTCTGGAAATGAACCCTCGATTTCGGAAGGTTGATATTCATTGCACATTTTGTAAAGCTCTAATTTGTTATAGGGAGACCAGTGTTTCCCTAGTGAATAACAAAATAGATCAGCACATTTGTAGCTTTGAATGATTTTCCCATGGTTCCTTTCCTCTGTCCCTGCATGAACACAACGGTTCTTTTAAGAGCCAACCTTATCTTTCATCTTTTTTTTACATTTTTTTTAAAAAACTTTTTTTTTTTTTTTTACCGTACGCGTACGGTAAGCGTACCTTTTTTTTATTTTTTAAAAAAAACACTAAAAATCATTTTGCACATTACAAGGTCCTTGAGAGACTACAATTATTACTATTGACTTACCATACTCACTGAAAAAAATATTTATTCATTTGTTTTTTTAAAAAATAGTTTTTTAAATGGTTGTAGTTTACGAAAATTTTCTATATCGATCTGAAAAAAAAGAAAAAAGTATTAATATTTTTAAACCATTTTATAATACAGTACACATATTTACATTTTTTACCAAAAAATATTTTTGCCTTATTTTTGCTGTTTTCAGAATATATTGCATTTCACTATAAATTGTGAAAGCAATTGCATTCATCATTTTACAGCGGGCAAAAAAAAATAACAATCTCAAAGATTGTATTAAAAAAGCCCAGAATCTCTTCTCACTTAAACTTATCATTACAGAAATGCATATTATTCTAAAAAAATATCATCTAAAAACAATACTTTTTTCTTTAAAATACCGTCTGATATTTTTGTTTCAGGAGTATAATCACAATATTATATCTCAAATAACTCCAAAATACATCTGATTTTATTTCCTTTAGGCCAAATTGTATTTTTTTTTTTTCCCTGGAATAAATTTCCAAGGGAAAACCATTAAAATTCTAAAGTTTAATCTGTCCAGATCTCACCGATTCTCTGTAACATTTTGGTTCACAAAAATTTTTTGAATAATTTATTTAGTCCACAATAGAATTGGTTACTTTTCCACATGGCCAAATAGTAATTTTTTAAATCATTTTTGTAAAAATTTCCAATGGCAGTCCAATAGCATTCCAAAATTTAAAATGTGCAGAAGTTACCGATTATCTCTAAATTATTGGTTTTTCAAAATTGCATTAAAAATTTAAAAAGTCCACATTACAATTGGTTATCTTTCCTTTAGGCCAAATGATAATTTAAAAAAATATTTTTTCTACAAAATTGCAATGGTAATCCAGTAAAATGGTAAAATTATTTTGTCCAGATCTTGCCAAGTCTCTCTAAAATTTAGGTTTCAGAAAGATTAGATAGGAATTTGCTAAATCAAAAGGCAAACGTTGTTTGAAAATCAATTGGGAATCATTACACAGTGTCCAGCCTTTTTCACATTTAAGATAAACTGTGTAATGTCCAGAAGTAACAGTAGGTCCATCATGGAAAATTATTGCAACAGTTACAAAAGTTTTTCCTGAAATTGATAATTGCTGTCCTGTAAACTTCTTTATTAAAGTATCCAATTTTGAACCATCAGCTCTACATCGTTGCATCATTAAAATTACATACTGTCCGTATTCCCTTAAAATTAATGTTGAAAACATGTCAGAATTACACTCACCACATTTCATGCTATGATTAGCATCTTTAACTAATTTTGCAAAAGTGACTGTTTTACTCTCTGGCAATGTCAAATAAATAAACCTTTCATTATCAACAATAGAGCCACATATATTATAACAATTTTCACAACTATGTTCCCATTTATAAGAGAGACCAAAAAAAATGTCAATGGGAACTCCTTCTTCTTCCACTACCTGAAGAAAAAACAACAAGAATTCCTGTGCGTCTTGCTGTACATTTTGAGAAAACTGTGTTCGTCCTGAACATACATCTAAAAGTTTTCTAATGTCAGTAGCACTTTCTATTTGAGTTTTATCTTTACTCAGCTTTTGAAAAAGGAGACTGAGCTCTGAACAGAATCTTTTTCCCTGATTTACTATTATCTGCTCTTGCAAACTTTCCAGATAAAATACAACATTCAGCACTACATTAGCGTAGCAGTTGACACCAGAGCTATTTTCAAAATGACATCCTACAACCTGTTCTTCATTTTCCTTATTCTTTTTGCTTGCAATTACATCACTCCTCTTTTTTTTCCTCTTCTCTACATCTTCATTACAGATATTCTCATTTCTCCTTTTACGAGAAACTACACGTTTCTCCAACACAGGATACTGACCTAAATGAGGAGCATAGGTTCTTCTTAATCTATTATACTCCTTTACACAGTTTGTATCAGCACTAACTTTTGAATCATCAAAGTCAATCATGAATAAACCTGATAATGTTTTGACTCGTGACAAAGCTACATATGCCATACCTTCTTTGAACACAGTTGAACCAATGTTCACAAATGCACAATCTACAGTCAATCCTTGAGACTTGTGGATAGTTACAGCATATGCTAGTGAAAACGGAAACTGCTTCCTACGTACATATAAGTCTTTCACAAGCATGAAACGAACTGAACAACGACAAATGTCTTTAACTTCCTCTATCTGATCAAATTTTATTTTTAAACATTCAATTCCATCTTTTTTCTGATAATTAATAAAACCCACAACTCTTCCCATCGCTCCATTCACTAAGCCTTTTTCAACATCCAAATTTCTCCTTAAAAACACTCTACAGTTCATGCAAACATATAGATTTTTTTCTAATCCTGCTGTTTTGGAGATATTCTTCTCTAGTGAGTCCAATTTATTTTTCAGTTTGCCTGTTACTGTGACAGTAATTCTTCCATCCTCAATTTTGTCCACTGCTTCCAATTTCATGATGTCTTCATTTTCCAATTTCAAAAGCTCCTCATTAAATATTGAGCATTCACGTAGAGTTGGCATTAAGCAGATGACACTTTTGTTTTCTGCAATATTCTTGTATATTTTCTCTGCAACTATTTCTTCCTTTGGAAATAAGTTATGTAACAGCCGACTCTGTAATGCTTTTTTGCCAACTTCTGTGAGTAGTCCAATTCTGATATCTTTCAGAATACTTCCATATTCTTCATCGTTTGCTTGCCTCATATTAGTTGTAAGTTCCTTGTACTCAAAGAAGGACCAAATATTTGTATTTCCAATGCTTCCCAATGACTTCTTCGTGTCTTCATGTGTCACAGTATTAAACACTGGTTGTCCTTTAACTGGAGTAAGTTGCAAAAGATCCCCAAAAACTATGACGTGTTTTCCACCAAATAACACGTCATAGTCTGTCTTCAAAATTTGCTGCATTCTTAAATGCACAAAGGCAAGCATTAAGTTTGATACCATGCTCACCTCATCAATAATGAGAACTTGCATCTTCTTCAATACTCTTGACACTTCTAAGGATGCTTCTCCAGTTAGCTTGTTGAATTGTATTTTGTTCTCATGCTCCACTGGTAACATTAGCAAACGATGTAAGGTGATTCCTTTTATGTTATATGCTGCTAACCCAGTTGGAGCAGTAACCACACAAGACAAAGTAGAATCCGTTTTTTGCTTTAGGTAGCTTCTGATGACTTTAATTAGGAAACTTTTTCCAGTGCCAGCTTGTCCGCTTACATACATCCTGATTGGATGAAATGATGTGCATGAGCACTCTTTTTTGATATGTAGAAATCCGTGATCAATTTTGTTTTTGATCTCTTCATAAATTTGTTGCTGCTCTTGATTCAGTTGTCTTTCCAAATTTTCTAAGTCTATAAATTCTTCTTGAGCTTGATTCATAGCCGTTTCCACTTCATTCATGGCTATTGATGCTTCATTTTCAACGATTGGTTGTCCTAGGGGATCTTGACTGTATGTTCCTGAACTTTGGCTGTCCTGAGAACTGTCTCTAGCTATTTCTGCTGCAATTGTAGTTTCCTGTTCAATTTCTTCATTTAACATTTGCAGATAAGTTGAGAATGTACTGCATTGTATGCTGTCTTTGCAAGCATTAAAAGAATCTTCATAGCTCTGGAATTCTCCCAGTAGTTCATCCTCTGTACGCCATGGTTTAAACAACTGTAAAAGAGCCAAGTAGTAAAATTCTTTCTTGTCGGTAGTGTCGCAACTCAGCTTCCGGTGATTTATCAAACTTCCTTTGGTTTGCTTCACCAAACATCCTTCTTCACCAACAACTTTATATTTTCCACTGTTGATGTCTTCTGCAGCTTTCCGTGAATAAATGTAGTTCTGCAGCACTTCATAGAGACACATGTTCTCCAGATGATGACTTCTCTTGGGATAATATGTGTCCAACATGTTTGTTTTCAATATGTCTGTACTTTCTGGGTCATTCTCAGCCAAATATTCAATTTCTCCAACAGATTTCAGTACCCGATTTCTCATTGCTGCAAGGCCTAAACTTGCCCAAATTATTCTTCTTGACTTCGAGTAGAGACTTGCAGAAGATAACCTATCTGAACATTCGTAGGATCCAATTTCTCGATGCGATAACATCTTCAAACTGAAACTGTACAGCTTCTTACTGACAGTCTTCTCGTGAGAAATCTCTTCCCACATTTCCTTCAATTCTGTTTTTTCTGATTTCGTAATGTAAGACGTTACATATCGAGCAACAGCAATGGAATTGTCAGCAACATACTGTATATCCATGTTAGCGTTCCACATGGATAAAATGACTGGGTTGTAGTCATTTATATTTTTTGATTCTTCTTTTCTTTTAAGGTTGTAGGTATTCTTAGGTGATTTTCTTGTGATAGTATGTCTCACAGCTGACATAAAACTGTTGACTCTTCCATTTGTAAGAACAGGTCTAGGAAATCCAAATCGACATTTAGTGTAGTATTTTTCTTTGCTCTTGTATTTCCGTCGACAGTATTTTCCACACCGATGACTTTGGAAACGTAGAACTTGCTCCTTTAACTTGTTCTCTTCTGTGCTTTTAGGTATAGCACATGTTGCATATTCTTCAATGTAAGATAACACTGCTTCATCAGTATCTGTTCCAAACTTTGGGGCATCCTTGATCCACAGCAGCATATGAATATGAGGAGCACCTCTTGCCTGGTACTCTTTTCTCCAAAAGAAATCCACTACTTCTCCAAGGGGTGGATTTTTTTTATTGCAGATGAAGGACATCATAGCCTCAAATCTATGATTGAAATATCTGCAAACATTAACCGGATCCAATGAGCACAGTTCTCCTGCTGTCTTGTATTCGATGTTTTCAATGTTTGAATTGGCCTCTCGTAGAAAATCCAGTAAATCATCCCAAGCGTACTCGGCGCAGCTTAGGGTAAGGAACCATGTTGGTGTTCCTAAGTTGCGTAACATGCATTTTAGTTCACCATGGCGTCGGTACCAATATTCATTTGTCCCACGCTGACAAGCCATCAGATTGATCAGTTGTGTTTCCAAATGATCATCTCGGTGCTGCACTTTCTCCATAAAATCCTTAGCAGACACATTTTGTAAATGTACTCCACTTTTTAAAATGTGATTTACTGCATAAGACAGTGCAGACAAGTCGCTTTCAAATAAAAGGTGGAACAAATAAGGGATACTTTGTCGAAATCTGGGATCTTCAGCATATAGTCTTGTAGTCCGATACTCAGAAGCTGGAATCTGTTCTGGACGTTCATCGTATCGTCCTCCTTTTCCTGTAGGAAACAGCTGGGGAAAACATCGAGCTTCCAAGCTCTCCTCCCATACACTCACGGGATTTCCTTTTGCTTTCTTCATCTGAAAGAGATCAATATTGTCTCCCATAACTTCTTTCGAATGGAGAGGATGTATGCTAAAATGTTCATAAATTTCTTCTTCCTTTGACTTGTCCACTTTTTCAATTTGTCCAGTTGGTGTTTCTGTGTCTCCTTGTAAATCTTCTTCTTCTTCTTCTTCTTCTTGTATATAAATTGATTCATACCATTTGTTATTTTTTTTCAAATACAAATTTGCTCTTTGTACTTTCCGCACATCTACCAGCTCCTGCCAAATCTTCTTATTCTTTGTAGGGACACCATTAACCAGAATAATTAATGGTTCAGTTTCCAAAGTATCTGCATCAATAGTTTCCATAATTTTTTTCAAATCCAAGGGCAAATACACCACTCTACCTTTTAAACCTCTCAGTAAATCTGAAGGAGGTAATTTACCAGTTTTGGGCTCCATACGTACTACGGTCTGGAACGGATGAACACATTGAATGAGTATAGACTCATATGTATTTAATTCAGAAAGTTCAGCAGGAATAGCATCCAATTCTAAATTATTATGTACAGCTCTGGTCGGCATTCTATTTTCATCTAACTTGTTGTAGCAGTATTTACAAATACGCTGATCTTCACCCAATTCAAAACAATTTTCAAGAAATATATATGTGGCAAAATCCATCCACTTATAATTATCTTCATTTTCACTCTTTCTGTAGAGATCAACATTCCTAGTTTGTTTTCTATAATGAGTTCTGCGGCAACAAATACAAGTAACATTTGGTCTTTCATTAGAGACTATTGCAAATTTTGTTATGTGATCATTAAATGTGTTACTTACAGAGGGTTCTACATTCTCTTCCACTTCTGCCTCATTTACTGTGTCCTTCTCTGCACTGTTTTCTTCAGGACCAAAGTAACAAAACTGAATTTCATCAACAACCTTCTCTACATCTGATACCGTTCCTCGGAACAGAGCCCTATTCAATTCATTTAACTTTATTGCTGGACTTTTGGCAAAATACAACCGTCTCACAAACTTTCTCATTTCAGTATGATGAACAGCCAGCATCCTAAAATGATGGAAAACACTATTGCACACTTTTCTAGATAGACAAGCAAGAGAATGACCCTGCAAACCAGTATTCTCTCTCACTCTGCATGGATCCAGACTTTGAAGCACCTTAATCTTTTGTTTTACACTTTTTTTTACTATATTCTCTTAGAAACTCTCGAAATCTGTCAATAGATTCCTGACGCACAGTGCAAATACTACTACAATTCCAAGTGTACACTGGGGCTTTAGGACGTCTCCCCATTGCCTCATCTGCCATCACTTGTACCTCATCTCTTGGAACCATTATCTCCTTCTCCATTATGCAACCATTTTTTACTTCGTATGAACGACCTCTGGTGTCAACTGCATGCAGCAAACTATTACTTTGAAAATAGCTTTCTTCATTAAAAAAAGGTTCACTACTTGAACTATGCATCCACTTTCCTAAAAACACTTTACAAAAGTTTGTTCTGTTCACTACTCTTTTGCTTTTGCTTTGTGATTTCAGTACATTAACCATTTTATCTAATGTACGCATCCTATTCAAAATTAATATGAATAGTTTCCTTTTTAATTCTAATGCTTTTGCTGCAATGGCTTCAATTTCTTTTTTTCTCTTATAATATTTAGCCTTTTGCTTATATTTCTTTATATCCTTTATCAAATTGGACATAACTCTTCTCTGAAACATTTTTCTACGTATCTCTTTAAATGCTGTTTTTCTGTTTATGTTAAACTTTTCAATTGCAGAAGGTATATTTGCATTAACTAAATCCTCAATTTTTTGCTGTTCTGTAGGTTTTGTTACATTTTTCCGAGAACAGACATTTTGTACATTTTTGTTTGTTTTCAATATTTTGTTTAGGAATTGTTTTTTTTGCTTACCAGAAGATTTTTTCTTTTTCCCAACATCAGCATCTTCTACTAACTTTGGTCCTCCAGTTGTCCTCAAATATAGTTTTTTTTTTAGCGTTTTTTGAACTCGAGATTTTGTAGGCATCTTAAATTTTGTTCACTGTTCTTCAGCAATACCTGAAAAAAACTAAAAAAAAAAATCCTTTATTGTATTTAAATATATTACTACATTTCTTTTCACAACAGTCACAAAACGAAATTTCTTTGCCATTTTGAATGCACACAAACTGCTCTTTTTTTAAAATTTATTTAAATGCACATGTCCAAGCTTTTTTTTTTTTTCAGATCACCACCGTGTGTATTCTCTGTGACTGCCTACACTCCAGCAGGGGCAACCAGCCTTAGTGATGCTGAATATATTTGCATTACAGACTTAAACCTGAAAACCCCACTCGCTTCTAATTACTGTGCATGACTATACATGGCAAGCACATGGGTGTGTGCTAAGCCTCTGCTTTTTCCCCCAAAAATTCGCTCCTCTTTTCCATCTACTGCAACTGTGAAATCACCAGAGGAAGACGCAATAAATTTCTGCCTATAATTCTTCTATGCACACAGAGTCATGTTATCACATTAGTGCCAAAACGAAATTTCTTTGCCAATTTGAAAGCACACTTACTGCACTTTTTTTTTCGGGCCAAGTGATAATCTCTTTTTACACTTTGAAATCACTTTTACAGACTGACACATTCTGAAACCTTTTTTTTAAATTTATTTAAATGCACATGTCCAAGCTGTTTTTTTTTCATTCCACCACCGTGTGTATTCTCTGTGACTGCCTACACTCCAGCAGGGGCAACCAGCCTTAGTGATGCTGAATGTATTTGCATTACAGACTTAAACCTGAAAACCCCACTCGCTTCTAATTACTGTGCATGACTATACATGGCAAGCACATGGGTGTGTGCTAAGCCTCTGCTTCTTCCCCCAAAAATTCGCTCCTCTTTTCCATCTACTGCAACTGTGAAATCACCAGAGCAAAACGCAATAAATTTCTGCCTATAATTCTTCTATGCACACAGAGTCATGTTTTCACATTAGTGCCAAAACGAAATTTCTTTGCCAATTTGAAAGCACACTTACTGCTCTTTTTTTTTCGGGCCAAGTGATAATCTCTTTTTACACTTTGAAATCACTTTTACAGACTGACACATTCTGAAACCTTTTTTTTAAATTTATTTAAATGCACATGTCCAAGCTGTTTTTTTTTCAGACCACCACCATGTGTATTCTCTGTGACTGCCTACACTCCAGCAGGGGCAACCAGCCTTAGTGATGCTGAATGTATTTGCATTACAGACTTAAACCTGAAAACCCCACTCGCTTCTAATTACTGTGCATGACTATACATGGCAAGCACATGGGTGTGTGCTAAGCCTCTGCTTCTTCCCCCAAAAATTCGCTCCTCTTTTCCATCTACTGCAACTGTGAAATCACCAGAGCAAAACGCAATAAATTTCTGCCTATAATTCTTCTATGCACACAGAGTCATGTTTTCACATTAGTGCCAAAACGAAATTTCTTTGCCAATTTGAAAGCACACTTACTGCTCTTTTTTTTTCGGGCCAAGTGATAATCTCTTTTTACACTTTGAAATCACTTTTACAGACTGACACATTCTGAAACCTTTTTTTTAAATTTATTTAAATGCACATGTCCAAGCTGTTTTTTTTTCAGACCACCACCGTGTGTATTCTCTGTGACTGCCTACACTCCAGCAGGGGCAACCAGCCTTAGTGATGCTGAATGTATTTGCATTACAGACTTAAACCTGAAAACCCCACTCGCTTCTAATTACTGTGCATGACTATACATGGCAAGCACATGGGTGTGTGCTAAGCCTCTGCTTCTTCCCCCAAAAATTCGCTCCTCTTTTCCATCTACTGCAACTGTGAAATCACCAGAGCAAGACGCAATAAATTTCTGCCTATAATTCTTCTATGCACACAGAGTCATGTTTTCACATTAGTGCCAAAACGAAATTTCTTTGCCAATTTGAAAGCACACTTACTGCTCTTTTTTTTTCGGGCCAAGTGATAATCTCTTTTTACACTTTGAAATCACTTTTACAGACTGACACATTCTGAAACCTTTTTTTTAAATTTATTTAAATGCACATGTCCAAGCTGTTTTTTTTTCAGACCACCACCGTGTGTATTCTCTGTGACTGCCTACACTCCAGCAGGGGCAACCAGCCTTAGTGATGCTGAATGTATTTGCATTACAGACTTAAACCTGAAAACCCCACTCGCTTCTAATTACTGTGCATGACTATACATGGCAAGCACATGGGTGTGTGCTAAGCCTCTGCTTCTTCCCCCAAAAATTCGCTCCTCTTTTCCATCTACTGCAACTGTGAAATCACCAGAGCAAGACGCAATAAATTTCTGCCTATAATTCTTCTATGCACACAGAGTCATGTTTTCACATTAGTGCCAAAACGAAATTTCTTTGCCAATTTGAAAGCACACTTACTGCTCTTTTTTTTTTGGGCCAAGTGAAAATCTCTTTTTACACTTTGAAATCACTTTTACAGACTGACACATTCTGAAACCTTTTTTTTAAATTTATTTAAATGCACATGTCCAAGCTGTTTTTTTTTCAGACCACCACCGTGTGTATTCTCTGTGACTGCCTACACTCCAGCAGGGGCAACCAGCCTTAGTGATGCTGAATGTATTTGCATTACAGACTTAAACCTGAAAACCCCACTCGCTTCTAATTACTGTGCATGACTATACATTGCAAGCACATGGGTGTGTGCTAAGCCTCTGCTTCTTCCCCCAAAAATTCGCTCCTCTTTTCCATCTACTGCAACTGTGAAATCACCAGAGCAAGACGCAATAAATTTCTGCCTATAATTCTTCTATGCACACAGAGTCATGTTTTCACATTAGTGCCAAAACGAAATTTCTTTGCCAATTTGAAAGCACACTTACTGCTCTTTTTTTTTTGGGCCAAGTGAAAATCTCTTTTTACACTTTGAAATCACTTTTACAGACTGACACATTCTGAAACCTTTTTTTTAAATTTATTTAAATGCACATGTCCAAGCTGTTTTTTTTTCAGACCACCACCGTGTGTATTCTCTGTGACTGCCTACACTCCAGCAGGAGCAACCAGCCTTAGTGATGCTGAATGTATTTGCATTACAGACTTAAACCTGAAAACCCCACTCGTTTCTAATTACTGTGCATGACTATACATGGCAAGCACATGGGTGTGTGCTAAGCCTCTGCTTCTTCCCCCAAAAATTCGCTCCTCTTTTCCATCTACTGCAACTGTGAAATCACCAGAGCAAGACGCAATAAATTTCTGCCTATAATTCTTCTATGGACACAGAGTCATGTTTTCACATTAGTGCCAAAACGAAATTTCTTTGCCAATTTGAAAGCACACTTACTGCTCTTTTTTTTTTGGGCCAAGTGAAAATCTCTTTTTACACTTTGAAATCACTTTTACAGACTGACACATTCTGAAACCTTTTTTTTAAATTTATTTAAATGCACATGTCCAAGCTGTTTTTTTTTCAGACCACCACCGTGTGTATTCTCTGTGACTGCCTACACTCCAGCAGGGGCAACCAGCCTTAGTGATGCTGAATGTATTTGCATTACAGACTTAAACCTGAAAACCCCACTCGCTTCTAATTACTGTGCATGACTATACATTGCAAGCACATGGGTGTGTGCTAAGCCTCTGCTTCTTCCCCCAAAAATTCGCTCCTCTTTTCCATCTACTGCAACTGTGAAATCACCAGAGCAAGACGCAATAAATTTCTGCCTATAATTCTTCTATGCACACAGAGTCATGTTTTCACATTAGTGCCAAAACGAAATTTCTTTGCCAATTTGAAAGCACACTTACTGCTCTTTTTTTTTTGGGCCAAGTGAAAATCTCTTTTTACACTTTGAAATCACTTTTACAGACTGACACATTCTGAAACCTTTTTTTTAAATTTATTTAAATGCACATGTCCAAGCTGTTTTTTTTTCAGACCACCACCGTGTGTATTCTCTGTGACTGCCTACACTCCAGCAGGAGCAACCAGCCTTAGTGATGCTGAATGTATTTGCATTACAGACTTAAACCTGAAAACCCCACTCGTTTCTAATTACTGTACATGACTATACATGGCAAGCACATGGGTGTGTGCTAAGCCTCTGCTTCTTCCCCCAAAAATTCGCTCCTCTTTTCCATCTACTGCAACTGTGAAATCACCAGAGCAAGACGCAATAAATTTCTGCCTATAATTCTTCTATGGACACAGAGTCATGTTTTCACATTAGTGCCAAAACGAAATTTCTTTGCCAATTTGAAAGCACACTTACTGCTCTTTTTTTTTTGGGCCAAGTGAAAATCTCTTTTTACACTTTGAAATCACTTTTACAGACTGACACATTCTGAAACCTTTTTTTTAAATTTATTTAAATGCACATGTCCAAGCTGTTTTTTTTTCAGACCACCACCGTGTGTATTCTCTGTGACTGCCTACACTCCAGCAGGGGCAACCAGCCTTAGTGATGCTGAATGTATTTGCATTACAGACTTAAACCTGAAAACCCCACTCGCTTTTAATTACTGTGCATGACTATACATGGCAAGCACATGGGTGTGTGCTAACCCTCTGCTTCTTCCCCCAAAAATTCGCTCCTCTTTTCCATCTACTGCAACTGTGAAATCACCAGAGCAAGACGCAATAAATTTCTGCCTATAATTCTTCTATGCACACAGAGTCATGTTTTCACATTAGTGCCAAAACGAAATTTCTTTGCCAATTTGAAAGCACACTTACTGCTCTTTTTTTTTTGGGCCAAGTGAAAATCTCTTTTTACACTTTGAAATCACTTTTACAGACTGACACATTCTGAAACCTTTTTTTTAAATTTATTTAAATGCACATGTCCAAGCTGTTTTTTTTTCAGACCACCACCGTGTGTATTCTCTGTGACTGCCTACACTCCAGCAGGGGCAACCAGCCTTAGTGATGCTGAATGTATTTGCATTACAGACTTAAACCTGAAAACCCCACTCGCTTCTAATTACTGTGCATGACTATACATGGCAAGCACATGGGTGTGTGCTAACCCTCTGCTTCTTCCCCCAAAAATTCGCTCCTCTTTTCCATCTACTGCAACTGTGAAATCACCAGAGCAAGACGCAATAAATTTCTGCCTATAATTCTTCTATGCACACAGAGTCATGTTTTCACATTAGTGCCAAAACGAAATTTCTTTGCCAATTTGAAAGCACACTTACTGCTCTTTTTTTTTTGGGCCAAGTGAAAATCTCTTTTTACACTTTGAAATCACTTTTACAGACTGACACATTCTGAAACCTTTTTTTTAAATTTATTTAAATGCACATGTCCAAGCTGTTTTTTTTTCAGACCACCACCGTGTGTATTCTCTGTGACTGCCTACACTCCAGCAGGAGCAACCAGCCTTAGTGATGCTGAATGTATTTGCATTACAGACTTAAACCTGAAAACCCCACTCGCTTCTAATTACTGTGCATGACTATACATGGCAAGCACATGGGTGTGTGCTAAGCCTCTGCTTCTTCCCCCAAAAATTCGCTCCTCTTTTCCATCTACTGCAACTGTGAAATCACCAGAGCAAAACGCAATAAATTTCTGCCTATAATTCTTCTATGCACACAGAGTCATGTTTTCACATTAGTGCCAAAACGAAATTTCTTTGCCAATTTGAAAGCACACTTACTGCTCTTTTTTTTTCGGGCCAAGTGATAATCTCTTTTTACACTTTGAAATCACTTTTACAGACTGACACATTCTGAAACCTTTTTTTTAAATTTATTTAAATGCACATGTCCAAGCTGTTTTTTTTTCAGACCACCACCATGTGTATTCTCTGTGACTGCCTACACTCCAGCAGGGGCAACCAGCCTTAGTGATGCTGAATGTATTTGCATTACAGACTTAAACCTGAAAACCCCACTCGCTTCTAATTACTGTGCATGACTATACATGGCAAGCACATGGGTGTGTGCTAAGCCTCTGCTTCTTCCCCCAAAAATTCGCTCCTCTTTTCCATCTACTGCAACTGTGAAATCACCAGAGCAAAACGCAATAAATTTCTGCCTATAATTCTTCTATGCACACAGAGTCATGTTTTCACATTAGTGCCAAAACGAAATTTCTTTGCCAATTTGAAAGCACACTTACTGCTCTTTTTTTTTCGGGCCAAGTGATAATCTCTTTTTACACTTTGAAATCACTTTTACAGACTGACACATTCTGAAACCTTTTTTTTAAATTTATTTAAATGCACATGTCCAAGCTGTTTTTTTTTCAGACCACCACCGTGTGTATTCTCTGTGACTGCCTACACTCCAGCAGGGGCAACCAGCCTTAGTGATGCTGAATGTATTTGCATTACAGACTTAAACCTGAAAACCCCACTCGCTTCTAATTACTGTGCATGACTATACATGGCAAGCACATGGGTGTGTGCTAAGCCTCTGCTTCTTCCCCCAAAAATTCGCTCCTCTTTTCCATCTACTGCAACTGTGAAATCACCAGAGCAAGACGCAATAAATTTCTGCCTATAATTCTTCTATGCACACAGAGTCATGTTTTCACATTAGTGCCAAAACGAAATTTCTTTGCCAATTTGAAAGCACACTTACTGCTCTTTTTTTTTCGGGCCAAGTGATAATCTCTTTTTACACTTTGAAATCACTTTTACAGACTGACACATTCTGAAACCTTTTTTTTAAATTTATTTAAATGCACATGTCCAAGCTGTTTTTTTTTCAGACCACCACCGTGTGTATTCTCTGTGACTGCCTACACTCCAGCAGGGGCAACCAGCCTTAGTGATGCTGAATGTATTTGCATTACAGACTTAAACCTGAAAACCCCACTCGCTTCTAATTACTGTGCATGACTATACATGGCAAGCACATGGGTGTGTGCTAAGCCTCTGCTTCTTCCCCCAAAAATTCGCTCCTCTTTTCCATCTACTGCAACTGTGAAATCACCAGAGCAAGACGCAATAAATTTCTGCCTATAATTCTTCTATGCACACAGAGTCATGTTTTCACATTAGTGCCAAAACGAAATTTCTTTGCCAATTTGAAAGCACACTTACTGCTCTTTTTTTTTTGGGCCAAGTGAAAATCTCTTTTTACACTTTGAAATCACTTTTACAGACTGACACATTCTGAAACCTTTTTTTTAAATTTATTTAAATGCACATGTCCAAGCTGTTTTTTTTTCAGACCACCACCGTGTGTATTCTCTGTGACTGCCTACACTCCAGCAGGGGCAACCAGCCTTAGTGATGCTGAATGTATTTGCATTACAGACTTAAACCTGAAAACCCCACTCGCTTCTAATTACTGTGCATGACTATACATTGCAAGCACATGGGTGTGTGCTAAGCCTCTGCTTCTTCCCCCAAAAATTCGCTCCTCTTTTCCATCTACTGCAACTGTGAAATCACCAGAGCAAGACGCAATAAATTTCTGCCTATAATTCTTCTATGCACACAGAGTCATGTTTTCACATTAGTGCCAAAACGAAATTTCTTTGCCAATTTGAAAGCACACTTACTGCTCTTTTTTTTTTGGGCCAAGTGAAAATCTCTTTTTACACTTTGAAATCACTTTTACAGACTGACACATTCTGAAACCTTTTTTTTAAATTTATTTAAATGCACATGTCCAAGCTGGTTTTTTTTCAGACCACCACCGTGTGTATTCTCTGTGACTGCCTACACTCCAGCAGGAGCAACCAGCCTTAGTGATGCTGAATGTATTTGCATTACAGACTTAAACCTGAAAACCCCACTCGTTTCTAATTACTGTGCATGACTATACATGGCAAGCACATGGGTGTGTGCTAAGCCTCTGCTTCTTCCCCCAAAAATTCGCTCCTCTTTTCCATCTACTGCAACTGTGAAATCACCAGAGCAAGACGCAATAAATTTCTGCCTATAATTCTTCTATGGACACAGAGTCATGTTTTCACATTAGTGCCAAAACGAAATTTCTTTGCCAATTTGAAAGCACACTTACTGCTCTTTTTTTTTTGGGCCAAGTGAAAATCTCTTTTTACACTTTGAAATCACTTTTACAGACTGACACATTCTGAAACCTTTTTTTTAAATTTATTTAAATGCACATGTCCAAGCTGTTTTTTTTTCAGACCACCACCGTGTGTATTCTCTGTGACTGCCTACACTCCAGCAGGGGCAACCAGCCTTAGTGATGCTGAATGTATTTGCATTACAGACTTAAACCTGAAAACCCCACTCGCTTCTAATTACTGTGCATGACTATACATTGCAAGCACATGGGTGTGTGCTAAGCCTCTGCTTCTTCCCCCAAAAATTCGCTCCTCTTTTCCATCTACTGCAACTGTGAAATCACCAGAGCAAGACGCAATAAATTTCTGCCTATAATTCTTCTATGCACACAGAGTCATGTTTTCACATTAGTGCCAAAACGAAATTTCTTTGCCAATTTGAAAGCACACTTACTGCTCTTTTTTTTTTGGGCCAAGTGAAAATCTCTTTTTACACTTTGAAATCACTTTTACAGACTGACACATTCTGAAACCTTTTTTTTAAATTTATTTAAATGCACATGTCCAAGCTGTTTTTTTTTCAGACCACCACCGTGTGTATTCTCTGTGACTGCCTACACTCCAGCAGGAGCAACCAGCCTTAGTGATGCTGAATGTATTTGCATTACAGACTTAAACCTGAAAACCCCACTCGTTTCTAATTACTGTGCATGACTATACATGGCAAGCACATGGGTGTGTGCTAAGCCTCTGCTTCTTCCCCCAAAAATTCGCTCCTCTTTTCCATCTACTGCAACTGTGAAATCACCAGAGCAAGACGCAATAAATTTCTGCCTATAATTCTTCTATGGACACAGAGTCATGTTTTCACATTAGTGCCAAAACGAAATTTCTTTGCCAATTTGAAAGCACACTTACTGCTCTTTTTTTTTTGGGCCAAGTGAAAATCTCTTTTTACACTTTGAAATCACTTTTACAGACTGACACATTCTGAAACCTTTTTTTTAAATTTATTTAAATGCACATGTCCAAGCTGGTTTTTTTTCAGACCACCACCGTGTGTATTCTCTGTGACTGCCTACACTCCAGCAGGGGCAACCAGCCTTAGTGATGCTGAATGTATTTGCATTACAGACTTAAACCTGAAAACCCCACTCGCTTTTAATTACTGTGCATGACTATACATGGCAAGCACATGGGTGTGTGCTAACCCTCTGCTTCTTCCCCCAAAAATTCGCTCCTCTTTTCCATCTACTGCAACTGTGAAATCACCAGAGCAAGACGCAATAAATTTCTGCCTATAATTCTTCTATGCACACAGAGTCATGTTTTCACATTAGTGCCAAAACGAAATTTCTTTGCCAATTTGAAAGCACACTTACTGCTCTTTTTTTTTTGGGCCAAGTGAAAATCTCTTTTTACACTTTGAAATCACTTTTACAGACTGACACATTCTGAAACCTTTTTTTTAAATTTATTTAAATGCACATGTCCAAGCTGGTTTTTTTTCAGACCACCACCGTGTGTATTCTCTGTGACTGCCTACACTCCAGCAGGGGCAACCAGCCTTAGTGATGCTGAATGTATTTGCATTACAGACTTAAACCTGAAAACCCCACTCGCTTCTAATTACTGTGCATGACTATACATGGCAAGCACATGGGTGTGTGCTAACCCTCTGCTTCTTCCCCCAAAAATTCGCTCCTCTTTTCCATCTACTGCAACTGTGAAATCACCAGAGCAAGACGCAATAAATTTCTGCCTATAATTCTTCTATGCACACAGAGTCATGTTTTCACATTAGTGCCAAAACGAAATTTCTTTGCCAATTTGAAAGCACACTTACTGCTCTTTTTTTTTTGGGCCAAGTGAAAATCTCTTTTTACACTTTGAAATCACTTTTACAGACTGACACATTCTGAAACCTTTTTTTTAAATTTATTTAAATGCACATGTCCAAGCTGTTTTTTTTTCAGACCACCACCGTGTGTATTCTCTGTGACTGCCTACACTCCAGCAGGAGCAACCAGCCTTAGTGATGCTGAATGTATTTGCATTACAGACTTAAACCTGAAAACCCCACTCGCTTCTAATTACTGTGCATGACTATACATGGCAAGCACATGGGTGTGTGCTAAGCCTCTGCTTCTTCCCCCAAAAATTCGCTCCTCTTTTCCATCTACTGCAACTGTGAAATCACCAGAGCAAGACGCAATAAATTTCTGCCTATAATTCTTCTATGGACACAGAGTCATGTTTTCACATTAGTGCCAAAACGAAATTTCTTTGCCAATTTGAAAGCACACTTACTGCTCTTTTTTTTTTGGGCCAAGTGAAAATCTCTTTTTACACTTTGAAATCACTTTTACAGACTGACACATTCTGAAACCTTTTTTTTAAATTTATTTAAATGCACATGTCCAAGCTGTTTTTTTTTCAGACCACCACCGTGTGTATTCTCTGTGACTGCCTACACTCCAGCAGGAGCAACCAGCCTTAGTGATGCTGAATGTATTTGCATTACAGACTTAAACCTGAAAACCCCACTCGCTTCTAATTACTGTGCATGACTATACATGGCAAGCACATGGGTGTGTGCTAAGCCTCTGCTTCTTCCCCCAAAAATTCGCTCCTCTTTTCCATCTACTGCAACTGTGAAATCACCAGAGCAAGACGCAATAAATTTCTGCCTATAATTCTTCTATGGACACAGAGTCATGTTTTCACATTAGTGCCAAAACGAAATTTCTTTGCCAATTTGAAAGCACACTTACTGCTCTTTTTTTTTCGGGCCAAGTGAAAATCTCTTTTACAGACTGACACATTATGAATCCACCATGTGTAACTACAACAACAACAATTCCCATTTCTATTATTCATTTCTTAAGTTACCACATACATCCCCTCTCAAACTGTAAACTCACCTTTAAAATTAGTTAGTTGTGAAAGAAATGTGTCACTCAAACAGCAGATTATCAGAGCCAGGATCTCTGTTCTGTACACCTCTCTCCTCTCAGCAGAACCAGATAATGGCAAACTTTCCCTCTATTTTTCCACACATATACATGTAAGTTTCAAATCTCAGTGCTTCCCCCTTTTTTTCAAATGTAATGACACATTTCTATTGGTTGAAAACCAACCCTTTTCCAAAAGTACCCTGCCCCCAACTTGACTTCTGCCTAGTACCCTTCCCCCAACTTGACTTCTGCCTGCTACCATAGCAACAGCTCATGGAACACTGCTGTGTGCAGTTAGGTCAGAAGTTCGACACACAATGTTTCAATTCCACAGAGCAAGAGTGCTTGACTTTTCAATCCTAACTGCAAATCCATAGTACTGTTCTTTGGTTACACATTTTTTTGTACCAATACAAAACATGCTTCTATTAATTTTCACATACAGCCTAGTTTTTTTTCTAGAATGGTATGAAACAGCCAATCAGTTCTTTTTGTTTTGTAAAAAATATGTATGCCTCCATTTCCAAACTGTCTTTCTTTTCATATTGCCATTCTACTGAAAGACACCTCCTGAGAAGATGTTCACAGTGTGGATTGTAGGGCACAGCTATGTCTTCTGGAGTGAAAAGTTTGCAGAGAAAACAGATATGGTGAGAGACCTTGCTTTGCCAAATGTAGACATTAAATGGATTGGTCAGAGAGGGTTAAAGTGGCACCAATTGATGCCATTGGTGAAATCCTTCATGCAAATCCAACACCCTGACCTCATAATAGTGCACTGTGGTGGCAATGACCTAGGCACTTTGACTGGGGTAGGTCTGGAAATGCTTATGAAGGACACCTTTGCACAACTGTTTACACTTTTCCCTAAAACTGCCTTTGTGTTTTCCAACATATGCCAAAGGCAAAAATGGAACTGGTCCAATCATTTCTGTCCACAGATTGACAAAGCAAGAAAGCACGTCAACAAATCTGTTTCTGCTTTCCTCCGTGACTATGGTATGGGTGCCATTTACCACAACAACTTGCGTTACGACATGCAAGACATTTATAGAGGAGATGGTGTGCACTTCAATGATGAAGGGAACAGAGTCTTCCTCTTGAACCTTAGACTCTGCATCGGTACTTACTTGTAGGTACCACTAAAAAAATGACTCCATAAACACAACAGCTCTTTTTAGAGCTCCCTAATTTCTAAACTCTTAAATCTGATTTTCATTTATTTATTTTTATTTTTTTTACCGTACGCTTACCGTGAGCTTACCGTACGCGTACCCCGTGATTTTTTTTAAAATCAATAAATGTTTTTTTTGTACTTTTCTGTCCTTCTTTGACCCCCTTACAATTGTTAGGGGGTCTGTAACTCTCCTCATTGCCCCCTTTCCTTGTTTTCACTCTTTTTTTTCAGAGTGAAATACACAAAATGGCGGCCGCCGCTTCCTGGTTTCGGCCGATTCGAATGTTTACTAAGATCTAAGAGCCAATCAGAATCGCGCTCGCGCACGCCACCGTACGCTTACCGTAAGCGTACGGTAAGCGTACCGTAAGCTGGCTCAGATATATATATTGATTTAAAGGCTATTTTCTCAAAATCTACTGAACTGATTTACACCAAACCTACAAAAGGCACTTCCTTGACCTACGGACTACCTCTCTGCCAAATTTCTAGTAATTCTGTTCAGCCGTTCGGGCTGTAGGTCGTTCTAAAGGTCCTATGGAAAAATGCATGGAAAAAACGCGTTTTGGGACCCCCCTTTTATCTCAGCCCCCGCTTGACGGATCCCCCCGAGACTTTCAGGGTAGGAGCGGACCGTAGCGCCCCACCTATTTTGAGAAATTCGCGAGGATTCGTCGACCGGCGCCAAAGTTATTCAAAATAGAATGTTGAGGTTTTCCTATGGAAACGTGGTCCTAACTATAACTACCTACTGGCGACCGCCAGTAGGTAATATATATATATATATATATATATGTATATTTACTGAAAAAACCATAGGTTTCACACATGTTATAGTTAGCTGGACATTTTACTGATAAAAAACCAATGAAATTCCCCCGTTATAGTTACTGTAGGCAACTATAACTCACGCGACCGTAATCCTCTGCTGATTACATATGTGTCTTTATGAAAAAAAAATATTTGTAATATATGTATAGCTAAAATTTAATGGAAGAAGACATGGGCAAATAAGTGTCTAAATACAGTATTAGCATCAGCAGAGGATTACGGTCGCGTGAGTTATAGTTGCCTACAGTAACTATAACGGGGGAATTTCATTGGTTTTTTATCAGTAAAATGTCCAGCTAACTATAACATGTGTGAAACCTATGGTTTTTTCAGTGAATATATATATGTATATATATGCTAAGGTCATTTGATATTTTTTCCTATGCAGCTATGCAATTTTTCTTGCTCCACTGAAACTCCACCTTCTCAAGAAATGTTTCAATATTTTTTTTAAGTCCGAAGTGTTGTGTCGTTCCTATATACCCTATACAGGATCTGCGCGTTTGGATAATATAAACTGTGGGATTGGTGGCGGACTGATTCCATGCACCCCCACCGGATACGTTAGCCTGTCTGTATCAGCTAGTGCACAGTGCCACTAGAATCTCCTCTTATCGGGGAAAGAATACTTTCTGGCAACCTCTGAACATGACAACCCTGAACCCTCAGGATCGTGGAAACAATATACTACTTTTCGGTCAGTCACTCGTGCTTACTTAGTATGTCTCAGAGATACATAAAATAAACAGGTTGGGATGTTCAATAAGGATTTATTGAACAGTTGGTATCCTAGTGTAGAACATATGAGCAGCAACAACCATTAGACAGTAGCAGAGATAAATGATTAGAAGCACTAAGAAATTAAATGTATGATATACCTCTACAATCTTTCAGTAATCATGAATATCCACAAGTACATAAAATACATGATAATGAGTGCGTACTCCTACGATGCCTCCCTAACTAGATGTACCTAAATGTACCTACCACCTATGTAGGTGTTATGCCAAAAATCCCTCTAGGATCTAGTCTATCCCATTACCTGAGAATGAGATAGAATGGGACCCCGTCCTGGTCTCGAGTTGGACACCCCGCGAGGGATATTAGACCACTGCTACCTGGAGCGTCTGCATGCAGGAACCACAGCGTCTCTGGTCAGTGTGTCAGCCAGGAAGTCATGGACTCCTATATCTTCCTAAGCAAGATGTGATGTATTTATACCCATAGCCCTTCGCAGGGGTCCTACCTTGCTGTGTTACTGTGTCGACCTAAAGGATGACGTTGGGCCTGAACTTTATACAGAGATATTATACAGGAGATGGTAATCCTGCTGTTCCAAGAAGCCTCATGCATAATGTATGAGAATCGAACTAGGAAAAACCTGATTTCTGAACGCACTGTTATATCTGGTAAAAGGTCAGTCCCCAAGAACCGTTATGTATGTAATGTAGGGAAGGATATAGGTGAAAGGTTATAATGTTCCCTGCACCTATATAGAGTACCTATATGCCTCTTGGCCCCCTTCCTACCCAAAACCATACTCTCTGCCATAACATTGGCTGTGGAGAGCTGATACCATGCTGACGGCTCAGAACAGCATGTATAGTACAGCATGTTTTCCCTGCTAGTGTAGGTCAGTGCACATCTACAGCGATGCACAAAGACAGGGGAATGTGGAGACAGTTTGCCGCCCATGTCCCACTGCCTTACTCATGTCTGTGGAAACCCAGGGGAGATGAAAGGCAGTGAGTAAAAGTGTCGGACTTAATTCTTCTGAATAGAATCAAATCACCGGAGACCCAGGCGAGATGGGAGAACACAGGAGCAGCACGTATTAACCCAGGTCAATTCAAACATTGGGAAACAACTTTTATTCCAATTGTTGTATATCCTAGTAGTGAACATAAAAAGTTTTATGAGAGCCATATACATCAAGAAGGTAGTGAATTAGCACATTTATCAAAAAGATTACTAATGAACAACAATTATGAAATCTAAGAACACAATAGGACCTCAGGGGATGACAAAACCCAGACAGAGCTTCGGCAGGGCAGATACCTTTGCCATAAGGTCCCCCTAAACCTGTGTTCGGTGCAGAAAAATGCTCTGAGTGGGACAAGCTTGTTTTCATTCCTTGTAGAGGTTGCACTCTCACTTGGGAAGCTTCAGGACCTTGTCTAACTCTTTTAGAAACTGAAAAGATTGCTAAGTTTCACTTTTCTCCAAGTGCTGAAAAGCTGCCTGGCTCCTACTCCAGACCTACATGGTTCGCAGGATTCTCTTGGGGTCCTTAGTACCTCTGTTTTTTGTATCCCTACAACAGACAAGAAGGAGAAGGTGGTGATATGCCAGTCTTATCCTGCGCACAATCCAGTGACCGAAGAATTTCCAATAACCATTCCTGGCTAATTTCTTACAAATTACCCACTTCCTTTTGAAGCACTTCTCTTGGTTTATGGCTAACCTTCCTGTCAGCCAACACATGGTTCCTCCTGCTCAGTGAGGACATTCCTGTCTTCCTAGGCCCAGTAGCCAAGCTGTTGTCTGGCAGAAGCAGGGTTGTTAGTGGTCAGCGAAGGAAGTGCACTGGGCTATAGGAACAGGACTAAGACAGTTCTAAGCTTGCAGCGCAAAGTACACTTTTTCAAAGTTTCTTTTCCGCTTAAAATATCAATAATCCATTTCTGCCACTAAATTAGATTTTTGACAATAAGCCCCAACATTTTGTAGTCATCACTCTAGCATTTTCCCAGGTGGGAATATGAAATAACGATTTTAATCAAATCTAGGCCTGTTTCTTGAAATGTTTCTTTACTTACACAACAAAAATTGTTCATTCTCAGTATACAATTCCTAGTGTGTTTATTGATATATTAAAAATCCAGCGCAAATGGGTTACAAGGTACACCCCTGGGTTGATGTGTCTAATATATAAAAATAGGTTTTCTGATGTGCCAAAGGTACTTTTCTTTGCCATGTAGCATTCTGGTGCTTTTAAATTGATGCTCACACATTAAATTCAAATTGCATCCCATAAATGCCTTGCCCCATTTGTTTCTCACTGCTTTCAGCACAGGGACGCCTCTTTGCTGGGGCAGCTGTCACGCTTTATAAAATGGTATAACAAAAATAAATGTAATTTCCATGCCACAGGAGCACTTTCTGTGCCATCTTATAAAGCCTTTGCAGAGACAGTTAAATACACCAATTTGGTAAAACCAATTTCACAGTATCATTTTGGGGGCAGAGCACATGCACAGTGGCCCTGAAAGGCAATGTCACAGCACACAGAGTCCTAAAACAACAAAAACTGGGTTCCATAAAAAGACAAAAGGTTTGGGGCTATCACAGAGAAAATGTAGATGTCCAACACTTGCTAATCGTGGTCATCTTCAATACTACAAGACCTGGCAGATGGTCATGACCACACTTAGAATTACATTTGAGAAAACAGTTTTGCATTTGCTTTGCAATTTAAGATTTAGTAAGCGGTCTTACCTTTTGGTATATATACTTACATATTTTGCTGACCACATGGTTGCCTTGGACATTTTGTGCACATGTCAATCATTTTGTTTTCCTTAGTTTAGCCCAAGGACAGCTACTAAGAGAGTGAATCATAGGCTCAGGGGCTGAAGTTTCCTTTGTTGCGTGGTCGTCCCCCAGAGCATGGGCACACCAACCAGCTGCCAGGAGGAGGAGAGCGCTTCCTCCGCCACATGCTCTCTTCTCACTCTGCTCACACGCAAGGAATAGTGCAGCACTGACATGCACTAGCTAGCCTGCACCAGGACTGAAAAAATAATAGTACTGTCACCGCACTGGGTGGCCCATAAAAGCGCTCAACATGCGTTTGGTGAAGGACTCCTTCTGGCAAATTTCTCTTGCCTGGGGCTCCTGCTGCACGGGACACCTTGTTTGCGAGAGGAGGTGGGGGCAGGACCACAACCCACAGACTCAATTATGGCTGCCGCCGCCTACACCAGCACTTCCACACCCGGAGGTGCATATTTCAACTGCCTGGGGCTGCTGCAGCATGGGAAGTGCCTGGGTGTGTGCCCGGGCAAAGATAGAGCCAAGAGCGGGCCTGTCTGCATCCGTCAGCAACCGTAGGAGCCAAGCTGGGCTTAATCTCTTGGCTATTCTGGCATGTTATTATTTCTTCAAACCTAAAGGGTTGGACTGATATCAGTTGCTAAGCTGGCAACTGGACTCAAAAGAAGATCCTGCAGTGAGTAAACATTTATCTAGCACCACAAAAGTGCAGCAGTTCTGAGTTGTGTGTTTTTGTACTAGCTTGGGTTATTGGCAAAATGGGGAAAAGGAAAGCTTTGGCTGTTACAACACCCAACGGCCTAAAGGGATCTACTATTAATTCCTTCTTAGCGAAAGTGGTGGGGGTGGTCCCTAAAGAAAACGATCGGACAGAGAGGAAAATCTCTGTAGAATCTGGAGACCAAGCCTTGTGATTGACCAGGGAAGCCCTACACCTGGCTGGTCAGCCCGTGCAGGAGCCCAATATAGGTAATGCCTTGACAGTCCCAGATGGCCTCAGTTCCAATGTCTCCCTTTCTGGCACCAATAACAGTATTGCCTCTCTAGCTTCTCCTATGGGCAAGGACTTGGCGAGGCCCCCACCCCCTAAGCAGAGATGCAAGACCAGAAAGTGTGAAGAAATCCAAATTACCCGGAAGGGGTCTGGGACAGAACACACAATGAAGGACATTGAGGAGTTTTGGGGATCTTCTAACATAAACAATTATAGACACATTGACTAATTTAATGGTACCCCTTGGGGAAAATTGCGAAACTTATGTCAGATTCTAGAGAAATACTTAACAAAGTCGAGAGTGACTTGTCCACTACTAATAGTCTCCAACTCCCTGACCAACTCCCTGACCCCACAGGCCCCAGCCATATGTACCGATACGCTCCTCCCAGAGCACTCGAGTAGCGGTCCGTCTCATACTGATAACCCCAGGGTAGCAGAAGCGACCAGTCTGAATATCCCCCACAGCACGTGTTTGAGGCTGGCCCTAAGCAGCATGCTTCTACTCTCCAGCACCCCTCGCCATGTACTCCCATAGCAGCGAGAAATTCACAAGCCTCTGTTAATACCCCTTTTTACCTGTCATTAATCTTCCTCAAGATTGCTGTCCCCACACCTTGGTCTTAGCAGGGGTTCCAGGGCTTGACTCCCGGAAATAGAAAACCACAGGCCAACTAATAAACAAAGCTTCCCATTGGCTAGGCAGACATATCAGATCTAACGTGACAGATCATAAGCACATCCTGATGGTGAGGAGGATTTCCTGGATAGAGTCCTCCAGAAAGTGTCTAGAGGGAGATTGTTTGATCATTACTTTTAGATATCCAGGATTGGTACGTAATATCCTGAGACACTCTTCACAGTCCTATCTCCCTCATTTTTGTATTAAATCATTATGGCTGGGCTTCTATTATGGACTCCCTCTTAACACCGCAGCCAGGGATCATTATTTTCATTGTGGTGGGGAAGATTGTGCCATGGGTGGTTCCTATGGTTTTTCTAATAGTTATGCCCCCTTGGCAGTCCTTAATGACTTGGATTGTCTCACAGATGATAACAATGGATGTTCAGTTATAGACCCCTAGGGTCCCCCTTACAGGCTACGGCGGGTAATGTGGCTCTTCCTCACTTAAATGCAGATCACTTCACCAACAGGCTTCCCACCCAAGCGGCCATAAACCAGTCTGCAGGTTCTAGATCCCTTCTTTTTAGCCACAATCAGGGTAGCTGAAAAGATCTAAGCCTCATTTCATGGAACGTGGCTGGGTTATCTGCAAAGTTTGCAGATGCAGGGTGGATCTTGTTCATTAGAAATGTTAATATTATTTGCCTTCGAGAAACTTGGGAGGTCGAGAATAAATCTTTCCTCAATGGTTTTAAGACTTTTTTCCTCCCGTCAGTGGGCTCTAGAGCAGGCAGAGCGAGAGGAGATCTAAATATCTTTGTAGCCCTTGACTATTGTGAGTCCATGAAGCCATTAAAGTGGTACTCCAGAGTGCTCCAGGGCCTCCAATTGGTCGTGGAAAGATCGGTCAGATTCACCTTAGTTAATTTTTATAATGCTAAAAAATGAAAGCAAGGGACTTCAATTTTCCCAGCCTTGAGGGGGATCATAGACTCGCTAGGGGAGAGGGCCTCTGTCGAGATAATTAAATCGGAGCTGGGGATTTTAATTGCCATCCTTGACTTGACTCACTACAACACCAGCATACCTTAGAAATTTGCAGGATCATAGAGGGAATGCATATGGAGCACACCGCAGAAGTTCTTAAACTGAATTCTCTCTAACACTCATATAATCTAACATTTACTCTAGATAAGATGCTGGATTCATCTAAATCTTACATTACCCCAACCTATAAAGATAGGGCTTGTGCAATGGTCATCGATTATAGTTTTGTTTCTGCTTTGATGGGAAAGTCCCCACTCTATTTTAAGATCCTACATAGCCCATATAGTGGTCACAACCCCCTGACGCTAGTGCTTGAAAGGGCATGCAGTCTAGTACACCTGCAGGCCTATTATCCTTAACCAATCAGAGGAGATGCCTATGCTGGTCGCAGCTAGATTCTAAGGCTTCTAACTATTTTCTCTTTAAAAGTCAACAACAGGAGACCTGTCTAGACCCTTCAGTTTCCAGTGAGATTATTAAGTCATTTATTTCCATCGCCCAGTCATCTGCCAGTTTGCTAACAGTCCCTTTAGTTCACTTCACCTCTGATCACCTGAAATGGTTTGATGTTAAGTGCTCTCCGGCCCTCCACCTTCTGAAGAGGGCTTTGAAACAAAACCCTTGAGATAGAGTATGGGTGTCCAAATGTCATAGCAACTATAAGGGGGCCCGTAAGGAACAGAAGCTAACATTACAAAGGCAGGCATGGGATGAGTTAGTTTAAGCAATTGAGCAGCGGGATAGTACTCTTTTCTGGCAAGTCATAAATAGACCCTGTTTTTCTGAGCCATTAAGACCCGCTCTCTGTCATCATATCATCCCGTAAGAATGGATTGTCCACTCTGAAGGAGTTTACAAATTTGGACAAAGTGGAGGACCCATTAATGAGACAGTCCTTTGCCAGACTGACACTTCTGTCATTTTTTGGGGGGACGAAGTATGGCTGGGCATTGAGGGACTGTCCCAGAATAAGGCCCCAGGCCCCGAGGAGGTCCTCCGGGATAACATTGATGTATGGGCTTCGGTTTTGACAAGGGTGTTGAATGCAACAGCAAAGAGTGGGATTCCACCCTCCTGGTCAACCGCCACGTTCGTTACGGTTTTCAAGAAGGGGGAGAAGGATTATCCTCATTGTTATCACCCCATTTCCCTCATTGATTCTAAAGTAAACGTTTTGGGCTGGGTCTCATTAAATAGGCTCTCGAATTAGGCAGACTTGAATAAAACTATTTCTCAGGTGCAGTATGATTTCCAATCGGGAAAATCAACCACAGCATAGTGCCTAAACCTCTATCTTTTAGTTTCTAAATACACAGTTGCACAACCTGGTGCCCCTTTTGGGGTTTTATGGACCTCACTGCCGGATTTGATCTGGTGAACCAGAAGAAATTGTGGGGCCTACTTAATTCCTTAGGGGTTGAGCCCGACATTGTAAACCTATTAATGACCCTCCAAACACATACTACAGCTGCAGATAGACATTCACATCGGGCGGGGTTACCAACTATTTTATTTGTGGGTTCATCAAGGGTGTATTTTAGCCCCTTTTTTATTCACGTTATATATTAATGGCTTAGAGGCTGCCCTGGCATCTTTACAGATCCACTGCCCTCGGGTGGGCAGGAAAGCAATTCCAGTTATTTTATATGCCGACGACGCGGTGCTGATGGCACTCACACTGATGGGCCAACAGGCCCTGATTAATGGACTTGTTTCCTTTATGAACGGGTTTGACTTATCGTCCAACTTCACAAAGTCGTATGTTTTGAAAGTTGGCCCTTGGGTGACCCGCTCTAAGACATTTAAGACATTTAAGGCAGGTGCGCAGACTCTAACCAAGGTCCGGGGCTTCCCTTATCTGGAAATTTTGTTTGATGCAAAACTGAACTGGAAATATTTATTGGAGGGGAAAGTAGGAGATTTCTACGGTCTTGTAGGGAAGCAAGGTCTGGAGTTATACTGCGATTAATAATCTACAGACTGCCCATAATAAGTTCTTGACACGAATCCTGAAGGTTCCCCTGGGCACCCCTCATTCTCCGTACATGAAGAACTAGGAGTTAACTAGAAAGCTGACTTGGTGGCAATAAAGCCTTTGATGTGCTGGGTAAAGATCTGGTCTAATAATGAGTTAGAACTCAATAGTGTGATTATTTTACATTGTCTATCAGTAGACCATGCACTGAAAATACCTTGGTTACGCTACATAAAAAGTCTTTTATGGCTCTAGGCAGGGCGAATATTTTTCTTAAACGTGACTCAGTAAAGCCTTGGGATCTGATTATAATTAGGGAGTTATTTTTTAAACACGCTATGGCTTCCCGTAAAAATATTGGGCTTATCAAACCAGCGGTGAGAGGGCATGTTCTTCTAAAATCAGTACAGACTATGGAGAATTATCTTTCCATTTTAACAAATCCTTTTGATAGATTGTTAATGACTTGTCTTTTATTTTATCAGCTCTATTACTGTCTAGCTTCCCCGGCTGGGTTTGTTTTACAGGACGAGGTGATAGGTCCCTGTGGCTATGATGATAGGTCTCCACAGATTACCTATATTTTGTCCTCTTATGTAAATACTTTAATCACCCCAGGAGATTGTATCGTAAGCCCCTTTTAAAAGTGTTGAGATTTAGGCAAGCCTGTGTCGCCTTAATGTATCTGCAGCATTTGCCTAATGAATACACGCTCTTTGCAGTCATGAATTTCTTAAGAGCAGTAATCAAATCTAGAAATTCTACATGTTTTTGATGGCTGATTGGCCTTTGTATTTTTTGCACATTACCCTGAATGAATTTTAACTGTTATGATGAAGTGTTTTATTGCTTGCTTTTTATCTCAATGTATCTTTTATGGTTGTGATCACATCTGAATAAAGATTATTGATTATTATTATTATTAATAATAAGTAATTTTGATAATAACAAACAACAAAGCATTTTGGTCAAGGTATACATTTAATACAGCTGTATTTTAATATTATACTATGTTTCATGAGTATGAGATGTCAAAGTATGTACAGACTAAAATATCAGGTACACAGAACTACACAAGAATCCCTCTGCCCCCAGTTATTTATGCTTAATATTTATCTATTGGGTTATTGAAGATGATAATATAACTGTGATTAGCAATGTAAGATTCAACTTAGGTTTACTTGTTGTCACAAAAAGTCAGGATTTAGCCTGGAACTGCCACCTCGTTGTTTAAATCTTAATATATTTCAAATTCAGAGACAAACATTTATTATAAGGAGCTAGATACATAAATACACATGATCCTCTTCTTGCCAATGGACCACTCCTACCTTTGCTTATGACCACCATCTTGAACCACATTCAACCAAGAGCAGAGCTTCTTAAGTGTTTTTTTGGGTAAAATCCACATGATTCATTTTCCTCAGTGGCAAACATTTGAATGATCAGACTATTGACCATCTTCCTACTCCACGTGCATCATGATATCAAGATACTCTAGCACAGCCCAGAAATTAAAGTCTTTTCTTGAGCATCGGCATCAACTGCAATTTAGGCCTTCTCAGTTTAAAAGTAGTATGCCCCAGGCTCCACCTTCTCCCTTATCTTCTTTAAGGCCCATATTTATACTCTGACAGCCAGGATTACATATTTTTGTTATGTATTTCTTCAATTTCACTGATGACACGTACATCATTATCAGGCTGCACTTGTCCTCTCACAGTCACATCATCAAACATTTTCTTTTTTAACTCAATTTAAGAGCGAATAAACATATTTTTATATGGAATCTTTCTACCCAACTGGGATTTAAGAAAGCTTTTAGTAGATATCAGTCTAATAACATCCAGCCCAGCTGACCAAGTGGCATGGGTAACAGTTCGCCAATTGCTTTGATTTGTGTTTGTATAAACAAATTTCCAGTATGGCAAAGCCACACTTACAATCTGGAATGTCTAAAAAAGATTGCTTCCATGTCTTAGTTACTCTTTTAGAGTTGAGGTTGTTTGGTACACTCGAGGCTGGACTATTCTAACAATCAGTGTATGTCAAAATGTGTTTTTGGCAGACTCCAGTCCATTCAGGACGCTACTGCTAAGACTTTCACTAAAGCCTCTCATTGTGATAACATTTCTATTGAAGGCCATGCACTGGTTGCATGTCAATTAGGCGATACAGTTTAAGGCGCAATATACTGTTTATTATTCCTCTTGGTACAACCCTTCTTTCCTACACATTTATTTTCAGGTATATTGCTCAGTTTTGTCTTTCTTGCATGGGTGGCTATTGAGCCTCTGAACCAGAATCCATCTTATGGAACACCTTAGCAGTGACATTTAACTCTCAAATTGATTATGTGCGCTTCAGCACGCTCCTTAGTATCTAGAGTTTCTAATAAGTGTATTAAAGTATTTTTTCTCAGGTTTTCTTATCGGCACAGCTCCAGGATACCTTTTTTGACGGTTGTGTATTTTACAAATATGCAGTTATATAGCATATCATAACATTGCATAACATAACACATAACGTAATAAAATAAATATAACGATTATCATCCATACTGCTCATCTTGTTTTACTTATTTATTAATTGAAGCTGAAAAGGACTTTCTTACTTACTTCTTGTGGGTGATTGTCACTTACATAACTTATATTTCATTTTAACATATGGGGTTGATCTCATGAACACATTAGTGTGTTTTAGACACAATAATATTGTATCTAGGACAACTAGATGAAATAGGCTGAAATTGTATGATTACATTAAATGACGGTTTTGTATGTATTTTTATCTCTATTTAAAGCTGAATCTGAATGTAATTTTTCCCCTAAAAGTAATAAGACAATTAACATTGATTTAACTCACTTTCCATATACTTAAGTTGGCAATGTCAAATATTACTTTTGTGGTCGATACTATTTTATATTTTCTAATTTCTAATCTGAAGTTGATAATCTGATCTCTTGATTTACTGTGCAAGGTTTAGCTTCTTATTTCATAGCTTTTGCTAAACATACACACAGTTCTTACTGATAAACCATGTCAGACAAAACAAAGTGAAGATGATGACAATAAAGAGAGATGTGACTTGAGATATAGCACTGTGGCTTTTTAATTGTACAGCACACCCTTTTTTCCTCTCCTGAGTTCAGTGCTTCTAGAAAGCATTTTCTTCATCCTATTCTTTTAGGAATAATGTAAATTGAATTCATTATTTTGTTTGGTTTCACTTTCTCTCTAGATGCTTTTGGGATGGTATTGTTAACTGAATAGTTTTTAAAAGGAATTAAAAAAAATGAGTGAGCAGTATACAGGAATTAACGTATAGGCTTTATCGTAATTCCTTTTAGCATCTATATTGTTCATATGAATATGGCTATATGAAATGTATTGGCTAAAAAACTGACTTTGAAATAAATTATAGTTTTTTTTATAGATCTGAAATGGTGTCAGTCCTTGATTTCAAAACAATGTGTTCTCAATTCTTTCATTATTGCTGAGCTACATAATTCATTGCAGCAGTTAGCAAATTATTGCCAGTAAAATATCACAATCCAGTAATGGCAATAAAGTAGAAAACATTTTCTAAACATTTTATCAGTTTACTACTGCAATAGCATTCCACCTAAAGTGGATGGAAGTTACTCTACAGAGTCTGTAGGCAAGTGGTGAGTACCTAACTAAATGGAACAAAAGGGTTTATTTATTGAGAGTTGTGCAGGCACGTGTGTAGCAATGTACAATTTCAAACTGTGCCATAGTTGTGCCACTTTCTGCCACACAAGGCCTCATGCAAAAACCTTAGGGAATAAACCCCTTAGACACATACCAAAGATCTGTCATATGGTAATATATTTGAATAACAGTACAGTATGCAATGTTGAACCTGTGCCATCATGTTGACAGGTTAAAACATTGGCAGAAAAATAACATTAACATGTTAGAATTCCTATTAAAGCACTGTCAATCAGATTTGTACTTCTATTTCAAAATAGTAAAATTGTGTAGGTAAAGCAGTGAAATTCGAAAATGGTGGTAATATAGTTGAGAAAGTGTTCAAGTTCATTTTTCAAAGGTTTCCCTTTACATATAGCATGGTGCACCTTTACAAGATGTAAGAAAAGACAATTGGGTTTGCTGGTCATCAGTTGTCTTTCATTTCACACTGTGATTCCAGGCCCAGTAGACACGAGAGGTGTGGCAGCATAACACGAGGCAATGTAGTCATTCAGGATTGAAAACAGCTTCTTCCAGGATGCTTTGATGTCAGGAGTAAAGGTACATCCCAGGGCATCTGTCAGAACATTCAAGACCACCTCAAACAGAAACTGTAAGTAGGGACAAAAACAATTACATCACTCATCTCCCATTATCATTTTATTAGTGACAATATAGTGGAAAATGTCATTTTCACCATATCCACAAGGTATGCCAATTTCATTAGTTATAATAATTGCCATTTTTGAATCACACAAAGTAGCCATAACTCTTGAGTAGGAAGTGCTCTTACATCATTGGTAAATGTTATAATCGTATTTAAAACCAAGACAGACAGACAAATAAGTAAATGGACAGAGAGACAGACAGACAGACAGACAGACAGACAGACAGACAGACAGACAGACAGACAGACAGACAGACAGACAGACAGACGGATAGACGGACGGACGGACGGACGGACGGACGGACGGACGGACGGACGGACGGACGGACGGACGGACGGACGGACGGACGGACGGATGGATGGATGGATGGATGGATGGATGGATGGATGGATGGATGGATGGATGGATGGATGGATGGATGGATGGATGGATGGATGGATGGATGGATGGATGGATGGATGGATGGAGGGATGGATGGATGGATGGATGGATAGATAGATAGATAGATAGATAGATAGATAGATAGATAGATAGATAGATAGATAGATAGATAGATAGATAGATAGATAGATAGATAGATAGATAGATAGATAGATAGATAGATAGATAGATATTACATTTGGGTGCTTTTATTGCACACAATCCTGTGATATCATTCCCCGAATTTCAAAGAGAATCAAAGTACAGAAAACATTTCACAGTTTTAAATGAACTAAAAGTTCCAACATAATAATGGCAGTCCTAACCCACTCCACATTGCTCTGCTATTGTCAGGGCTATTAGGATTGTGCAGCAAGTTTATCTAAATGACATGTCAATTTTATCTAATTAATGTGTCAAAAAATTCAAACACTTAATTTCATCTGTTTGAGCTAGAAATAAAAAAAATTGGGAAATTTGCAAATTATGCGGGCAATTATGTGCAAATGTAAAGCTAAACCAATGCTCACATCTTGTGTGTTAACACTCTACTCTGAATTTACATGAGCACAGTCTTCTGCTGCAGATTTAGAGTAGGAATTGTGTATCATCTTTCATCAACTCCCAAAGGACAGCAGTCTTCCAGCATTGTTCATTATTGTGATAATCATTCTTTACAAACTATGTTAAATGTCATATTTAAAAAAAAATCTTTTCAGAATTGCAAGAGTTAAATATCTCAAACCATTTCCATAAGAATAACATCTTCGAATAGTCAAGAGGCATTTTTTAAATCTAAAAAATGCTACCTGGCAATGTAGTTATATTCGTGAGAACATTTTTAAATTTTTAAACTGGTGGCATTCATTTTATACATTACATAGATTCATTTGCACTTATCTGTTTGATACCAAGGTATTTGGATGGTTGGTGTATGTTATTTGTATGTATTTATGTTCTTATTGCTTCATTCCAAATACATCTACTTGATTAATTGATTTAATGTTGTGGCACAAGCTGTAAACATATGCAGTAAATGTTGCTGCCACAGAATCACATAAAGCTACAGGCTGTCACCATTGTCCCAACTTTATCAAAAAATGTATTCAAGAAAGGCAAACAAAACCAAAACATTCTAATTTCAATTAATGCCCTTTTTAGCTGCAATTTGAAGAGAACAGCCTTTTTAAGCTAAATCTCCTAAAATGAACATGTATTATAAAAAATACATAACTGAAACATTTTGTAACACGATCTTATATTGTTGTCTAGGGGTCTGGAGTAATTTACAAACTGCTTGTTATGAGCCCCTAGGTTGCAGTTTTGGACCATAGAACACAGTTAACTATTATGTTTATTACATTATGCAAACATGAATCTAAAACACAAAGGTTAAAGTGATGTTATAGTTAGGTGAAATTGTCACTAAAAACAATGTTTTAAACTTTAAAAACACTAAAATTCATCCGTTACAGTTAAATAAAATAACTATAAATTGCACCTGTGCCAACCCTCTGCTGTGAACGGCTATAGGATGTGTGCAGTGGGTGTGCTGGATGAACATGTTTAAAAAAACAACAAACATTCATTGAGTAAAACCCAAAGTTAAAGTAATGTTATAGTTAGGTGTTGAAATGAGATAAAATTAAAGCTTAAGAAAACAAAAAACATACATTTGCCAGTTATAGTTCAGTGAGCTAAGTATACCTTTCGCCCCAACCATACACTGCTTATGACCGCACGTGTTACGTCATCACTCATGACAGTGATGATATCACTTATGGCATCTCTAATATTATTATTATTATTATTATTAATCCGATTTATAACGCGCATGGCTGCCCCAGCAACGGGGCGTCCCAGCGCGACCCTGACCAAGACCAACAACCAAGAGACAGATGCAGGATGACAGCTAAACCTACAAGGATTTAGCAGGGCCAGATGGACATTGTTTATGATATCACTGTTTATATCATCCAAGCTACTGCTCCTGAATTTACTCTATAAATGACTTGATCTTTCTAAAAAGAATGTGAGTAGTAAAGGGCCCACAAACATATACAACATACTCTGACTATTTGTACATGTGTGCATCTATGAAATATAAATAGCGTAGTCCTGAACACAAGTCTGATTCAGTATTGTGATATTTTTATATGGTGCACAGTTGAACTATTAGAAATATTTTTAGAGTGAATTTTCATATAAACAAAGTAGAGACTGAGCACAGCTATTGTGAGTTGCAGACAAACATTACATGTAGGTTGTGGTTAAAATCAAAGTCCTGTTGCCAAATTATGTGAGAAAATCTAAGGCTTATGTTTACAATACATTTTTAACCTGTGGAGTTGCATGCACATGCTGGCATTAAAGAGCTTCCATGTGGTGTTATTGACACCTTCTGTACAAAATGGAGATTTATTAGGTAGAGATATTTATTCCCAGAAGCTCAATGAAAATTCTGAGGAAACATACATTGTTGAAGAATGTATAATCTATGATTGACTCTTTGATTAACTTTATTCGATGTAAAAAAAAACATCATAAAAGTATAAAACAGGTTAAAAAAAAAAGAAAAAACACTTCATTATTTACATTGTTTTTTTGCAGTATAGTGAACTTAAGTCCGCTTTCCCCAGTATAGCCAAACTGTATATTCAGTGGGAGATGTAACATACAAAGCAGAATGATACATAAGTCCAAATTGCAATACATTTAAAACCCAACCATATCGAGTAAACTCGGATAAAATTTGCTCACAGCAGGCTTATTTATCTATTATTTCATTTGACAAGCTTTTGCCTTATCCTCCATGCGTTTCCTAGAAACTTTGCTGTGCCACAGGTTACACTTGGGATTAGTGTCTCGTATGTTAAAATGCGTAGAGCCACCCTGTGGGATGAACAACCCAAATTAATGCAGACTGGTTTTAGCCACCTTGACCTCACTTGGCTGTATGCCCTGCAAGCAAACATGAAATGTGCAATGGATTCCGTGGGGGAAGCACAACCCGGGCAGCCCCTATCGTTTCCCGTCTGGCCATTCCAGCCTCTCTGGAAATCTCGGAGAGGAAGTGTGCCATACCTAAATTTAAGGTAGAGGACCCTATCCCCCGGGGACTCAATGAGGTCAAGGAAGGGTTCCAGTCTTGGGACATGCTTGACATCCAGACATCTCTCAGACAAAATACCGTTCTGATTCTTGTTAACCGTAGCAGAGATCCAGTTCCAGTAGAGCTTTTTTACTAGAAGTTTAGGCGGGGGCATCTGACTCTCCCAAGCCTGGTCCAAACCAATTGTACCGACTAGTTTTTTCAGGTTGGACACCCAGCCTACTTTATGACCTGCACCCAGACTTATCAATTCAGTTAGGCCGGAGGCATAATGGCTTAGGTCGGGAGACCTCCTGAGCCGGATCCAATACAGCAGGGGGCGCAGCCTCACCACTTCATTTATTGGGTGTCTCCCAAGATCGTAGCGGAGCGGGACTAGGGGGGGTAGATGAAGGGAGCGAGACTAAATCTCTATAGAATTTATTCTCAGATCTTACTAGCTCGGAGAGATTTTCAAACCCCCACAGTTCCGCCCCGTAGAGGCACCCAGGCAGGGCCTTGCCCTCATATACTTTGATTGCTGGAGCTACAGGCCGGCTATAGGAAAGTCTCTGGTGCCTGGCTATAGCCCCTGAAATCCGTTTATGGTTTAGGAGCATTTTAGTCAAGTGGAGGGACCACTTCATTTTATTGTTCACCCTTACACCTAGATAGTCAAAGGCCTCTACTAGCTCCAAAGGGCAGTCGTTCAGCTTAAATTTATTCCTAAAGCTTTTAGATGGTGCCAGAGCCATTAACTTGGTTTTGGTTATGTTGATAACCAAGCCTCTGGCTTCACAGAACGAGGTGAAACGATCAAGGAGTTTCTGCAGGCCCATGGGACTTTTGGAGATCAGGAGGGTATCATCCGCAAATAGTAGAGTCGGTGCTTTTTCCCCGCACAGGGTTGGGGCATCGGTCATGTCCTCTCTCAAATGGTCCGCCACCCCATTTATATAGAGAGAGAACAGGGTCGGCGCCAAAACACAACCCTGGCGTACCCCTCTCTGAACTACTATTTTCTCAGTTAGCTGGCCCTGGCCCCCCCACCTCACTCTGGCAAAATTGTGTTCGTGCAGGCGCTTGACAAGATTCAGGATCAGGGGAGGGATTCCTAGGTCTAGCAAAATTTGCCATAACTTGGAACGAGGGACCAGATCAAAAGCTGTTTTTAAGTCTATAAATGCTAGATACAGACTACCCTTCTCGATGGTTACAGTTTTCCAATGGATCAGGCAGAGTCTAAATACCTGATCCATCGGTCCAACACCACATCTAAACCCTGCCTGAAAGTGGGACAAGATGCCCTCCTCATCGATCCATCCTTTCATCCATGTTAAGAGGACCCTGTCAACGGCTTTTTGGGCGACATCAATCAGACTGATCGGTCTGTAATTAGCAGGATCCTCTCTATCCCCCTTCTTGAAGATGGTCACCACCTCCGCCCCTTTCCAGGATCCTGGTACAGGGTGGCCATTCGCTATGAGATTTAAAGATCTGCAGATAAATTGGGCCCAGAGATTTTTTTCATGGAGCATGAGATCACCTGGGAGGCCGTCGGGTCCAGCCGCTTTGCCGGGCACAATCGAGGCAATAGCTGTAAGAACCTCATTGAGCCCAAACTGCTCTCCCTCAAGTGGGAGTACAGTTGGCTCTCGGTCATTCCCTTGCTCCAGCGGTGCAAGCCCTTCGTCACCCATGTATAGTTTCTGGAAGTGGTCAAACCATTCTCGCCCCACAATATGGTTCGGTATTGGGTCAGCCCCCCTCCTTGTACCAACATTGATGAGATCCCAAAATAGGGTGGCATCCTTCAGCTGGGCGGCGGATTTGAGTTCTTGCCAGTGTGTTTCTTCCCAAGCTCGTTTTGCTGTGGCGATAGACCTGTAGTATGATTTTCTTGCGGAGAGGATATTAATCTGGACGTTAGATTTTAAAGCTCTCGAAAGGTCCTGCCTCCTTTTCCTGCAATCATCGGAGTACCACAGGTTTTCGACCTTTGGAGAAGGACGCTTGCAACCCCAATTCGCTTTGGCCTGGAAAAACTCGCCCACCTTGGCCGCAGTTGAGAGATAAATTTCCTTGAGGAGTGTGCAGGTGAAGGGTGAGTGTCAGGAACGCCGCTGAGCATTAGAATGCTGTCATTAATGATCTTCCTGATACCCTCCAAAGACAATTCTCGTTTGGCAACCTTGGGCCATTTAAGGTGCCGATTGCAGATAGAGGGCACTATTTCCCTCAACCAGGGGCTCCTGGTGCTAACATACTCGGTTGGTATAAGATCGGAATTGCGCAAAAATTGCATGGACAAGGGGTTATGATCACTTTCTCATCTTGGGATAACTTCCATATTGATGAGGTCGGCCCATGACCCGACGTCCAGCAGTATATAATCGATGCGCGAGGGCACCCTGGTTCTGGTAAAAGTTGGGGTTCCCATTCGATCGGATTTTGTTCTGCCATTAGTCGCCCTCAGATTATGCTCTAGGGTCAGAGCATTGATTTGTATGGCTCTTGGAGACCATTTCTTTATTGGAGGGAGGCTAAGGCAGGGAATTTCCCACTTAGCGTCTAGGTCCCTGGTGCCCTGGACATCCTCATCGCAGAGGGGCTCGAAAGTACAATTAAGATCTCCTGCAACGATGATGCCTGCTGTGGAAGTGATGGCCGTAAGCTCAAAGTCCAAAGACGATATAATGGGGCTTACTTGACCTCGCGGGGTCCCTCTGGCATATATGTTAAAAATTTCTAAGCCATCTTTTAAATCTGGCCCGGCAATAGAGATACGAAGGATGTCCTGGGAAGAGGTTACATGGTTTTTAACTGACCCATTTGAGTGGATGTTAACCCAAACGAGGAGCCCCCCCGAAGGCCTACCTCTGGATGAGCTGATCGCTGGAATGTGGAATGTGGAATAGCCTGACCTATAGAGGGGGACTAGACTCCATGTCTCCTGGAATAAGATAATATCGAATTTGTTAATAAAGTCATTCCAAAGGGGGTCAGCGAGATTCTTTTCCAAACCCGCAATATTCCTTGATAAAAAGTGAAATGATCTTGAGTTATTAAGGGGAATGTCGCTGTTTACATCCAACACCCCATTTGGGTGAGTGACTCCTCTTATTGGTTGTGCCTGGACGGAGCTATCAGTACAGACCCCACCCTGGTCCAAAGACAAGGAATAACCTGATGCGCTGTAATCCACTTGGTAATACCGTTCCAGGACAGAAGAAGGGTTGTCTGGGCAATTGTTCGTCAGTCAATCGACCTGTCTAAGCCCTGAATCATCATCCTCGAGCAGATGTGTCCAAGAAGGAGAGGAGCGGATCTGTATCGAGGAGTACTCTGGTGGGGATGTCCTGAGTTCCAGCAGTAATACATTTTCTGCTAGAAAGGGGTCCCTGAGTTCGATCTCCAGACAGTCCACCTGCGCATCTGCCATGGAGATCCTACTTACTCTTATCATGTCATCTCTGATAATAGATCTACACCCCCTTACATGGCACAACCAATGGATGGCTTTATTGAGTATTGAGTCCCTACTTTCATATCCCCCTGAGCTAGCTAGTTTCGGGACGTTGGTCATATACACCGTGGCCCTATTGGGTAGATGATGTGGACGAGGGCCGTAGGTGACTCTAGAGGGGGGTGGTTTACTAAGAGCTCGGGGGAGGGAAGATGTAATATTGTTATGTTCCATGGACTTAGATCTAGAATCAGGTGCCCCATTCCAAGCTTCACCTCTCGTGATATCTGCATATGATGTAGCCTTGTCATTAATAACCATCTTGTTGCCAACCCCCTTGTTCCTATAGCCTTGGGATGGTAATAAAGAAGTGTTTAGGGGGGTGTGTTTTAATGTCCCCTGAGTATCCCTCCCGGCGGGGGCAGTGACCTTCCGTGATAAAAGTGTGACAGGAGTCGCGGGTGGAATAGCTTGTCCCTGGTCTAAACTGTCCAGCCTCTTGGTCAGCAGTGCCACCATATCCTCCAGCTTCCTAATCCTAGCCAGCAGGTCCAGCTCAGTAGGCCCAGACTCTGGGCCAGTGACTGACCTGCCGCTTAAGATTGTGTCCATATTATCCTCTGGGGCCGGTGTGGTGGTAATGCTGATGTCTGGGTCAAGGGGAGAGAATCTATTTGAGCATAAGATTGGAAGAGGAGTTATCTGGACTTGTTGCAGCACCAACCCCCGTTCTAATAACGGAGGTGGAGAGCTGGACAAAACAGCGTCCGCAAGGAAGTCAGGTGCTGTCGATAGAGGAACTTGCGAGGGCTTGTTGCTACTTTGCTGGTTGGTAAACATTGTGGGGATAGTTTTCTCACAAAGTTTATTAGAGGTTTTACCACCCCTCGGTTCCACGATTTCTGTGCCTTTTTGAGTGTTACTACCCAGTGTTTCCTCACAATCATTAACAATTCCCTCGATTCTGCCCAAAACACAATTAAGAGCAGCATGCGGGCTCTTTGTTGCTTTTTTCCCTTTTTTGGTGCCAGCGGCACTACCTCCCTCCATATCTTTCCTCTTCCCCATTATGATCCCCCACAGAACCTATAAGGCTGGGTTACAATAGAAAACAATATCGCAAAATAGTAGGGTAAAAAAAAATACCTTATAAATCTAAGGATATTAAAATCTAAAAGCATAAAACCATGATAGACACGAAATATAATAACGCTCAGGGGCAGTGTGTAAATATTGCAGCATGGACTGAGGCCCACATACAAGGTAATTTGAGTGGGGCAGCTACCACAGAACCACAGTCCAAAGCTTTTTGCAAAAGTGGCCACAAATCAGCAAAAGTACCTGTTTGGGGGCCTGTAAGCGAATACCAATGATAAGAGGGGGGGCCCAGCCAAGCCTCTGTCAGCCGCTGACGGCCACAGACGGCCACAGACGGCCCGCCCTTTGCCCGGGCTTAGCCCGGCGCAGTCCGCGCACGGTCCCGCGACGCGGGGGATGAGGTGGTTTAAAAAGCGCCTCCATTTGCGGGTGGTGGGCGGGAGCTTCTGGCCTCTGCAGCAAGTGTGCCTGGGAGTTGTAGTCTCCCTCCAGACCGCGGCTGCAAGGATGACAAGCGTGGCGGCGGGAGGGAGACACGAGCAAAACCTAGGCTGGCAAGGTGAAATTTAGTGCTGTGAGGCTGAGGGTCCGCACACAGGGCTCCACGCTACAACACAGTTAGTATTGGATTGACTCACAAATGGTTGAAGTTGCAGAATGGTTGCAATCATTGTTGTAATGGTATCTACTCATTTCAGGAATATTTGTAATGTGTTCTTACAAACATGCCTTATCAGTGCTAAAGCATAGATGTGAAACCTTTGACTTTAAATTTGATCTCAGAATATACATTTAATAGGTATATCTCATTAGGGTAAATCATAACCAAACAATCTTTTGAACTTCATATACTGTTCGTTAAATTGCTGATTCCAATTATGTCGGCGGAGATATTATGTTTCTTATTAACCCGAATACCAGGGAAAAAAAGCATAATCTTCACCAAATATGGGTGCTTTAACAGATTTCTTTCGGTCCTGCATGTTGCTCGATGGCATGTTCATTAGCACTACAGAGGTGGTAGAACTTTGGTCTAGGTGTAGCTTGCTGATAGCTTCCAGTATGGAAAGCGTGCAGCAAATTTTCAGATTCATTGCATAACGTCATCAGTGATGTCATCAAAGATGTTGTTTGAGATGACATGAGTGATGTCATCAATGACATCATTTAACATGTCATGAGTGATGTCATATGTGATAAGCAGGTCATAAGCAGTGCATGGCTGGGACGCATATCATGGTTAGCTCACTGAACTACAACAGGATTTCAGTGTTTTTTCAACTCCTTACTAATTACAACACTACTTTAACATTTGGTGTTTTACAGTGTGTGTTTGTATATTCTTTACAGGGTTCTCTCCCAGTAAAAAAGTAAAGAGGCACTCAGTAGCAGATTCATGAATACTTTAATAAGCAACACTTGGTGTTACATGGATTGCTGCAATTAATCAAATTCATTGGCCTTTCTTTCTTTCAGCTCTTAGGCAATATTCACCACTATGTAGTTCCCTACTAATAACCATTCTTTTGACTCTGTTTGGATTCAGTTTCCTGACTAATCTCTTCGGTGTTCTTTCACTTCAGCTTTACTTAGATTTTATGGTTACAATTTGTTGGAACATCAAATTATTATTTTTTCCAAAGGGAGCAATATTTTTTGCTTCTGTTTGGTTGCCAATATTTCTTCATTATCTCTTTTTTATCCTTTTCAACCCTCCAGTGAGTTGAACTCATTCATTGTTATGGTACTGTCCCAAAAGTAATTTGAAACACACACTCCAGTGGGTCTTACATTCATATTGTTTATCGTTAATATGATTTGATACTTAGATTTTGATTTCTCTTGATATTTTTGGAATTTTTCAGTTGACTTTATGTTGCAATAATTTAACCCACTCGCAACCATCATTTTAAATCATATATTCTTTACAATTTCTACCATTTCCATACCATTTGACATAATTACTCTAAATATAAATGTAGCTCCTGGTCTTCATTCCGATTGTTGGAGTGAAGGGTTATCAATCCAATTATATATTTTGATTTCATTACTTTAGTATTCATTCTTTGTCCACACCTCTCTTTGATTTTTATACCTGGTAAATCACAAAAAAAACTTTCCAATTACTATCTTGATGTGTTTTGCAATGTCTTTACCGATCTCTACTCTGATGTGCTTCACTATTCCTTTTATCAGCATACATACTGCACTCCCAGTATTTCTCAATTCACATGTGCATTCAATTATGTAAACTGCAAATTTGTTGTTACAACTTAGGGCCCGATTTAGATCTCGGCGGACAGGTTACTCCATCACAACCGTGACGCATATCCTGTTCGCTGAAATATAAATCCCATAAGATAAAATGGGATTTATATTTCGGAGGATGGGATATCCCATCCACCGAGATCTAAATCAGGTTCTTATTCTCTTTCAATATAATTTCTTTCTTTCTCGTGTTGTTTAGAGTTTTACATCAATTACAATTTCTTATGTTTTACAATGGTGACATTCTCTGAAGCAAGTCGTTTTTTTGTTAGCTATAATTTTTTATTGGATTTTTCAATGTAATGGCATATGTCTTACACATCCTTTATTGATGATGTTCCGTGACATGTGATGACAACATTATTTCCTTTGAGATTATCTGTTTTATTTGTCAACTGTACGCCAATGCCACTGCCTCTGTGCGGTTTGGCGGAAATGGGTAATGCACGCACTCATTTAAGATCGAGAAAGGAGTCAGACAGGGATGTGTCCTCACCCCGTTTCTTTTTTCCATCTATACCAATGGGGTGGAGGCGGCCCTGTTTGGTCTCTCTTTACATGTGCCAAAATTTTATAACATCTCACTCCCAATATTGGCGTACGCTGACAATGCGGTCTTAATTGCCAGGACAGGAGTAGCTCTCCAAAGCCTTATATCTTTGTATGCTTCTTTCATGGCTTCATTAGACCTCAGAGTGAATGAATCTAAATCATTCATCATTATAGCTGGAGATTCTAAAGGCGCAAAAGCACTGCACTTCCATCTAGCCTCAAAGAAAATCGAGGTGGTTGACTCCTTCCCATACATGGGACTCTTGTTTGATAACAAGCAATCCTAGAATAACCTTGTGGCAGTAAGAGCCCTGGGCATGGAAAGAGGTCTCCAAGCTATAAAAGGGTTTGCCAAAAAATTAGGAACCAGCCCTTTGGACACAATCAAAACCATCTATCGAGCCAGAACAAAAGCGATGGCAAAGGGAATGGCCCACATCGAACAACTGCAAAAAGTTGAAGATACCTTTTTTAAGTCGAGGGTTTCGTTACCACCCTCAACATCTAACTATATTTTACGGGAAACATCCCTTACCACGCGGGCATTGCATCGCAATGCCTTTACATCACGGGTAATACAACGCAAGTTGTTACAATGACTTGCACTGGATGGCGCTCTAACCCTAGGAATAGTAGGATTTACTATTCCAACACTTTCCCTACTGTATGTCGACTGGTGTTAAAATAGTAAATCTTACTATTCCTAAGTCCAGCACCCTCCAGCGCAAGTCGTTGTAACGACTTGCGTTCTAAAAACTGCGATGTAACGCTCTGCGATCATGTTGATCGCGTTGTAACGTTACATATTCATATTTTACACCTCAAACTGGGCCTTTCATACTTGCTTGACTCTATCAGACTGGCTGCCCATCCTGCTGTGGCTCTCGATCTGGCGCAGGGTCGCTGTCAATCTAACCCAACGTATAGTTGGTGATTGCCTGAGGCTCGAGGGCTATAGCAGGATCGGCTGGCTTAGATACGTGGAGGCAGAATTAAATGCAATTGGGCAGGGATAACTATTTAGGGACCCCTCATCATGTAGAAAGGTTTCTAAAGGGAAAATAACCAAACTATACTTACAGAAGGCTAACCTTGATCGTAGGGGAAAAAAGGCACCTACAATCGCTCACAGTTTATGATACTATCCCGCCAAGATCAGGGAAAGGTTATTCTCACCTTTCCTCCATTACTGTAATACAACACAGATTTATCCTACTGCGCTTTCGCTTGAATCTAATCCCTTTGATGTTTGGGTTTCCAGAGAAGAGGTTCAAGCATGCAGACCTATACCCCTGCCCCTGTGATAATTACTCAATCCAGCCCGACTTACATCTGGTACTATTTTGCAAGTTCTATTATACTGAAAGAGAAAGGTTCCTCCTGCCAATCTTAAGGCGTTAAACTTTTACGCAGTGCAGAGTGGCCCTGTAGTTTTTTTAAAAGCTCTTTCTAACCCCCATGTTTGTTTTAAGGTAGCATCTTTTCTGTGGGCTTGTTGGCGAAATGGAAGGGTGAGGGGTGTGCCGCCATGAACTTTAGTACCCATGGATCAAACATATACATGTGATTTTGGTTTTAATGAGGCACCTAAAAGTTTCATAAGATTTTGAACGCTTTCTGGTTTTTATGTAATCTGTTTTTATTATGGCCCATTTGATGAAATTATGCTTTTATGATCTGTTTGCAAACAGATCGAATAAAGATTTTAATGAATGAATGACTCCATTATGAAAATAAACCCAGATGGATCTTGCCATAAATCCGATGGTATTTTTCATTTGAACTCTCTGCATAAACGTTTGCCTGCTCACTGCAACGCAACAATTGCTTTACCACTTACAAACAAATAAAACGCATGGCCTGCCGTATGACACTTACGTACTACTTACACTGATAAGGTTAACAACGTTAACAAAATGAACGGGTGTATGCTGTTTCAAAAAAATTGCCTTGTGTTTGTTTTGTACGATGCTGGAATTTTAAGTCCGGGTATCTCTGATTTGATTCCTCGTGAACATGAATAACATTCATCTCTTGCTTTTAGGTCATTGATATTAGGATACACTTATGTCTCACAAGCACACGTATTAAGCAATAAATAAGTAACACCTTGTTTAAAGGGGCCAACTCGAACTAGAGTTACCAATTAATAACGTTGAAACAAGAAAGATTTCTATTAAACGGCCGTATTTACACTAAGCCTCTAGATGGCAGCATAGGAATGTCAATGCTGGATTTGCCGCTTGTAAGCGACGTGCATTAGATCATAACTAAGGCATTTCAGCCGCTTTTTCCCTCCCTTACATTGGCTTAGACGCTCTGTTGGAGTTAGAAGGCCTGAGTTTATCCGCATTTTGCTTTCCACTTGTAGGTGGTTTATTATCATGCAAAATATTAATTCGAATCAATGTATTTACATAATCCTTAATAAAGACTGAAACCACTGCCGATTTTGACCGTTTAATTTCTCTTAGGGGCGGAGTACGATTTGCAGCGCCTTAAGCTTAAACTTCCTATCTTTGCATTACCCCTACCTCCCTCGCCTCAGTAATAACAAAGTGAGATCACTTCGCCACACGAGACAAACAGGAGGATCCTTGCAGGCTTCACTCCGCCCCCCAACCTTGGTGCCATAAAGGGGGCTGACACTTCTAGCTCATCCTGTTTTTAGGTCTCGCCTAGAGAGTTCTTGCGCTTTCTCTTCGAGACATGCTGTATTCAGGATATGAGCATGAAGCTCTGCCCACTTTCCATCCATCATTTTAATTGGCTCCTTGACACTGCCTTTTGTAAATGATGACTTTTTATTGTTCAATAGGCTTAGTAGTGCCTCCATAGTACTGCCTTTTTAGGTCTCGCCTAGGCAGCGCTTGCACTGTCTCTTCGAGACATGCTGTGTTAAGGAATGGACTTGAAGCTCCACCAATTTACCGCCCATCTTTTCAATTGGCTCCTATTACTGTCCTTTCTTAAATGGTTGCTTTTGATTTGTTAATAGCCTTACTATTCCCTCCTTAGTACCTTCCTGTCTTCTGTTGTATCCTCCCATGAGGACTGCCCATGTTACATGTGTTGTACCGTGTGGTGCTACATAGAGAGTTTCAAGAGCACTCCTTTTCCTTTGTTGGCCTGCCTCTGTTGTTAAGTGTTCTGTTTAATTAAGTTGGGCAGCTTTATTTGCCCTGTTTTCACCTAATCTCCCTGTGTCGTCCCCACTCCCCAGCCAACACTACTTGTCCGCCCCACCACTCCCACAAGATCACAGATATTTTTGGTTTAATTTATATTATAATTGGTATACTTTATCCCAGTGTGCCCTCTCTCCCTACCCCCCATTCCTCCCATGACAGTACATGTGCGCCCCCACCACCCCTACAAGATCGCTGTGATCGATGTTCTTTTGTATCTTTCAATGACATTTGAACTTTTACATTAGGTGTGATTGCTGCATTTTTTCTTTATTACATTTGTGCATTTTTATAGCATGGGCAGAGTAGACAATAAGTGATATACAAAAATGTACAAAATATTAAGACAATTTCGAGGCTCAAACACAGGTCCCCAGCTCCCGAGTCAGCAGCTTGCAGGGAGGTTACAGTGCCAAAGGGTTCAGTGATTGGCTGTGCCCTCTCTCCCCACCCTCTATCCCTCCCACAACACAACTTGCCCACCCTCCACCACTCCTCCAAGATCGCTGCTTTTTTGGGTTTAATTTTAATTATATTTTGTATACTTTATCTCCGTGTGCCCTCTTTCCCTATCCCCTCATCCCTACCATAACAGTACATGGACGTCCCCCCACCACCCATACAAAATGCTAGGATCACAGTCTTTTTATCTGACATTTGCGCAGGCAGGGGAGACATTATGTTATTTACAAAAATCTAAAAGTATTTACAAGATGTTGAGCCGAAGCTTGAACACCGGTCCCCAGCTCCAGAATAGGTAGCTTGCAGGAAGGTTACAGTGCCAAAGGGTTCAGTGATTGGCTGTGACCTCTCTCACCATCCCCTATCTCTCCCACAACAGTATGTGCGCGCCACCACCACCCCTAAAAGATCGCTATAATTTTGTCAGGAGTCATTGACTTTTATCAAGGGTCTGGACACTATGTCTTATGGATTTCCTTCCAGAGGTCCGTGGGGGGTGGCAGCCCATCTCTTCTATACACTTATGACGAACGTGACTAAGCCATGGATACTGCCCCCATTCCCAGCATCTCACAGGACCACAAGGAAGGGGTGACCCCCCCCCCCACCTCTCCTTGCAGCCTGCCCTGGGATCAGCGGCAAGCAATTCAGCAGGTAAGAGTACAGAGTCCACGTATTTAACAGACGTGAGTATTGGCACGAGCAGCTGTGGCAAGTGCCAATGCCATGCCGATCTGTGAGTCCAGCAGACAGGCATGTGGCATGGATACTGCCCTGCACCACAACTCTCAGAGCGACCAGTTTTGAAGAGTATGAAATGTATGACAGACTGCAGCCCAAAACCATTGCCTTAGACCTCAATTCTAAGAGTGTCATGTTCAAGGTAATCAGATGTGTAACATGATTACTGCCCACAGACACTGTCCTGCACCTCAATACACAGAGCGCCAAACTCTTTAGACAGTCAGACGTATAACACAATTACTGCCCATTGCTACTGACCTGCGCCTCAACTTTCAGTGTCCATTTCTGAAGACAATTGGACATATGACAGAAACACTGCCCTGCACATCAACTCTTGGAGAAACACACCCAAGCCAGTCAGACGTATGACATAATTACTGCCCAAAACCACTGACCTCCAACTCGAATCTCAGAGTGCCCAACTCTGAAGACAGCCAAGTGACATGATCATAGCCCAGATACACTGTCCTGCACCTCAACTTGCACAGCACCCAAATCTGTAGACAATGAGGCAAGTTACATGATTCTGCCCTAAAATCGCTGTCCATTAGCTTTGGGGCTACAAAGTCTTTCTTAAAGTGCCCAACTCAGAAGACACTCCCTGCACGTGGCATGATTACTTTCCATAGCTTCGTCTTCAACTAACGGCATCTCCCTTGCTTTGAGTGCCCACCTCTGAAGACAGTTAGGCATGTGACATAACTGCCATTTGATAACAAAATGCTCACTTTCCCAGAATTCCTTGCTCTGGAGGAGCATGGCAGCGGCCGGGCAAACCCCAGGATCTGCATGAAATTCTACCGCCTAGCTGTGCTCTGAGCATGACAACAGAAAATCAGTATCTGACAGAAACACCCATTCCAACTTGATTTCATAAACCTGATTTTATTTATACATACATCAATGTAGTGAGTGTATAAGCATTCTACTAGCTTCTCCAATGCCACTGTTTCTTGTTGCAGCCTGAAGACTATAAGTAAAAACGTTGTGACGTTGTGTACATTTCCAGTAACAAATCCACTTGTGTTTCAGTGCATTGGTGGTGAACTTTTTTTATTTGAGGCCTGCTACATAGCGCCTACATTGCAAGGATGTTGCTTCACAGCGCTGAGTGGAAGTTTAAATCTCTTTACATTCTCAGCTGCCTAGGCAGAAAGCACAATTGCAGCCATGTCTGATATACTAGACAACTAAAGCCGAAAGGTCACAATACATGTCCTTGTTTACTTGCAGCGCTTCACCGTCCATCCACAAGTATCCAGCTCACATTGACACGGTCGCAATGAACGAGTCACAAAATCACTACTACGTGGCCACGTGACAGCACCTTTTAAGGCTAGGAGCACAGCTTTTCCAAATCCACAAATTAATCTCTGCATTCATTGATCATAGAACCTGTGGCGAAATAATTGAGTTAACCAAATTCTCTCCAAATCTGAATTCCCTGCCCTGCTCCGGAAGTCGCAACCTTACCACAAGACCAGAGGTGCTCAGAAAACTGTGCTGATAAAGACAGACAACCCAGTAGTAGCCTTTTACCTCAGCCATCAGGGAAGCAAACACTCATAATCCTTCAATGCAATAGCAGCACAATTGGGCTCCTGGACAGAGATCAACCTGTTGCATCTGTCAGCAGTGCACATCAAGGGCACCGACAATGTTAAAGCAAAACTCATCATGTTGGAAGGCGGACCTCGGGGGAGTCGGGGAGACCACCCAGAGGGGCCCCCACACTGTACGAAGTAGCCGAGCGCTGCTGAGAAGCCTCCTAGGAGAGGTCCTTCTCCTATACCGTACTAGCACCGTAACACCACCACACAGGACTCGAGGATGTTTATCAAGACGAGCAATTCTTTATCAGCATTTCGGAAGTTACGGTTATCGATATATACAAGGGGGGATCGAGGGATCCGCAAGAGTCTCAAAGTCTTTGGTAGGGACGGGGTAGCGGGACAGTCTTTAGTAGCAGCTGGGTACGAGGGTACCTTGGCCCAGTTCTTGATCCTCAAGCTGGAGGGACTCCGGGTCTCGGAGTGGTCGAGCCGCGACGGCGTCAGCAGGGCTCTGGTGATCAGTTCGTGGAGCTTGAGCCGCGACTAGGTCAGCAGGGCTCTTAAGGTGTTTCAGTTCAGCTAGAGCCGCGACGACGTCAGCAGGTCTCCGGTGGAGGCTTCAGCGAGGTTGGGCCGCGACAGCGTCAGCAGGGCCCCGATGTTCCGTGAGGTTCCTGGTCTCAATAAGGTGGAGCCGCGACGCAGTCAGCAGGGCTCGTGGTATAGTATCAAGCAAGAGTTCTTCTCCGTAGGGTCAGCCGCGATTCCATCAGCAGGGCTCTTGACTCCGGGATACAACTACTGTCCCATTGCGGGGTTGCCCCAGATATAGGTCTGGAGCCCTTTTTTTTCGTCCGGACCCTTGCGCCTGGGGGGCGGAGAGGCCGGGCTGGGAGAGGCCAGACACCCAGCGGGAGAGGCGCCAGGCCCGGGGAGGCCAGAGGACGATCGCACCTAGGTGTTGAGGGACGGTGGGGGTCCCATCGAAACTCTCCTCCTCCGGGAGTGGTGAAGTGGCCATGCGGTGCCCCCTGGCCAGATCTTGGGGCCTCAATGTCGGGGCTTCGCTGGGGCCGAGGCCGGAGGGAGCCGGGCTGCGTAGGCTGGTGCGTGGAGCAAGCATGGGGGGGACCCCGAAGGGATGAGGGGTCCCTGTGCGGCCTGGAAAAGGGGGCCGCTGAGGCGGGTGTAGGAAAACGGGTACAACCCAAAGGGGGCCTCGAAGGGAGGAGGGGTCCCTGGCGGCCTGAGAGGGCGGCCCGTGTAGGCCGGTGCGGGGGACGAGCACAATCCAAGAGGGTTAAGACCACGCCACGAGGCCGGGTCCAACACATCAGCAGGAGGTTTCCAAATTCACAGGAGTTGACATTATCTAGGTTGACGTTTCGAGAGATATACAGATGGTTTGGGAAACCCTTTCTGGATCTATTTGTAACCAAGGACAATGCTCATCTTCACAGGCTCTGCTCCAAGTTTCCACAGGGAGCTTGGGGGAGTGGATGCATTGGTGATTAAGTGGCTGAGACACTCCCTTCCTTCCCATTGATCCAGAAGGTTCTCTCCAACTTTAGCAGGAGGGAGGGGGCTTCATTCTTGTAGTCCCAGGCTCTTCTACCTCCTTGGATACTGCTGAAGTTTGCTTCGCGTCTTAGAACTTCAGCTCTGACCTTCCGGCTCAAACTTACTCTATCGGTTTAGAGGTTGAAAAGACTGGACTTCTAGCAAATGGTCTTTCCCCTTCCTTGGTGGAGGTAATTCAGCACTCCAGAAGGCCTTTCACTTTGAAATCTTACTCAAAGCACTGGAAGTCTTTTGACACATGGTGCTCTGCTCATGATATTTCTGCGCTATCTGTAGTTTGTCTGATGTTTTGCACTTTTTTTCTAGATGGGATTCACTTAAATCTTTCTCTTTCAACCGTGAGAACTCAAGGATTTGATATTAAAGCTTTTAGAGACTTTTCTGAGCATTCTTTGGTGATAGAGGCTTTGGTGTCTAGACCTGTTTAAGAGCTTGTCAGTGGTAAAACCAATTAAAATTCTCCTTTCCCCAAATTGGGCTCTTCGTATTGTTTTATGGGCTTTGCAATTCCATCCTTTTGAGCTTCTGGATGCTGTAGATTTGAAGTTTTGTTCTCATAAGGTTCTTTTCCTGGTTGCTATCACCTGGGCCGGAAGAATTGTGAAGCTTGAAACTTCAACTTGCTGCCCTCTCTTTATTTGATTTTTGGAAGATCGAGTCATTTTAAGACCTGCCCTTTCCTTTGTTCCAAAGTTTAACTCCATTTTTATAGCTCCCAGGAAATAACTCTTTCTTCTTTTTTTCCTTCTCTATCCTTTGCGGAGGAACAATTGTTGAATCCACTTGATGTTAAAAGAGTTCTTATTATTTGATTTATGTTACCAGGTCTCAGCAGTTCTGGAAAACTGACTTCTTGTTTTTGACTTTTGGGCAGTCTGGAAAAGGTAAGGAAGCAACTTCTATGTCTCTTAGTAGATGGATTAAGTCCACAATTGTGTTGGCTTTGCAGCATGTTTCTGGAAAACTTACAATGCAGGGAAGATCCACAAGAGGAATGACCACCTCCTGGACAGAGTTACAGGGATTATCAATTCAGGAAATCTGTAGGGCTGCTACCTGGTCCTGAGTATCCATTTGTAAAACATTATTGACTTAACAATGTTTCAAGTTTACATTTTAATTTGGGCACAGGTGTTTTTTTAACTCTGCATTATAATTCCTATGTTCTCATTTTGTTTAGTTTCTGATATTTGCATGCATTAAAACCCGGGGTGTTGCATAAACACAGTGATTCATTCTGTTCTTTCCAGCTAGTTTGTCAAAGGACTTTTTGGCTTTGGTATACATTTGATGAGGACGAGCGACAGATGTAATGTCCCGGTTACTTACTGGAAACTTCCTTACCTTTAGGCTATCTTGTCCTTGTCACAGTCATTACATCTCACCCACCCTCCTTCCTGTCAGTACTTTGACAAGGACTGGATAGAACAGGAAACCACCAAAGATCGGAACAACTACAGAAGCGCCATGAACTAGTACCACCAGCACATAAGAGTCACCAAGCGGACCTTTATCAAGAACAATATCCACACCAACGCAAGCAAAGTAAAAGAACTCTTCAACGTCATTCAGCAGCTCACCAAACCCCCCAGCCAAGCCACAGACATCACACCTTCTCAGGACCTCTGCAACAAGCTCAGCTTCTACTTCCATCTGAAAATCAAGGCCCTCTATGACAACTTCAGCGAGCAGACTCCGGACACAATGCCCCGCCCCGCCCCACCACTGGCAACCAGCCGACCATTACCAACTGGAAACTTGCCACTACTGAAGACACCACCACGACCATGAAGAACACCCACTCAGGAGCTCCCACAGACCCCTGCCCACCTTACATCTACCGCAGAGCCGCCGCCGCAATAGCACCCAAACTAGGCCAGACCATCAACGCCTCCCTCAATTCCGGCAACTTCCATGACAAATGGAAGCAGGCAGAGGTCAAGCCTCTCCTCAAGAAGCCCTCGGCCAACACGACAGACCTGAAAAACTACTGGCCCATCTCTCTCCTCCCCTTCGCAGCCAGTCACCAAGAGATTCATCAACACCCAACTGACCACCTTCCTTGAAGAAAATGCCATCCTCGGCACTTCCCAGTCCAGATTTCACAGCAACCACAGCACTGAGACCACCCTCCTTGCCGCCACCGATGATATCCACATGCTACTCCACCTGGGGCACAAGGCGCCCTCATCCTACTAGACCTCTCCGCAGCCTTCGACACCGTCTCCCATCGGACTCTTGCAGCCAGACTCCACAATACCAGTATACAGGGAAACGCCCTCAACTGGATCTGCTCCTTTCTCTCTGGCAGAACCCAAAAAATCAGACTCCCTCCCTTCCTCTCCGAACCTACTGAGATCAACTGCGGAGTACCCCAAGGATCCTCGCTCATCCCCACGCTCTTCAACATCTACATGGCCCTCCTCGCCGCCATCGTCAGACAGCATGGGCTCAGCATAGTATCCCACACCAACGACACCCAGCTCATCCTCTCACTCACAAAGACCCCCGAAAACACCAGACTCCGCTTCCAAAAAGGAATGAAAGATGTCGCAGCCTGAATGAGCAACAGCTGCCTAAAACTCGCCATCATCCTAGACTCCTCCCTCACCTTGACACGCCAGATCAACGCTGTTGCCTCCACCTGCTTCAACTCCCTCCCCATCCTCCGCAAGATTTTCAAGTGGATCCCCTCCGAATACAGAAAGACCATCACCCACACACTCATAACCAGCAGACTGGACTACAGCAACACCCTCTACACCTAAATCAACAAAACCCTGCTACACAAGCTACAAACCATATAGAACACCACAGCCAGACTCGTTCTCTGAGCCCCACGACACAAGCACATGACTCAGCACCTACGAGACCTCAAACTGGCTCCCCACCGAGAAGAGAGTAACCTTCACGCTACTCACCCACGCCTACAAATCCCTCCACAACATCGGACCCGAATACCTCAACGAAAGAGTCTCCTTCCACTTACCCAAAAGGAACCTCCGCTCCGCTCCTTCTTGTGATTTTCACATTTAGATTGACAATTTATGAAAACTGTCTGCTTGTAATGTGGCGTTTGTTGATGTTTGTTTGCGGTGTAATGTTGTTTGAATTTTGTTGTTCACTATACATATTTTCATAAATCGTCAATAATCCAGAACATACCATATGGAGAATTCCTCAGAATTCTCCATATGGTATGGTATATATCCTAGCCGGAGTAATCTAAACTCTTATATCAAGGACACCATCGACCTTCTGCAGCACCTCCAGGAAATATCGTGGCAAGAATCCTATATGCTCATCAAAATGGCCGTAATATCCTTATATACGAACATCGAAAACAACATAGGAATACTAGCATGTGGTTTCTTCCTAAAAGAAAGGAATATACAATACAGCCAACACAATCAAATGCTTTTAGACATGATCGAGATGTGCCTGACTCAAAATGTCTTCATGTTCGGTGAGGAGATCTACAAGCAAATAAAAGGATGCGCCATGGGGTTTTCCTTTAGCCCCGGCTATGCGTCTCTGGTGATGGGATGGTGGGAACAACAGATGGCCTGCCACCCAAATAATGACAAATATGTAAACAAAACTGCAATATGGCTGCGGTACATAGACGACCTCCTAATTGTATGGGACGGAACGGCAACAGAGTTCCAGGAGTACTTTGAAATCTAAAACTCTACAGATGCTAACTTAAGATTTACCAATACCATCAGTAAAGATAGAGTCGTGTTTTTGGACACTGAAATATATGAAGGGAACAACAAAATTTAAACAATATTACACTGCAAACAAACATCAACAAACGCCACATTACATGCAGGCAGTTTTCATAAATCATCAATAATCCAGAACATACCAAAGGGAGAATTCCTCAGAATTCAACGGATCTGCTCAGAAGAATCCGAATAGGAACAACACAGCATAAAAACATCACTAAGATTCAAACAAAGAGGGTACAAAGACAACAATGTAAGGAAGTATTGGTCAAGATCAAATGAGAAAACGAGGGAAGAAACCTTAAAAGCAAAACCAGTAGTAACCCAAAAGAATTTGGAACCTGTGAGATTTATTATGGATTATTCATGTGAGTCCAAAACAATCCCCAACATACTGAGAAAGAATTGGAAGATACTCCAACTTGACCCCACAGTAGGGAGAATCATGGGAACGCATCCAAACATAACGTTCCATTGGGCAAAATATTTGAAGGACAAACGAATCCACAGTCGTCACCAACTGAAAAGGAACTTGAAAGAAACTCAATGGTTGAAAACAAAAGGCTTCATAAAATGCCACAACTGCAAGGTTTGTCAAATAGCTAGGAACACCACAGAGGCAAACATGGCGAACAATAAAATGTGGCAAATAAAAGAACTAATAACATGCAAATATGTTGTTTGCATTATAGAGTGTCCATGCTCCATGAAGTACATAGGAAGCAGAATATGTGAACTGAAAAAGAGGATCCTTGAACATGTTAGAGCAACAGTAAACAAAGATTGAGGAAACGCAGTAGCAAAACACATGGAGTCCAACCACGAGGGGAACTGGAAATTGCTAAATTTTTACGTAATTGAAACAGTACCAAACAGTCAGAGAGGAGGCAACTGTGAGAAGAAACTACATCAGAGGGAATCGAGACACATCCTAAACTTCAGAACTTTTACTCTGTTTGGGTTGAACCAAAGCGAGGAACTGTATGTCCACCTATGAACTGATCAGGATATTTCTCGAGTGGAATCTAGTGTTGGACATTAAGAACATATTCACACAATCATTGTAAAATTCTAATGAATAGCCGAAGTAGGTTTTATATACCAGGAGGAGGGAGAAAAAAAGAGGTTGAATCACATCAAATATGGCTAAAGTGATCAATTTGGCAATGCGCACTGGAGGGCTGAATTAGAGACTAAATGAAAGACTAAACGATGTAATAAAAGAAAAATAGGAAATTGTCTCAAATGAGCATATAGGTTGCATTCAGTAATAATGAGGAGATTATATCCTGAAAAATTGTAATCTTTGATGATGTAATCTCGAAACTCCCCTTTATGTATATATAAGTATATCAGCACTAATGTTATGTGTTTCATTTGAATTGCCTTGATTAACTATTCACTTTTCGATTTTATCACATTACCCAATTAATAATAAATTCACTTTTTTAAATTGAATTCGGAAGAAAAAGACACACAAAAAATATATACATATTTAGGCACTATAGCACTACAATTCCCATAATACCTTAAAATGGAATTTAGGTCAAACTTGGGTCACATGTTGTTAAAAAGTATTTTTATTGGTTGTTACAAACATCGTCATTCCTACCGTGATCAAGATCTCTGTGAGAACAAAACGCGTCGGTTTGGTCTTTCAACCTTGGAAACCTTGTGTTAGAAGGCGACCTCAGAGGGGCCCGGAGGGGCACTGACTGGCCTGAGGTCAACCCTCAAGGTATCGTAGCCGGGCACTGGCGGGAGACTCCTCAGGGGAGGAATCTCATATCTAGGATCGTAACCTCGGCACCACGCGACAAAGAGACACCACACCGAGAGTTCTTAAGAACAAATCTTTATCAGATCGGAGTTGTAGGATCTTTATGATCCGCAAGGCAAAGTATATACAAGTGGAGCGCAGGCTCACAGAGTCTCGGAGGGGGTAGGAGGTAGCGGGACAGTCTTTGGGGATATGGATCAAATGCAGGGGCGTACCCGGCGCACAGCTCACAATCCTCGAGCTGGGGGATACGCTTGTCGTCGTCGGGGTCCGGCGGGACCAAGAGAGTCTGTGGGAGCCGCGAGTCACTCAGCAGGGCTCAAGCACAAGTCGGAGGTCTTACGATCTTCAGGGAGCCGCGAGTCACTCAGCAGGGCTCAAGCACAAGTTCGGAGGTCTTACGATCTTCAGGGAGCCGCGAGTCACTCAGCAGGGCTTAAGCACAAGTTCGGAGGTCTTACGATCTTCAGGGAGCCGCAAGTCACTCAGCAGGGCTCAGGTGTTTCCAAGGCGAATCTGCCGGATAGTCCCCGAGCACCCCTTGTTATAGGACGACTCCTCTTTTGATGTCCGGAGTCTATGCAGGCAGGGGTCTTGTCACCTGGGGGTCGCTTGTCGGGGTTTCCTGCTATTGTCTTTTGATCCTTTCAGGGCCGGGTCGGGAGGAGTCCCAGACACCCAGCAGGCGTGGAGCCAGCCCTCGGGGAGGCTGGTGGCCGATCGAAACCCACCTTCCCAGGGGAGCTCAGAGGTGCGATGGAAACTGCTCCTCCCTCTCTCATCCCAATGGGAGCGCGATGTCTCCCAGCCGGAGTGGCGCCTCTAGGCCAGGGTCGCGCTGGGGCCGGGCGGCCATCTTGGTGCATGAAGTGGGCATGCGGGCCCGGTGTGGCCGAAAGGAGGAAGGCCACGGACGGGGAAGTCCGGGTCGGGTGTGTGTAGGTTCTAGTGGGAAGGATCGGCTAGGCCGTGGGCTCGGGGGCTACGTGAGGTGCATGGGTCAGGTTATGTGGTGCGGGGACAGGGATGGCTATGCTACGAGGCCGGGTCTAACGCCTTGAATATGAAAGAACTTGGAAAACCGTCCCTTTGCGACTGCGACCTCATTTTTCCTGAAAGGATTGTGTTGGATAATTAACGGCGTGGCTCTGCCCTGAGGTTCACACCAGATTCGAAGCGCCGAGGGTTTCAGCGCTCGTGAGCCAGCGTAGGAGGATATATATATATATATATGTATATAATAATAATACAGACATTTATAAACCACGAACAGCTACCTCTACAGAGGCGTCCCAGCACTCAAGCAGTAGGCAGTGCACCGTAATGGCCAGAAAGCAGATCTACATGTGGTTGTGTGTATCTATATATATGTGTGTGTGTGTGTGTATGCATGTGTGTGTGTGTGTGTATATATATATATTTATATATATATTACCTACTAGCGGTTGCCAGTAGGTAGATATAGTCAGGACCTATTTTCCATAGGAAATCCGCAACATTCTATTTGGAATAATGTTGGCGCCGATTGACGAATCTTCGCGAAATTTTCCAAACTCTTGGCCAACTCCGGTCCGCTCCTATCCTGAAAGTTTCGTGGTGATTCGTCAAGCAGGGGCCAAGAAAAAAGGGGGGTCCCAAAACACATTTTCCCCATGCAATTTCCCATAGGACCTGTTGACGCAGCTACAGCCCGAACTGCTGAACGGAATTACACCAAATTTGGCAAAGAGGTAGTCCTTAGTTCAGACTCGTGCATTTTGCTTAAATGGTGTAAATCCGTTCAGTAGTTGCTGAGAAAATCAAAAGTAAAATCATAGATATATCTATGGCCTCGGAGGATCCGCGCAACCTCCCCGCACCCAGCGCGCACCCTGCCGTACACGAGCTGTATTCGAATTGGCTGTCAACACTCCAGATCAGGAAGTGTTGGCAGCCATCTTGTGCCTCGGTAGAACCGAGGCACAAGAAACCTATAAAACAAACGCGAAAACCGCGGCAAGGGGGCAGGGTAGAAACACCCTGACCCCCTAGGCCTGCTCAGGGGGTCCCACAAGGACATCATGCTGTAATCTACGGAAGACCGGACACAGCCACAACGAGACTCGCATGAGCTCTTTAACCAAATATCAGCCATTCTTGCTGCTGGGACCAAGCTACAGCCACCGTGTGTTAAACTAAAGACTACCGGTCGCTGCACCTAAGAAACCTCCTTTGTGCTCCTCATTGCTCAACAGCCCCTGCAGGCTGTCTTGATTCCCAGTGTGTCCTAACTGACGCCGTACCCAGCCGGGGACTTCCATTACGAAGTTCCTCCACCAGAGACTCGAGGCCAAGGCAATGGGGCACCGACGCCGAGTCTGTTAACCACTTGTCCTGCCCTTTCAAGCTCCCCAGCCGCTCACCAATTCTTTTCCTCCCCAGGCGCAATCATACCACCACATAACTGGTCATACCACGAGTTATCATTCAAGACCCCTCGGTCTCTCCAAGCATTAAATCAGGCAACTGCTTATTGTTTAGTCCTGAAGATGATCCCACTGTATTAGGAGCTAGGGATCGAAACGTCGACTTTCTAAACACGACCTCAATGTACCCATTGTGTAAACTTCATTGTGGTTACTGTGGTTTTGAGCTTTTCGAAAATTGTATTATACTTTAAGCCACCATTTGCTCCAAAGTTTCTGCCTGATATATATTTTTTCTACGTATTTCTTTACTTTCCCTCTTTCAAAACTCAACACAGGATTGTGCCCTTGCCTTATTCTTCTTCCTTGATTTCAATTTGTTTAATTCTTGTGACATTTATTCTAAATAAACGCTCCTTTGACCGGCTGGACATTGGAAAACTATCCATAGTTCTCATTGCAGCCGATGTTGAAATGCTATTTTTATCTACCTTAAGCTAAGGACCTTTGTTCTTTGTAATCGGTAGAACCGAGGCACAAGAAACCTATAAAACAAACGCGAAAACCGCGACAAGGAGGCAGGGTAGAAACACCCTGACCCCCTAGGCCTGCTCAGGGGGTCCAAAAAATCATTTAATTTTTTTTTTAATCGGCAAGATTCGCGCACCCATCGCGAATTTCGGCCGAAAATTTTAAAAAAAGAAGCGCGGGGCTCCCGCTCTTCTTTGGTAATTAGCCCCCGGGGGGGGCTAAATCCCGGGGGCAGAATTAAAAAAAGTGTGGGGGGTCCCAATCCCCCCCACACTGCCCCGGGGACCGCCACCCCCCGGGGCTCAAAAATACTATATGCGGGGGGGCTCACGCCCCCCCGGGGCTTATTGAAAATGGGTGGGGGACTCGCAGCCCCCCCAGCCCCGGGGACCGCCACCCCCTGGGGGCTTGAAATTATTTGGGATAGGGGGCTCTCAGGCCCCCCCAACCCCCGGCGACCGCCACTCCCCTGGGCATCTTGTCAGTGTGGGGGGGGCCACGCGGCCCCCCTCCCGGAGCCTTGAATAGGCCCTGGGGACCACCACCCCCCTGGGCTGGCTCGTGCAGTGTCTCGGGGTGCTCACCCCCAGGACACTGTAGTTTGCAATGACAGGGCCTCGCGGCTCCCGCCCTGTCATTGCAAACTGCTTTGCTTCATTGAAGCGAGAGCAGGGAAACCTGCTCTCGCTTCAATGAAGCAAAGCTGAATGCTTTTCCACATGAGGAGCAGCATGTTAGCTGCTCCCCATGTGTAAAAGCAATGCCGGGTACATGGTGGCCTAGTTGGCCGCTAGGGGACCTCAGGATTCAAGGGGACTTAATCCCCCAACTTAAAACGCGCCACGGGACGCGTTTGCACAGTGGTGAAGGTATCAGGAGAGAATGCAGGGCTGCATCTTTTAGCCCAGCACTGACCCTGAAAAATAATTCTAAGCGTACTTACCAGTAACTTGTATTTCCTTCCATAGGAATCCATTGTGTGGTTTTCAGCAGAAAAGTTTCTAAGTGTTCATTTTTGAAACGTACAAATATTCCTCTAAAATCAGCCGAACTACGAATTACGATTTACTCACCTGTTATCAGGAGAGAACCCAGGGCTGCATCTTTTCGACCAGCACTGACCCTGAAAAGTAATTCTAAGCATACTTACCAGTAACTTGTATGATCTTCCATAGGAATCCATTGTGTGGTTTTCAGCAGAAAAGTTTCTAAGTGTCCATTTTTGAAACGTACAAATATTCCTCTAGAATCAGCCGAACTACGAATTGCGATTTACTCACCTGTTATCAGGAGAGAACCCAATGCTGCATCTTTTAGACCAGCACTGACCCTGAAAAGTAATTCTAAGCGTACTTACCAGTAACTTGTATTTCCTTCCATAGGAATCCATTGTGTGCTTTTAAGTAGAAAAGTTTCTAAGTGTCTATTTTCACAAACTAAACATATTCCTAAAAAATCGTCTGTATGACTTAAACACATTCTTTCAACTGTTTACAGGAGATTCACCTGTGCTGGATCCAGGATCCACCACTGAGTAAGAAAAAGTAACGATAACACTACTTACCTGCTAAGTGAATTTTCTGCCATAAGATAACATTGGTGATTCTATGTGAAAAATGTGCTAAGTGTCAACTTTTAAAATACAATAATAATCCTTAAAAATCACTACTGTAACCAAAACGCTTTTACTCAACTGTTTACAGGAGATGTTCAAGTACTGAATCTAGCATCCAGTCCTGTGGTTAGAAAAGTAATCCATAAAGTAACTAATGGCATTTGACTAGAAATTCACATTGAGCTCAATGTTGCTTTGTGTTTGAAATTGTGTTGCCCATTGCAACAACTGTAACTAATGTACTTAAAAGTCTATTGCCTATTTGCAAAGTATTTAAACTAAAGTAATTCATTCTGAGAAAGTATATTTTATATTGTAAAGTATAATGTAAATAAAAAATCAAATATCTAAAAATAAACAGTTTAAACATTGTATTAAATCAGTATAAAAAAAATCAGTATAACAATTAATACATTAAAAATTGTCATTTAAAAAGCCTTTGAAATTCACTGAAAAAGCCATAGGTTTCAGGCCTGATATAGTTAGGAATTAGCATTTAAAAAACCTTAGAAATTCACTGAAAAAAACAATAGGTTTTAGGGGTGGTATAGTTAGCTGGAGATTTCACTCGAACAAAACCATTGAAATTCCTCCGATATAGTTAGTTGTACTAACTACATCTCGCGCGGCCGCAATCCACTGCTGATGATGTCACATATTACATCATTCATGACATGGTCAGTGACATCACTGATGACATCTCAAATCACATCACTGATGATATCACTGATGACATCATCCACGTGACAATCAGATACACCTCATCATACACTAGTATAACCTTTCATCACTCACTGTAAAATAGAGAGTGCCAAATTTAAAACCATTGACACACCAATACAAGTTTCTAAACACCCACTCAGTGATTCCTAGATCTATACACACATCTAATCACTTACCTATAGATTCACTCATACATGCTGTCAATGATCAATAGAACACTATCAAATATACTTATACACCTATATCGACATTACACACCAGCACACATCCTAATCACTTATGAAGTCATCCCACTCACTTATGCAAACAATGAAACCTATGGTTTTTTCAGTGAATTTCAAAGGTTTTTTAAATGCTAATTCCTAACTATATCAGGCCTGAAACCTATGTTTTTTTCAGTGAATATATATATATATATATATATATATATATATATATATATATATATATATTATCTACTGGCGGTCGCCAGTAGATAGTTATAGTTAGGACCGTGTTTCCATAGGAAATCTGCAACATTCTATTTGGAATAACTTTGGCGCCGATTGACGAATCCTCGCGAAATTCTCAAAATAGGTGGGGCGCTCCGCTCCGCTCCTACCCTGAAAGTCTCGGGGGGATTCGTCAAGCGGGGGCTGAGAAAAAGGGGGGGTCCCAAAACGCGTTTTCCCCATGCATTTTTCCATAGGACCTTTAGTCCGAGCTACAGCCCGAACGGCTGAACAGAATTACTTGAAATTTGGCAGAGAGGTAGCCCTCAGGTCAGGGATGTGCCTTTTGAAGGTCTCGTGTAAATCTGTTCAGTATTTCCTGAGAAAATAGCATTTAAATCAATAGATATATCTATGGGCGCGCTCCGAGCGCGTACCGTAAGCTTACCGTACGCGCATGCTGCCGTGCGCGAGCGGATTCTGATTGGTTGTTAGATCTCAGTAAACATTCGAATCGGTCGAAACCAGGAAGTGTCGGCCGCCATTTTGTCTCTTGCAGTCTGAGGGGGTGAAAAACAAAGGTGGATAACGTGAAAAGGGGGCAGGCTGGACAGTTCCTGACCCCCTAGCCTTTGTCAGGGGGTCCCAGAAAGACCCCCAAGGGCAAAAAATTAATTTTAATTTTTTTTTCAAAAAATCGCCGAATGCGCGCAGCGTACGCGCACGGCGTAAACGGAGAAAATCCGCGAGAAAAATTCCGCGAACTTCGCGTAACTATCTTGCGATTACGCGTACCGTACGCGCACGGCAAAAAAAAATTTACAAAAAGGAAAGCTTACAAAAAAAAATAAAAAATTGTGAGGTAAGGTTGGCTCTTAAAAGAGCCGTCCGGTTAATACAGGGATGGAGGAAAGAAAGAATGGGAATATTATGAGCGTCTACAAACGTGCTGGTCTATCTTATTGTTAATAAGGGAAACACTGGTCTCCCCAAAAACAATAAGACCACAACACCTTGTACACCTCATTGCAACCCTCCCAATTCGAGGGTTAACGTCCAGAGGAGCAGAAGAAGGTGATGCTCCCACCTCAGAGGAAGGGCTCAGCTGAGCTGCCGATGATGTACTCGGCTGAGCTTCTGAGGTTGGGCTCTGGTGACTTACTGAAGAGTTTTCTCCAGTATGTCGAGCAAAGGTCCTGGGATGTCTATCCCTAAGGTGTCTCATCATAGAGTGATTTCCAAAGGAATACTTCTCCCTTGGATTTCCTCTAGATAAAACACGGTCACAAAGTGTGCAAGTGACCAATGGAGCATTGACCTTTTTCTCCCCCTCTGGAAAAGTAAAATACTCCCATACAAAAGAATTCTTTTGTTTCCTCCTTCTCTGGATGATGGTGGTGCTGCTAGCCTCACTCTCAGAAGAGGTCTGCTGTTCTGCCATTGTATCTCAATGTCAATTCAGCTCCTTCTCCTAGGGGATCTCAAGCAGTAATGAGGGGAATGGGTGTGGTGTGGGAAGTTTCTGGAACTGAAAGTAGTTTCAACCAATGAAAAGTGTTCTTTGTGGATCACATGACCTACCGTGCGCGCTCCGTAAGCTTACGGTACGCGCTCGGAAACAAGTACGCATGCGCGAACGTGACGCTTACGGAGCGCTTACGGAGCGCGTACGTAAGACGCACTCGCGCATGCTCATTACACGCCCCTGCGTAACCGCGACGTTGCTTCCGCGTGTACGCGTACGTCACGTACGTATCACGTAAGCGCGCTGTACTTATGACGTACGGAGCGCGTAGCATCAGCTTACCGTACGCGCATCGTATCACGTAAGCGCACCGTACTTATGACGTACAGAGCACGTAGCGTCAGCTTACCGTACGCGCACGGAAAAAAATGCATAAAAAAAAAATTAACCATTCCATAATGCAGGATATAGTACATATATTATTTTATACATAGGTTTACCAAAAACCTCAAAAAAAAATTGCAATTAAAAAACCGTACAAAATCACTGAAAAAACCATAGGTTTCACACACGTTATAGTTAGGAATTATCATTTAAAAAACCTTGCAAATTCACTGAAAAAACCATAGGTTTCACACATGTTATAGTTAGCTGGACATTTCACTCGTAAAAAACCAATGAAATTCCCCCGTTATAGTTAGTGCAGGCAACTATAACTCACGCGACCGCAATCCTCTGCTGATATTACATCACTGATGACATATGTGTCTTTATGAAAAATAAATATTTGTAATATATGTATAGCTAAAGATTAATGGAAGAAGACATGGGTAAATAGGTGTCTAAATACAGTGATGTAATATCTGACGTCATCAGCAGAGGATTGCGGTCGCGTGAGTTATAGTTGCCTGCACTAACTATAACGGGGGAATTTCATTGGTATTTTACGAGTGAAATGTCCAGCTAACTATAACATGTGTGAAACCTATGTTTTTTTCAGTGAATATATATATATATATATATATATATATATATATATATATATATATATATATATATATATATTCACTGAAAAAACCATAGGTTTCACACATGTTATAGTTAGCGGAAATTTTACTGATAAAAAACCAGTGAAATTGCCCCGTTATAGTTAGTGCTGGCAACTATAACTCACGCGACCGCAATCCTCTGCTGATGCTAATACTGTATTTAGACACTTATTTGCCCATGTCTTCTTCCATACATTTTTAGCTATACATATATTACAAATATTTTTTTTTCATAAAGACACATATGTCATCAGCAGAAGATTGCGGTCGCGTGAGTTATAGTTGCCAGCACTAACTATAACGGGGCAATTTCACTGGTTTTTTATCAGTAAAATTTCCGCTAACTATAACATGTGTGAAACCTATGGTTTTTTCAGTGAATTTGCAAGGTTTTTTAAATGCTAATTCCTAACTATAACGTGTGTGAAACCTATGGTTTTTTCAGTGAATTTGTACGGTTTTTTAAATGCTAAGTTACTTTACGCCATTCGAGGCGTGCGCGCCCATTTAACGCAGTTCGTTCCGTGCACGGTTTTTATCAACTTTAATAAGCCCTGTACATTTGGTGGCCTTTGGGCACCAAAAGCACAGGGGGTGGGGTCAATGTGGATAGTGTTTTTTTTATTTCGATTTTATAATTTCATGTTGCCAAAATTTAGTTTTTTTTACCTATTAATAAGCCCTGTACATTTGGTGGCCTCCGGCCACCAAAAGCACAGGGGGTGGGGTAATTGTAATTAATTGCCGAAATTGCCGAAAAAAAAATAAAACCGTTTTTGCTCTTGGGGGATGTTTGGGGACTCCCTCAACATGACTGTGTGGGAGGGAGTTGTCAAAAATGCCCCGTAACATGTTTTTGGGCATCAAGTTTGAGAAATAACTCTCAATGCGAGAGACAAAATGGCGGACGCCGCTTCCTGGTTTCGGCCGATTCGAATGTTTACTAAGATCTAAGAGCCAATCAGAATCGCGCTCGCGCACGCCACCGTACGCTTACGGTAAGCGTACGGTAAGCGTACCGTAAGCGGGCTCAGATATATATATTGATTTAAAGGCTATTTTCTCAGAATCTACTGAACAGATTTACACCAAACCTACAAAAGGCACTTCCTTGACCTAGGGACTACCTCTCTGCCAAATTTCTAGTAATTCTGTTCAGCCGTTCGGGCTGTAGCTCGTTCTAAAGGTCCTATGGAAAAATGCATGGGAAAAACGCGTTTTGGGACCCCCCTTTTATCTCAGCCCCCGCTTGACGAATCCCCCCGAGACTTTCAGGGTAGTAGCGGAGCGTAGCGCCCCACCTATTTTGAGAAATTCGCGAGGATTCATCGACCGGCGCCAAAGTTATTCAAAATAGAATGTTGAGGTTTTCCTATGGAAAAGGGGTCCTAACTATAACTACCTACTGGCGACCGCCAGTAGGTATATATATATATATATATATATATATATATATATATATATATATATATATATATATATATATATATATATATATATATATTACATATTACCTACTGGCGGTCGCCAGTAGGTAGTTATAGTTAGGACCCTGTTTCCATAGGAAAACCGCAACATTCTATTTTGAATAACTTTGGCGCCGGTTGACGAATCCTCGCAAATTTTTCAAAATAGGTGGGGCGCTACGCTCCGCTCCTACCCTGAAAGTCTCGGGGGGATTCGTCAAGCGGGGGCTGAGATAAAAGGGGGGTCCCAAAACGCGTTTTTCCCATGCATTTTTCCATAGGACCTTTAGACACAGCTACAGCCCGAACGGCTGAACAGTTACTTGAAATTTGGCAGAGAGGTTGTCCTCAGGTCAAGGAAGTGCCTTTTGTAGGTCTGGTGTAAATCTGTTCAGTAGTTCCTGAGAAAATAGCATTTAAATCAATATATATATCTGTGGCAGCTTACGGTGCGCTTACCGTGCGCTTATGGTAAGCTTACCGTACGCGTACGGTGATGTGGCTGTTAGATCTTAGTAAACATTCGAATCGGTCGAAACCAGGAAGCGGCGGCCGCCATTTTGTGTGTTTCACACAGAAAAAAAAAGGGTGATAACTTGAAAAGGGGGCAAGGAGGAGAGTTACAGACCCCCTAACATTTGAAAGGGGGTCAAAGAAGGACAGAAAAGTACAAAAAAAACATTTATTAATTTTTAAAAAAAAATTGCGGGGTACGCGTACGGTAAGCTTACGGTAAGCTTACCGTACGCGTACGGTAGAAAAAAAAAATAAAAAAAGAAATAAAATTCAGATTTAAGTGTTTAGATGTTAGGGGGCTCTAAAAAGAGCCGTTGTGTTTATGAAGTGATTTTTTAGTGGTACCTACAAGTAAGTACCGATGCAGAGTCTAAGGTTCAAGAGGAAGACTCTGTTCCCTTCATCATTGAAGTGCACACCATCTCCTCTATAAATGTCTTGCATGTCGTAACGCAAGTTGTTGTGGTAAATGGAACCCATACCATAGTCTCGGAGGAAAGCAGAAACAGATTTGTTGACGTGCTTTCTTGCTTTGTCAATCTGTGGACAGAAATGATTGGACCAGTTCCATTTTTGCCTTTGGCATATGTTAGAAAACACAAAGGCAGTTTTAGGGAAAAGTGAAAACAGTTGTGCAAAGGTCTCCTTCATAAGCATTTCCAGACCTACCCCAGTCAAAGTGCCTAGGTCATTGCCACCACAGTGCACTATTATGAGGTCAGGGTGTTGGATTTGCATGAAGGATTTCACCAATGGCATCAATTGGTGCCACTTTAACCCTCTCTGACCAATCCATTTAATGTCTACATTTGGTAAAGCAAGGTCTCTCACCATATCTGTTTTCTCTGCATACTTTTCACTCCAGAAGACATAGCTGTGCCCTACAATCCACACTGTGAACATCTTCAAAGGAGAACTGGATGCACTCAGGAGGTGTAATTCAGTAGAATGGTAAAAAGAAATGAAAGACAGTTTGGAAATGGAGGCATACATATTTTTTTTTTTAAACTGATTGGCTGTTTCATACCATTCTAGAATAAAAACTAGGCTGCATGTGTAAATTTATAGAAGCATGTTTTGTATTGGTACAGAAAAATGTGTTACCAAAGAACAGTACTATGGATTTGCTGTTAGGTTTGAAAAGTCAAGCACTCCTGCTCTTTGGAAATGAAACATTGTTTGGTGAACTTCTGACCTGACTCTACACAGCAGTGTTTCAAGAGCTGTTGCTATGGTAGCAGGCAGAAGTCAAGTTGGGGGAAGGGTACTAGGCAGAAGTCAAGTTGGGGGAAGGGTACTTTTGGAAAAGGGTTGGTTTTCAACCAATAGAAATGTGTGATTACATTTGAAAAAAAGGGGGAAGCACTGAGATTTGAAATTAACATGTATATGTGTGAAAAAAGAGAGGGAAAGTTTGCCATTATCTGGTTCTGCTTAGAGGAGAGAGGTGTACAGAAGAGAGATCCTGGCTCTGATAATCTGCTGTTTGAGTGCCACATTTCTTTCACAACTAACTAATTTTAAAGGTGAGTTTAGAGTTTGAGAGGGGATGTATATGGTAAATTAAGAAATGAATAATAGAATTGGAATTCCTTTTGTTGAAGTTGTGTTTATTATTTTCTGTTTTGGGAGAAATTTAAATGTGAGGAACATGTAAAATAATATGGACTATGTTTTCACGAAAATTTAAGGTGTACTGGTAAAAATAAGGAATACTTTAAGGGTTTGAGGTTGCACTCAGTAATGCAAATACATTCAGCATCAGTGAGGCTGGTTGCCCTTGCTGGAGTGTAGTGAGTCACCCAGGTTACACATGTTGCTGGTCTCAGAAAGCTGTTTGGTATTGCTCTGGTGATTTTACATTTGCATTAGATGGAAAGGGGGAGGTTTTTTTATGCAGAAGCAGACTCTTAGCACACAGCCAGCTGGTTATCCTGTGGAATCATGGATAGTATTCACAACCGAGTGGGGTTTGAGGTTTCAGTCAGTAATGCAAATACATTCAGCATCACTAAGGCTGGTTGCCCTTGCTGGAGTGTAGTCAGTCACCCAGGTTACACATGTTGCTGGTCTGAAAAAGCAGTTTGGACATGTGCTTTTATCAGAATCTGAAAAGTGGATTCATAATGTGTCAGTCTGTAAAAGTGTTTATCACTTGCCAAAAAAAAGAGTAGTAAGTGTGCTTTCAAATTGGCAAAGAAATTTCGTGTTGTGACTAATGTGAAAACATGACTCTGTGTGCAAATAGGAATTACAGGCAGAGATGTATTGCGTATTGCTCTGGTGATTTTACATTTGCATTAGATGGAAAGGGGGAGCCATTTTTTTGTATGCAGAAGCAGACTCTTAGCACACAGCCAGCTGCTTATCCTGTGGAATCATGCATAGTATTCGCAACCGAGTGGGGTTTGAGGTTTCAGTCAGTAATGCAAATACATTCAGCATCACTAAGGCTGGTTGCCCTTGCTGGAGTGTAGTCAGTCACCCAGGTTACACATGGTGCTGGTCTGAAAAAAGCAGTTTGGACATGTGCTTTTATCAGAATCTGAAAAGTGGATTCATAATGTGTCAGTCTGTAAAAGTGTTTATCACTTGCCAAAAAAAAGAGTAGTAAGTGTGCTTTCAAATTGGCAAAGAAATTTCGTTTTGTGACTAATGTGAAAACATGACTCTGTGTGTAAATAGGAATTACAGGCAGAGATTTATTGCGTATTGCTCTGGTGATTTTACATTTGTATTAGATGGAAAGGGGGAGCCATTTTTTTGTGCAGAAGCAGACTCTTAGCACACAGCCAGCTGGTTATCCTGTGGAATCATGCATAGTATTTACAACCGAGTGGGGTTTGAGGTTTCAGTCAGTAATGCAAATACATTCAGCATCACTAAGGCTGGTTGCCCTTGCTGGAGTGTAGTCAGTCACCCAGGTTACACATGGTGCTGGTCTTAAAAAGCAGTTTGGACATGTGCTTTTATCAGAATCTGAAAAGTGGATTCATAATGTGTCAGTCTGTAAAAGTGTTTATCACTTGCCAAAAAAAAGAGTAGTAAGTGTGCTTTCAAATTGGCAAAGAAATTTCGTTTTGTGACTAATGTGAAAACATGACTCTGTGTGTAAATAGGAATTACAGGCAGAGATTTATTGCGTATTGCTCTGGTGATTTTACATTTGCATTAGATGTAAAGGGGGAGCCATTTTTTTGTATGCAGAAGCAGACTCTTAGCACACAGCCAGCTGGTTATCCTGTGGAATCATGCACAGTATTCACAACCGAGTGGGGTTTGAGGTTTCAGTCAGTAATGCAAATACATTCAGCATCACTAAGGCTGGTTGCCCTTGCTGGAGTGTAGTCAGTCACCCAGGTTACACATGGTGCTGGTCTGAAAAAGCAGTTTGGACATGTGCTTTTATCAGAATCTGAAAAGTGGATTCATAATGTGTCAGTCTGTAAAAGTGTTTATCACTTGCCAAAAAAAAGAGTAGTAAGTGTGCTTTCAAATTGGCAAAGAAATTTCGTTTTGTGACTAATGTGAAAACATGACTCTGTGTGCAAATAGGAATTACAGGCAGAGATTTATTGCGTATTGCTCTGGTGATTTTACATTTGTATTAGATGGAAAGGGGGAGCCATTTTTTTGTATGCAGAAGCAGACTCTTAGCACACAGCCAGCTGGTTATCCTGTGGAATCATGCATAGTATTTACAACCGAGTGGGGTTTGAGGTTTCAGTCAGTAATGCAAATACACTCAGCATCACTAAGGCTGGTTGCCCTTGCTGGAGTGTAGTCAGTCACCCAGGTTACACATGGTGCTGGTCTGAAAAAGCAGTTTGGACATGTGCTTTTTTAAGAATCTGAAAAGTGGATTCAAAATATGTCAGTCTGTAAAAGTGTTTATCACTTGCCAAAAAAAAGAGTAGTAAGTGTGCTTTCAAATTGGCAAAGAAATTTCGTTTTGTGACTAATGTGAAAACATGACTCTGTGTGTAAATAGGAATTACAGGCAGAGATTTATTGCGTATTGCTCTGGTGATTTTACATTTGTATTAGATGGAAAGGGGGAGCCATTTTTTTGTATGCAGAAGCAGACTCTTAGCACACAGCCAGCTGGTTATCCTGTGGAATCATGCACAGTATTCACAACCGAGTGGGGTTTGAGGTTTCAGTCAGTAATGCAAATACATTCAGCATCACTAAGGCTAGTTGCCCTTGCTGGAGTGTAGTCAGTCACCCAGGTTACACATGGTGCTGGTCTTAAAAAGCAGTTTGGACATGTGCTTTTATCAGAATCTGAAAAGTGGATTCATAATGTGTCAGTCTGTAAAAGTGTTTATCACTTGCCAAGAAAAAGAGTAGTAAGTGTGCTTTCAAATTGGCAAAGAAATTTCGTTTTGGGACTAATGTGAAAACATGACTCTGTGTGTAAATAGGAATTACAGGCAGAGATTTATTGCGTATTGCTCTGGTGATTTTACATTTGTATTAGATGGAAAGGGGGAGCCATTTTTTTGTATGCAGAAGCAGACTCTTAGCACACAGACAGCTGGTTATCCTGTGGAATCATGCACAGTATTCACAACCGAGTGGGGTTTGAGGTTTCAGTCAGTAATGTAAATACATTCAGCATCAGTAAGGCTGGTTGCCCTTGCTGGAGTGTAGTCAGTCACCCAGGTTACACATGTTGCTGGTCTCAGAAAGGTGTTTGGTATTGCTCTGGTGATTTTACATTTGCAATAGATGGAAAGGGGGTGTTATTTTTTTATGCAGAAGCAGACTCTTAGCACACAACCAGCTGCTTATCCTGTGGAATCAAGCACAGTATTCACAACCGAGTGGGGTTTGAGGTTTTAATCAGTAATGCAAATACATTCAGCATCACTAAGGCTGGTTGCCCTTGCTGGAGTGTAGTCAGTCACCCAGGTTACACATGTTGCTGGTCTGAAAAAGCTGTTTGGACATGTGCTGTTTTCAGAATCTGAAAAGTGGATTCAAAATGTGTCAGACTGTAAAAGTACTTATCACTTGCCAAAAAAGTAGTAGAAAGTATGCTTTGCAATTGGCAAAGAAATTTCGTTTTCTGCCTAATTTCAAACCATGACTCTGTGTGCACAAAGGAATTGTTTTTAGATATTTAATTTGTGATGGTGTTATTGTGATTTTCACTTGTAGGAAAGGGGTACATAGTATTTTAAGATTTGAAAAGATCATAAAAAATGTAGTAATATATTTAAATAAAATAAAGGAATTTTTTTTTAGTTTTTTTCAGGTATTGCTAAAGAGCAGTGAACAAAATTTAAGATGCCTACAAAATCCAGACTAAAGAAAGACCACAAAAAAAACCTATATTTGAAGACAACTGGAGGACCTAAGTTAGTTGGAGATGTTCATGTTGGGAAAAAGAACAAATCTTCTGGTAAGCAGACAAAAGATTTTTTAAAGAACATCTTCAAAAAAAGGAAAAATGTACAAAATGTCTGTACTGGAAAGAATGTTTTCAATAGAAAAAAACAGGGAAAAATTGAGAATTTAGTTAATGCAAATATACCTTCTGCAACAACAAAGATTAACTTAAACAGAAAAACAGCGTTTAAAGAGATACGTAGAAAAATGTTTCAGAGAAGAGTTATGTCCAATTTGATAAAGGATGTGAAGAAATATAAGCAAAAGGCAAAATATTACAAGAGAAAAAAAGAAATTGAAGCCATTGCAGCAAAGGCATTAGAATTAAAAAGGAAACTATTCATTTTAATTTTGAATAGGATGCGTACATTAGATAAAATGGTTAATGTACTGAAATCACAAAGCAAAAGGAAAAGAGTAGTGAACAGAACAAACTTTTGTAAAGTGTTTTTAGGAAAATGGATGCATAGTTCAAGTAGTGAACCTTTTTTTAATGAAGAGAGTTATTTTCAAAGTAATAGTTTGCTGCATGCAGTTGACACCAGAGGTCGTGCTTATGAAGTGAAAAATGGTTGCATAATGGAGAAGGAGATAATGGTTCCAAGAGATGAGGTACAAGTGATGGCGGATGAGGCTATGGGGAGACGTCCTAAAGCCCCAGTGTACACTTGGAATTGTAGTAGTATTTGCACTGTGCGTCAGGAATCTATTGATAGATTTCGTGCGTTTCTAAGAGAATATAGTAAAAAAAGTGTAAAACAGAAGATTAAGGTGCTTCAAAGTCTAGATCCATGCAGAGTGAGAGAGAATACTGGTTTGCAGGGTCATTCTCTGGCTTGTCTATCTAGAAAAGTGTGTAATAGTGTTTTCCATCATTTTAGGATGCTGGCTGTTCATCATACTGAAATGAGAAAGTTTGTGAGACGGTTGTATTTTGCTAAAAGTCCAGCAATAAAGTTAGATGAATTGAATAGGGCTCTGTTCCGTGGATCGGTATCAGATGTAGAGAAGGTTGTTGATGAAATTCAGTTTTGTTACTTTGGTCCTGAACAAAACAGTGCAGAAAAGGACACAGTAAATGAGGAAGAAGTGGAAGAGAATGTAGAACCCTCTGTAAGTAAGACATTTAATGATCACATAACAAAATTTGAAAAAATCTCTAATGAAAGACCAAATATTACTTGTATTTGTTGCCGCAGAACTCATTATAGAAAACAAACTAGGAATGTTGATCTCTACAGAAAGAGTGAAAATGAAGATAATTATAAGTGGAAATATTTTGCCACATATATATTTCTAGAAAATTGTTTTGAATTGGGTGAAGATCAGCGTATTTGTAAATACTGTTACAACAAGTTAGAGGAAAATAGAATGCCGACCAGAGCTGTACATAATAATTTAGAATTGGATGCTATTCCTGCTGAACTTTCTGAATTAAATACATATGAGTCTATACTTATTTAATGTGTTCATCCGTTCCAGACCATAGTACGTATGGAGCCCAAAACTGGTAAATTACCTCCTTCAGATTTACTGAGAGGTTTAAAAGGTAGAGTGGTGTATTTGCCCTTGGATTTGAAAAAAAATATGGAAACTATTGATGCGGATACTTTGGAAACTGAACCATTAGTTATTCTGGTTAATGGTGTACCTACAAAGAATAAGAAGATTTGGCAGGAGCTGGTAGATGTACGGAAAGTACAAAGAGCAAATTTGTATTTGAAAAGGAATAACAAATGGTATGAATCAATTTATATAGAAGAAGAAGAAGAAGATTTACAAGAAGACACAGAAACATCAACTGGACAAATTGAAAAAGTGGACAAGTCAAAGGAAGAAGAAATTTATGAACATTTTAGCATACATCCTCTTCATTCAAAAGAAGTTATGGGAGACAATATTGATCTGTTTCAGATGAAGAAAGCAAAAGGAACTCCCGTGAGTGTATGGGAGGAGAGCTTGGAAGCTCGATGTTTTCCCCAGCTGTTTCCTAAAGGAAAAGGAGGACGATACGATGAACGTCCAGAACAGATTCCAGCTTCTGAGTATCGGACTACAAGACTATATGCTGAAGATCCCAGATTTCGACAAAGTATTCCTTATTTGTTCCATCTTTTATTTGAAAGCGACTTGTCTGCACTGTCTTATGCAGTAAATCACATTCTAAAAAGTGGAGTACATTTACAAAATGTGTCTGCTAAGGATTTTATGGAGAAAGTGCAGCACCGAGATGATCATTTGGAAACACAACTGATCAATCTGATGGCTTGTCAGCGTGGGACAAATGAATATTGGTACCGACGCCATGGTGAATTAAAATGCATGTTACGGAATTTAGGAACACCAACATGGTTCCTTACCCTAAGCTGTGCTGAGTACGCTTGGGATGATTTACTGGATTTTCTACGAGAGGCAAATTCAAACATTAAAAACATCGAATACAAGACAGCAGGAGAACTGTGCTCATTGGATCCGGTTAATGTTTGCAGATATTTCAATCATAGATTTGAGGCTATGATGTCCTTCATCTGCAATAAAAAAAATCCACCTCTAGGAGAAGTAGTGGATTTCTTTTGGAGAAAAGAGTACCAGGCAAGAGGTGCTCCTCATATTCATATGCTGTTGTGGATCAAGGATGCCCCAAAGTTTGGAACAGATGCTGATGAAGCAGTGTTATCTTACATTGAAGAATATGCAACATGTGCTATACCAAAAAGCACAGAAGAGAAAAAGTTAAAGGAGCAAGTTTTACGTTTCCAAAGTCATCGGTGTGGAAAATACTGTCGACGGAAATACAAGAGCAAAGAAAAATACTACACTAAATGTCGATTTGGATTTCCTAGACCTGTTCTTTCAAATGGAAGAGTAAACAGTTTTATGTCATCTGTGAGACATACTATCACAAGAAAATCACCTAAGAATACCTACAACCTAAAAAGAAAAGAAGAATCAAAAAATATAAATGACTACAACCCAGTCATTTTATCCATGTGGAATGCTAACATGGATATACAGTATGTAGCTGACAATTCCATTGCTGTTGCTCGATATGTAACGTCTTACATTACTAAATCTGAAAAAACTGAATTGAAAGAAATGTGGGAAGAGATTTCTCACGAGAAGACTGTCAGTAAGAAGCTGTACAGTTTCAGTTTAAAGATGTTATCGCATCGAGAAATTGGATCCTACGAATGTTCAGATAGGTTATCTTCTGCAAGTCTCTACTCGAAATCAAGAAGAATAATTTGGGCAAGTTTAGGCCTTGCAGCAATGAGAAATCGGGTACTGAAATCTGTTGGAGAAATTGAATATTTGGCCGAGAATGACCCAGAAAGTACAGATATTTTGAAATCAAACATGTTGGACACATATTATCCAAAAAGAAGTCATCATCTGGAGAACATGTGTCTCTATGAAGTGCTGCAGAACTACATTTATTCACGGAAAGCCGCAGAAGACATCAACAATGGAAAATATAAAGTCATTGGTGAGGAAGGATGTTTGGTGAAGCAAACAAAAGGAAGTTTGATAAATCACAGGAAGCTGAGTTGCGACACTACTGACAAAAAGGAATTTTATTACTTGGCTCTTTTACAGCTGTTTAAACCATGGCGTACAGAGGATGAACTACTGGGAGAATTTCAAAGCTATGAAGATTCTTTTAATGCTTGCAAAGACAGCATACAATGCAGTACATTCTCAACTTATCTGCAAATGTTAAATGAAGAAATTGAACAGGAAACTACAATTGCAGCTGAAGTAGCTAGAGACAGTTCTCAAGACAGCCAAAGTTCAGGAACACTCAGTCAAGATCCCCTAGGACAACCAATCGTTGAAAATGAAGCATCAATAGCCATGAATGAAGTGGAAACGGCTATGAATCAAGCTCAAGAAGAATTTATAGACTTACAAAATTTGGAAAGACAACTGAATGAAGAGCAGCAACAAATGTATGAAGAGATCAGAAGCAAAATTGATCACGGATTTCTACATGAAAAAAAAGAGTGGTCATGCACATCATTTCATCCAATCAGGATGTATGTAAGTGGACAAGCTGGAACTGGAAAAAGTTTCTTAATAAAAGTCATCAGAAGCTACCTACAGCAAAAAACAGATTCTACTTTGTCTTGTGTGGTTACTGCTCCAACTGGGTTAGCAGCCTATAACATAAAAGGAATCACCTTACATCGTTTGCTAATGTTACCAGTGGAGCATGAGAACAAAATACAATACAACCAGCTAACTGGAGAAGCATGCTTGGAAGTTTCAAGAGTATTGAAGAAGATGCAAGTTCTCATTATTGATGAGGTGAGCATGGTATCAAACTTAATGCTTGCCTTTGTGCATTTAAGAATGCAGCAAATTCTAAGGACAGACTATGACGTGTTATTTGGTGGAAAACATGTCATAGTTTTTGGGGATCTTCTACAACTTACTCCAGTTAAAGGACAACCAGTGTTTAATACTGTGACACATGAAGACACAAAGAAGTCATTGGGAAGCATCGGTAATGCAAATATTTGGTCCTTCTTTGAGTACAAGGAACTTACTACTAATATGAGGCAAGCAAACGATGAAGAATATGGAAGTATTCTGAAAGATATCAGAATTGGACTACTCACAGAAGTTGGCAAAAAAGCATTACAGAGTCGGCTGCTACATAATTTATTTCCAAAGGAAGAAATAGTTGCAGAGAAGATATACAAGAACATTGCAGAAAAGAAAAGTGTCATCTGCTTAATGCCAACTCTACGTGAATGCTCAATATTCAATGAGGAGCTTTTAAAATTGGAAAAGGAAGATATCAGGAAATTGGAAGCAGTGGACAAAATTGAGGATGGAAGAATTACTATCACATTAACAGGCACACTGAAAAATAAATTGGATTCACTAGAGAAGAACATTTCCAAAACAGCTGGATTAGAAAAAAATCTATATGTTTGCATGAACTGTAGAGTATTTTTAAGGAGAAATTTGGATGTTGAAAAAGGTTTAGTTAATGGAGCTATGGGAAGAGTTGTGGGTTTTATTAATTATTAGAAAAAAGATGGAATTGAATGTTTAAAAATAAAATTTGATCAGATAGAAGAAGTTAAAGACATTTGTCGTTGTTCAGTTCGTTTCATGCTTGTGAAAGACTTATATGTACGTAGGAAGCAGTTTCCGTTTTCGCTAGCATATGCTGTAACTATTCACAAGTCTCAAGGATTGACTGTAGATTGTGCTTTTGTGAACATTGGTTCAACTGTGTTCAAAGAAGGTATGGCTTATGTAGCTTTGTCACGAGTGAAAACATTATCTGGTTTATTCATGATAGACTTTGATGACTCAAAAGTTAGTGCTGATACAAATTGTGTAAAGGAGTATAATAGATTAAGAAGAACCTATGCTCCTCATTTAGGTCAGTATCCTGTGTTGGAGAAACGTGTAGTTTCTCGTAAAAGGAGAAATGAGAATATCTGTAATGAAGATGTAGAGAGGAGGAAAAAAAAGAGGAGTGATGTAATTGCAAGCAAAAAGAAAAAGGAAAATGAAGAAGAGGTTGTAGGATGTCATTTTGAAAATAGCTCTGGTGTCAACTGCTACGCTAATGTAGTGCTGAATGTTGCATTTTATCTGGAAAGTGTGCAAGAGCAGATAATAGTAAATCAGAGAAAAAGATTCTGTTCTGAGTTGAGTCTCCTTTTTCAAAAGCTGAGTAATGATAAAACTCAAATAGAAAGTGCTACTGAAATTAGAAAACTTTTAGATGTATGTTCAGGACGAACACAGTTTTCTCAAAATGTACAGCAAGACCAACAGGAATTCTTCATGTTTTTTCTTCAGGTACTGGAAGAAGAAGGGGTTCCCATTAAAAATGTGTTTGGTCTCTCTTATAAATGGGAACATAGTTGTGAAAACTGTTACAATACATGTGGCTCTAATGTTGATTCTGAAAGGTTTATTTATTTAACATTGCCAGAAAGTAAAACAGTCACTTTTGCTAAATTAGTTAAAGATGCTAATCATAACATGGAATGCAGTGAGTGTCAATCTGAAATGTTTTCAACGTTACTTTTAAAGGAATACGGACAATATGTAATTTTAATGATGCAACAATGTAAAGCTGATGGTTCAAAATTGGATACTTTAATAAAGAAGTTTACAGGACAGCAATTATCAATTTCAGGAAAAACTTTTGTAACAGTTGCAATAATTTTCCATGAAGGACCTACTGTTACTTCTGGACATTACACAGTTTATCTTAAATGTGAAAAAGGCTGGACACTGTGTAATGATTCAAAATTGATTTTCAAGCAACGTTTGCCTTTTGATTTAGCAAATTCCTATCTAATCTTCCTGAAACCTAAATTTTAGAGAGACTTGGCAAGATGTGTACAAAACAATTTTACCATTTTATTGGATTACCATTGGAATTTAAAAAAAAAATGATTTTTCAAATTATCATTTGGCCTAATGGAAAGGTAACCAATTGTAATGTGGACTTTTTAAATTTTTAATGAAACTTTGGAAAATCAAAAATTTAGACAAAATCGGTAACATCTGCACAATTTAAATTTTGGAATGTTATTGGATTGCCATTGGAAATTTATTCAAAAAAGATTTTTAAAATTACTATTTGGTCATGAGGAAAGGTAAACAATTGTATTGTGGACTTATTTAATTATTAATTAATCTTTTGGAAACCAACATTTTAGAGAGAATCGGTAACATCTGTCCAATTTAAATTTTGGAATTTTATTGGATTACCATTGGAAATGTAATCAAAAAAGAATTTTAAAATTACCATTTGGCCTAAAGGAAAGGGAACCAGATGTATTGTGGAGTTATTTGAGATATATTATTTTTGTGATTATGCTTCTGTAACAAAAATGTCAGACGGTATTTTAAAGAAATAAGTATTGATATTAGTTGATATTTTTTTAGAATATTATGCATTTCTATAATGTTATGTTTAAGTTAAAAGAGATTCTGGGCTTTTTTTATACAATCGTTGAGATTGTTATTTTTTTTTTGCCCGCTGTTAAATGATGAATGCAATTGCTTTCACAATTTATAGTGAAATGCAATATATTCTGAAAACAGCAAAAAAAAAAGGCAAACATTTTTTGGGGAAAATCATGTAAATACTTGTACTGTGTAATATATTGATTTATTAAATATTAATACTTTTTTCTTTTTTTTCAGATTGTGAAAGAACATTTTCAAAAAAAACCAACCATTTTTTCAAGTAATTTCAATTACATTTTAATTAAAAATTAAATTGTTGGGTGGGACAGGTAACTGAGAAATTAGAAGGTCTCTTTCTTCCACTTTATCTCAAAAACATTTTTAGTATTTAGTTATTAATTCCTCAAGGATCTGTGGTAATTGATTTTTAGTGTTTTTAAAATAAAAAAAATAAAAAAATCCGCGTACGGTAAAAAAAAAAAAAAAAAAAGTTTTAAAGAAAAAATAAAAAAAAGTTGAGAGGTAAGGTTGGCTCTTAAAAGAGCCGTTGTGTTCATGCAGGGACAGAGGAAAGGAAGTATGTGAACATTAGCTGGTAGGACAAATGTGCTGATCTATTTTGTTGTTAATGAGGGAAACACTGGTCTCCCTATGAACAATTAGATCATGGCAAAATGAACACCGCATAGTAACCCTACCAAACCGAGGGTTCATTTCCAGAGGTTCAGAAAAAGGTGAATGTGCCCCCACAGATGAAGGGCTCTGCTGAGCTTCCGAAGAAGGACTCAGCTGAGCTGCTGTGGATGTGCTTGCTCGACTTACTGAAGGGTTGCCCCTAGTATGTCGTGCATGTGTCCTAGGATGCACATCCTCAAGGTGTCTCAACATAGTGTGATTCCCAAAGGAATACTTCTTGTTGGGATTACCTCGCGAAAGTACACGCTGGCACAGCTTGCAAGTCACCAAGGCAGCATTGACTTTTTTCTCACCCTCTGGAAAACTGAAATACTCCCATATGAAAGAGCTCTTCTGTTTCCTCTTTCTCTGCCTGATGGTGGTGCTGCTAGCCTCACTCTCAGCAGAGGAGTGCTGTTCTGCCATCGTATCACAAAGACAAGTCAGCTCCTTCTCCTAAGGGATCACAAGCAGAAATGAGGGGAATGGGTGTGGTGTAGGAGAGTTCTAGAACAGAAAGTAGTTTCAACCAATCAAAAGTTGTGTTTCATGATCACATGACCCACCGTGCGCGTACGTTACGCTTACGGTGCGCTTACGGTGCGCTTACGGTAAAAGTGCGCATGCGCGTAAAAAAGACACGCGCTCGCGCGCATGCGCAAAACAGTCACTCTACAACACTTCCGCGTAACGTGCGCGTGTAGCGTACACGCCTACGCGCCCCACGCACAGTACGTGCGGCTACGCAAATTGCGTAACTATACGCAAACAGAGTAGATAAATTACGAACATTGCGTAAACCGTACGCTTACCGTACGCGCACTAAAAAAAAAAAAATATTTTCTATGTTATACTAATATATCTTACCTGTTTGGTAAAAAAAAAAAAGAGAAAACTTGATATATTGCATATTTTTTTTTAAAAAAACATGGTGTTTTAAGAGAATAAAAAGTTTTAAAAAAACTTGTTTTTTTAAAAAAAAAACACATTTAAGATAAGAATTTATAATAAAAAAATCATACAAAATCAATACAAAAAAATATGGGAATCACATATGTTATAGGTAAGAATTAGCATTTAAAAAACCATACAAATTCACTGAAAAAACCATGGGTTTCACACACGTTATACTTAGAAATTAGCATTTAAAAAACCTTGCAAATTCACTGAAAAAACCATAGGTTTCACACATGTTATAGTTAGGGATTAGCATTTAAAAAACCTTGCAAATTCACTGAAAAAACCATAGGTTTCACACATGTTATAGTTAGGAATTAGCATTTAAAAAACCTTGCAAATTCAGTGAAAAAACCATAGGTTTCACACACGTTATAGTTAGCTGGACATTTCACTCGTAAAAAACCAATGAAATTTTCCCGTTATAGTTAGTTAAGCTAACTGTAACTCGCGCGCCCGCAATGCACTGCTGATGACGTCACATATTACATCACTCATGACATGGTCAGTGACATCACTCATGACATCACTGATGACATCTCAAATGACATCACTGATGACATCACTGATGACATCATCCATGTGATGGAGTGGCAGATCTCCTCTCACCCTAATATAACCTTTGATACACACATTCAAAAATAGAGACTGAAATTTTCAAAAAAATGGACATACCAATACCAATTACAACAACCTCTTCAATAATTCTAAGAACCACATAAACATCCACTCATTCACCAACAGTCCTGTACAGTCACTCATTCGTGTACTCACACATCATATGTACTCATACACCAATACATCCTGTTACACAATGCCACTCATCCACAGAGTTACTGACACACATAGTCACTCATGAAAAAAAGAAAGAAACATACATTTACTTGCATATACAGTTATACACACACCACCACACTTACTTCTACAGAAACTTACACATACTTAGTCTTTTAAACAATCACTTATAGAAACACATACTTATTCATACAGGAACTCTTTCAATCTCTCACTCTCACATATACTCACTTATATACACCAATAGTCACATATACTAGTTTAAAACATATGTAGTTACTCATAAAGACACTATTGAGACAGCCATTCACTCACTAACACACCCATACACTCACTCTTCCACCCATACAGTCCTGCACATATGCTGTCTTCAACACATACAAACAGTGAGTCACTCATTCATGCACCTATGCACTACGTAATACCCCCCACCGAACCATATAGACACTGATACTCAAAAAACCAACTAATAACCTATATAGACACTCATGTAGCTACTCACCAACCCATGCAGCCACTTATACACAAAGTGAGAGACTGATACAGATATTTACATATTTAAACATTACTCACTAAGCCATGTATTCACTAAGATACACTTAATCAGTCAGTTACACAATCAATTTTTCAAAAACAAATCATCCATTTAGACACTTATATACCCATTTATTCTTCCATCGACCTTGAGATATACATATATAAAACATATTTAATTTTCAGAAAAACACACATTCACTTGATGATGTCATCAGTGATGTCATCAGTGATGTCATTTGAGATGTCATCAGTGATGTCATGAGTGATGTCACTGACCATGTCATGAGTGATGTAATATGTGACGTCATCAGCAGTGCATTGCGGGCGCGCGAGTTATAGTTAGCTTAACTAACTATAACGGGAAAATTTCATTGGTTTTTTACGAGTGAAATGTCCAGCTAACTATAACGTGTGTGAAACCTATGTTTTTTTCACTGAATTTGCAAGGTTTTTTAAATGCTAATTCCTAACTATAACATGTGTGAAACCTATGGTTTTTTCAGTGAATATATATATATATATATCCCAAAGTCTCTCTCTAGTCAGAAAGAAGTGAGCCACACTCTCCATGGTGTGAAATGATTTATTTAAATTACAGCGCTGGCAGTCCTAATGCATTATATATATATATTATCTACTGGCGGTCACCAGTAGATAGTTATAGTTAGGACCGTGTTTCCATAGGAAATCCGCAACATTCTATTTTGAATAACTTTGGTGCCGATTGACGAATCCTCGCGAAATTCTCAAAATAGGTGGGGCGCTCCGCTCCGCTCCTTCCCTGAAAGTCTCGGGGGGATTCGTCAAGCGGGGGCTGAGAAAAAGGGGGGGTCCCAAAACGCGTTTTCCCCATGCATTTTTCCATAGTACCTTTAGTCCGAGCTACAGCCCGAACGGCTGAACAGAATTACTTGAAATTTGGCAGAGAGGTAGCCCTCAGGTCAGGGATGTGCCTTTTGAAGGTCTCGTGTAAATCTGTTCAGTATTTCCTGAGAAAATAGCATTTAAATTAATATATATATCTATAGGCGCGCTCCAAGCGCGTACCGTAAGCTTACCGTACGCGCACGCCGCCGTACGCGCACGCCGCCGTGCGCGAGCGCGATTCTGATTGTTTGTTAAATCTTAGAAAACATTCTAATCGGTTGAAACCAGGAAGTGTCGGCCGCCATTTTGTCTCTCGCAGTCTGAGGGGGTGAAAAACAAAGGTGGATAACATGTAAAGGGGGCAGGCTGGACAGTTCCTGACCCCCTAGCCTTGGTCAGGGGGTCCCAGAAGGACCCCCAAGGGCAAAAATGTATTTTAAATTATTTATGAAAAATCGCGGAGTGCGCGTAGCGTACGCGCACGGTAGAAACAGGAAAATTCCGCGAACTACGTAACGTGGGTACTCGGTGCGCGAAGCGCACCGCGCGCCCACAGCGCGCGCACGGTGAAAAAAATAAAAATAAATAAATAAAAACATAACTTAGCATTTAAAAAACCGTACAAATTCACTGAAAAAAACCACAGGTTTCACACACGTTATAGTTAGGAATTAGCATTTAAAAAACCTTGCAAATTCACTTAAAAAACCATAGGTTTCACACATGTTATAGTTAGCTGGGCATTTCACTCGTGAAAAACCAATGAAATTCCCCCGTTATAGTTAGTGCAGGCAACTATAACTCACGCGACCGCAATCCTCTGCTGATGACGTCAGATATTACATCACTGATGACATATGTGTTTTTCTGAAAAAAAAATATTTGTAATATATGTATAGCTAAAAATTAATGGAAGAAGACATGGGTAAATAAGTGTCTAAATACAGTATTAGCATCAACAGAGGATTGCGGTCGCGTGAGTTATAGTTGCCTGCACTAACTATAACGGGGGAATTTTATTGGTTTTTCACGAGTGAAATGCCCAGCTAACTATAACATGTGTGAAACCTATGGTTTTTTAAGTGAATTTGCATGGTTTTTTAAATGCTAATTCCTAACTATAACGTGTGTGAAACCTATGGTTTTTTCAGTGAATATATATATATATATACACAAATTGGTGTCTGCTCCGCACGTGCCTGGATTCCTGGGTTCGGGCTTTCCGTGCAAGGTGGCGTCAGCACTACCTCAACCAATTGTAATGAGGCTAGCAGCTTAAAGAGGAGTTTGGGAGAACTTTTGAATTGTTTGGCAGCATTTGAGAAAGTTTAATTACGAAACGCGTCATGCATAGCCATGTTTCACTAAAGAGCAGCTTTCCTTGAAATCCTGCGTGTGCTCTTCTCCCTTCGGAACGGAGGGGAGGTTTGGTCGGATATATATATATATATATATATATATATATATATATATATATATATATATCAAACAAAGTTACCCTTTCCGGTGAGTTGCACTCGCTGGTTGGAATAACGCTGATCTCTCACAAGCAACCCAGGCTCAGACACCCCTTTGCTGTAGTAGTGCCAACGCGTTTCGGGCTTGGCGCCCTTCGTCATGGGCAAATCTCTCAAAGAATGGCAAGCTGTGACCACAAGAATGTTCCCTTGTTTATTTCCAAACTCCACACAGGTGAGTAAAGATCGCAATGATTGCTGCAAAGTATCATGGGTCTTGTAGTATAATTTTCATTACCCACGTGGGTCGCTGCCGCTCTAAGGACAATAAAACAAAATCAAAAGGCAAGTTGTAAAAAGTGTCCCGCACTGTTATGCTTGCAAATAACACAACACCATCCAGCTCACTCGTGAACTGCCCCAATAAGCAGCTTGAGGACCCTCCAGGATTTTGAGGCGGTGCAACTCGTGACCTGGGCAGGTCACTCAACATCAAACAAAGTTACCCTTTCCGGTGAGTTGCACTCGCTGGTTGGAATAACGCTGATCTCTCACAAGCAACCCAGGCTCAGACACCCCTTTGCTGTAGGAGTGCCAACGCGTTTCGGGCTTGGCGCCCTTCGTCATGGGCAAATCTCTCAAAGAATGGCAAGCTGTGACCACAAGAATGTTCCCTTGTTTATTTCCAAACTATATATATATATAACCCACTGGCGGTCGCCAGTAGGTAGTTATAGTTAGGACCTATTTTCCAGAGGAAATCCGCAACATCCTATTCCCAATAAGTCTGGCGCCTGTTGATGAATCTTCACGAAATTTTCCAAACTTTTGGCCAGCTCCGGTCCGCTCCTATCCTGAAAGTTTTGTGGTGATTCGTCAAGCGGGGGCTGAGAAAAACGGGGGTCCCAAAATGCGTTAGGGTACAAAAGTTAGTGATAGCTATGGCCTCGGAGGATCCGCGCACCCTACCTGCACCGTAAGTGCATCCTCCCTGGACCAAGCGCGCACCCTCCCGATCACGCGCTGAATGCCAATTGGCTGTTGAGTGTCTCTCTACATTCGAAACCAGGAACTTTTGGCAGCCATTTTGTGCCTCGGTAGAAGCTAGGCTGAAGAAGTAAGGGGAATAAGTGTGTAAAACATATAAAGGGGGCAGAGTGGAAATACTCTGGCCCTCTAGAGCTGCTTAGGGGGTCCCAGATGGATCCCCTAGGGCCCCCTTTTTAAAGAAAAAAAGGCAAAATGCGCGCAGGGTGCGCGCATTGTATCGCGTTGGGTGCACGGTTCCTAACACGTTGGGTGTGCGGATCCAAGGAAAAAAAATTGAAATTGATTTTTAAACATCAAGCTTAAGTGTTTTGTTGTTGAGTGGCTCTAAAAAGAGCCGTGTGTTCATTGAGAGTTTTTGGTACTTATAAGTAAGTACCTATACAGAGTCTAAATTTGTTGAGGAAGACTCTGTTTCCTTCATCAGTAAAGTGTACTCCATCTCTCCTATACATCTCTTGCATATGAAAGCGAAGATTGTTATTGAAAATGGACCCCATTCTATAGTCTCGGAGAAAAGCAGAAACAGATTAATTCACATGTTTCCTAGCTTTCTCAATTTGTGGACAAAAATGATTGGACCAGTTCCATTTCTGCCTTTGGCATATGTTAGAATACACAAACGCAGTTTTGGGGAAAAGTGAAATAAGTTCTGCAAAGGTGTCCTTCATAAGCATTTCCAGACCTACCCCAGTCAAAGTGCCTAGGTCATTGCCACCAAAGTGCACTATTATGAGGTCAGGGTGTTGGATATGCATGAAGGATTTGACCAATGGCATCAATTGGTGCCACTTTAACCCTCTCTGTCCAATCCATTGAATGTCTTCATTTGGCAAACCTAGGTCTTTGTGAATGCCTTTGTTTTCTGCATACCTTTGGCTCCAGAAAATATAGCTGTGTCCCACAATCCACACTGTAAGCATCTTGAAGAGAGGTCTGGATGCACTCAGATGGTCTCTGTAAATGAAATGGCAGTTTGGAAAGTAAGATTTTTCTAAAATGGTGGCTAAGATGCAGTTTTGAAAAAAGACAAGAAATCATTGGTGGTTTGACAACCTTCTACACTGAAAGGTAGGGTGCATGTTTCTGTTTTTTAAACGCATGATTCTTATTGGTTAACAAAAACTGATTGAAAGGACCATTATATATGATAAGCTGATATGTTGAAAAGTCAAGCACACTTGGTGTTTTGATTAGCAACATTGTGTGTGCTGAACTTGTGACCTGTGTGCTCAGTACAGTGTTCCATGACCTGATTCTATGGTAACAGGCAGAAGGCAGATTGGGGGGAGGGTTCAAATTTATGTAAGTTGGAAAGGGTTGAAATGTTTAACCAATAGAAATGTGTGTTTGCTTTTGAATTTATGTGGGAAGGAATGTGATTTGATGTTTACATGTATATGTGTGGAAAATGAGAGGGAAACTTTGCCATTCTTTGGTTTTGCTGACAGGTGCACAGTGCAGAGATTCTGTATAAGAAACTCTGGTGTGTGACTGATATACTTCTTAATCTACAAAACAACTTGAAAGGTGAGTTATTTAATTGAGAGGAGGTGTATGTGGTCTATTATGATTTTAATCATACTAATGTATTTCAGCTGCTAAAGTGCAGGGAGTATTTCTTTTTGTCTACAATCTTATTGACAGTGTGTGTGTGCATGTAGAAATCATTTTGTGATAAGCATTTGTGTTTTTCATGTGTTTGCAGGGAGATAACTGTGCTGTTTTAATATTTTGGTACAATTAGAAATCAGTGATTCTTTATGAATTTGCAAAATGAGTCATGTTTCTACACTAAAATGTAGTACTCCTTCTAGATGAAGAAATGTGTTTTGGTACAGTGGAAGGGATAGTGTTGTTTGTCTAGAATCACACAGTGAGTGTGTGTGCATTTGGGAACCACTGTGAGAAAAGCATTTGGTAACATCATGTATTTGCTGACAGATAACTCTTTTGAAACCTGTCATGTTGTCAAGTTTTATTAGCATTAGAAGCCAGTCTTTGCTTATGCATTGATCAAATGAGTCAGGCATTGACAGTAAAGTGCAGTACTGAAATATGTAGATTGTGTGCAGTCCCCTTACCCATTCCACAGTAGTGGATGAGTTTTGGTAAGCTGCTAGGGATAGTGTTGCTTGTCTAGAATCACACCATGAGTCTGTGTGCATTCGGGTAAGGATTGTGAGAGAAGCATTCGGTAACATCGTGCATTTGCTGACAGATAACTGTTTTAAAACCTGTCTTGTTGTCAAGTTGTAGTAGCATTAGAAGGCAGTTTATGCTTATGCTTTGATTAAATGAGTCAGGCTTTGACACTAAAGTGCAGTCCTGAAATATGTAGATTGTGTGCAGTCCCCTTACCCCTTCCACAGTAGTGAATGAGTTTTGGTAAACTCCTAGGGATAGTGTTGCTTGTCTAGAATGACACTGTGAGTCTGTGTGCATTTAGAAACCACTGTGAGAGAAGCATTTGGTAACCTCATGTATTTGCTGACAGATAACTGTTTTAAAACCGGTCATGTTGTCAAGTTGTAGTAGCATTAGAAGGCAGTTTATGCTTATGCATTGATAAAATGAGTCAGGTTTTGACACTAAAGTGCAGTACTGAAATATGTAGATTGTGTGCAGTCCCCTTATCCCTTCCACAATAGTGAATGAGTTTTGGTAAACTCCTAGGGATAGTGTTGCTTGTCTAGAATCACACTGTGAGTCTGTGTGCATTTGGGTAACCATTGTGAGAGAAGCATTTGGTAACATCATGTATTTGCCCACAGATAACTGTTTTAAAACCTGTCATGTTGTCAAGGTTTAGTAGCATTAGAAGCCAGTCTTTGCTTATGCATTGATAAAATGAGTCAGGCATTGACAGTAAAGTGCAGTACTGAAATATGTAGATTGTGTGCAGTCCCCTTACCCCTTCCACAGTAGTGAATGAGTTTTGGTAAACTGCTAGGGATAGTGTTGCTTGTCTAGAATCACACTGTGAGTCTGTGTGCATTTGGGTAACCATTGTGAGAGAAGCATTTGGTAACATCATGTATTTGCTGACAGATAACTGTTTTAAAACCTGCCATGTTGTCAAGTTTTAGTAGCATTAGAAGCCAGATTTTGTTATGCATTGATAAAATGAGTTAGGCTTTGACACTATAGTGCAGTACTGAAATATATAGATTGTGAGCAGTCCCCTTACCCCTTCCATTGTAGTGAATGAGTGTTGGTAAACCCCTAGGGATAGTGTTGCTTGTCTAGAATCACACAGTGAGTCTGTGTGCATTTGGGTAACCATTGTGAGAGAAGCATTTGGTAACATCATGTATTTGCTGACAGATAACTCTTTTGAAACCTGTCATTTTGTCAAGTTTTATTAGCATTACAAGCCAGTCTTTGCTTATGCATTGATAAAGTGAGTCAGGCTTTGACACTAAAGTGCAGTACTGAAATATGTAGATTGTGTGCAGTCCCCTTACCCCTTCCACAGTAGTGAATGAGTTTTGGTAAACTCCTAGATATAGTGTGCTTGTCTAGAAGCACACTGTGAGTCTGTGTGCATTTGGGTAACCATTGTGAGAGAAGCATTTGAACCAGGCACTCTCCTTGCAGTACTCTAATCATTCAGTCAGTACCCAAGTACTCATGCAGTGAGCCAGGCCTTAGCACATGGACTGCTTCAAACGCCTATTCACTATGCATGCAGTCCTCTAACCACCTACACACTTGTCTTTCACACCTTCAATTCCCCAGTCAGTATACATACACTCCAGCAAACACCTTATCACTCCCCTTGCACTCCTCCAGTGACCCATTCAGCACCATGTACTAATGTATTTCCTGCACCAAAAGCCAACCACTTATAAATTCACCCAGGCACTCTCCTTGCAGTACTCTAATCATTCAGTCAGTACTCAAGAACTCATGCAATGAGTCAGGCCTTAGCACATGGAGTGCTTCAAACGCCTATCCACTATGCATGCAGTCCTCTAACCCCCTACACACTTGTTTTTCACACCTTCAATTCCCCAGTCAGTATTCATGCACTTCTAGCAAACACCCTGTCACTCACCGAGTGTGTCTCCTTATAGTACTGTAATCATTCAGTCAGTTAGTATGTAGTCTATTAGTGAGGTAGGCTTTAGGGCATGAACTGCTTCAAAGTAGTGTCTTAACCATTGTTACAATTGTGCTTCAAGGCTATAGTTTCTTAGACATTTTTTATATAAAATGTGTTTCTACAGTAATAGAGTAGTATACATTTGTAAGTTATTAACATACAGTTTTTTGTGATTCTTTTTTACAGATACTGTTTTTCAACGTTAAAATATAGAGAAATCATGCCAGAAAGAAAAAGAAAAAGAAAAGAACAGAGACTGGAGGATTACTTGAAGAAACATCAACCACAAGTATTGAATGTACAAGATAATGTGGATAAAAGGAAAAAATCTTCTGGTAAGATCACAAAGCAATTTATTAAAAATGTTTGTAGGACCAAACAGAATGTACAGAACGCTGGAACTAGTGAGAATGCTTCAACTAAGAAACAAATTCAAAATAAGAGGAAAAGCATAAAAGCAAATGGTCCGTCAAAGGAGACAAAGTATGGTAAAAGAAGGCAAAATCAGTATAAGGAATTACGCAAAAACATATTTTACAAGAGAGTAGTGCATAATTTGCTGAAAGATGTTAAGAAATATAAAAAGAGCTCTATTTTATAAAAAGAAGAAGCATATTGAAAACATTGTTGAAAAGGCATTTGAAGTAAAAAGGAAACTATTCATTTTACTATTAAACAGAATTCGATCACTAGATAAACCAATCCATGTAATGAAGGCCAAAAGTAGGAGGAAAAGAGTAATTAATAAAAACAAATTTTGTGATGTTTTTTTGAAAGAATGGAAACAAAGTTCCAGTTCAGAGCCTTTTTTTAATGAAGAGAGTTATTTACAGAGTGAAAAGTTATTGATAGCGGTTGACACCAGTGGTAGAGGTTATGAGGTTAGAGATGGTTGTCCAATTGAGAAAGTGAAAATGGTTGAAAGAAATGCAGAAGAAGTGATAGCTGACGAAGTTTTAGGGAGACGTCCTAAACACCCTGCGTACTCTTGGGATTGCAGTAGTATTTGTAGTGTACGACAGGAATCTATTGAAAAACTATGTAGTTTTTTACGCGCATATACTAAAAAAAGTGTTAAACAAAAGATTAAGGTGTTGCAAGGACTAGACCCTTGCAGAGTGAGAAAAAATACTGGTTTGCAAGGTCACTCTCTAGCTTGTCTTTCTAGTAAAGTTTGTCAAAGTGTTTTTCACCATTTCAGGATGCTGGCAGTACATCATACTCAAATGCGGAAGTTAGTGAGAAGATTGTATTATGCACAAAGTCCAGCACTAAAGTTAAATGAGTTGAACAGTGCTCTTTTGCGTGGGTCAGTATCAGATGTGAAGAAGGTTTGTGATGATATTGAGTTTTGTTACTTTGGTCCTCAGCAAGAGAGTGCAGAAACTGACACATTAGTAGAACAAAATGTTGAAGACAATATAGAACCCGTAATTACAAAAAAAATTCAGGATGAAATCACAAAGTTTAAGGTAATTTCAGGTGAAAGACCAAATGTTTCTTGTATTTGTTGTCGGCGAAGTCACTATAAAAATCAGACTAGGGGTGGCAATCTGTATTTAAAAAGTGAAATAGAAGATAATGATAAGTGGATGGAATTTACAACTTATTTGTTGGTAGAGGATTGTTTTGATTTGGGATCTGAGCAGCGTATTTGCAAATATTGTTATAACAAATTAGATGAGAATAAAATGCCTGCTAGAGCTGTTCCTAATAATCTAGAGTTGGTTGCTATTCCTCCAAAGTTGATAGATTTAAATACGTATGAGTCTATTCTCATTCAATGTGTTCACCAGTTTCAGGCTATTGTTCGTATGGAGCCTAAAACAGGTAAATTACCTCCATCAGAGTTGCAAAGAGGATTGAAAGAAAGAGTTGTGTATTTACCGTTAGATTTAAGGAAAAATATTGAAACTATTGGTGTAGACCATGCAGAAAATGAGCCACTAGTCATTCTAGTTAATGGTGTTCCTACTAAGAATAAGAAAATCTGGCAAGAGTTAGTGGATGTTAGAAAACTGCAAAAGGCGTCATTGTATCTGTTAAAAAATAATGAGTACTATAGAAATGTGTTTGTTGGAGAAGAAGAAATAGATTTAGCAGAAGATACTGAAACATTAAGTGGACATGTCCAGATGTGAAGAAATCTATGAACATTACAGTGTACATCCACTTCAATCCAAAGAGGTGATGGGGAATATGATTGAGTTGTTTCAAATGAAAAAAGCAACAGGAAGTCCCATGAGTGTATGGGAAGAGAGCTTGGAAGCTCGTTGGTTCCCGCAGTTGTTTCCAACAGGAAAAGGTGGACGATATGATGAACATCCTGTGCAGATTCCTGCATCTGAATATCGGACAACAAGATTATATGCAGAAGATCCAAGATTTCGACAATGTATCCCTTATATGTTTCATCTTTTGTTTGAAAGTGACTTGTCTGGACTTTCATATGCAGTAAATCACATTTTAAAAACTGGAATGCATCTTAAAAATGTAACTGCAAAGTATTTTATGGATAAAGTGCATCAGAGAGATGATCATTTAGAATCTCAGTTGATTAATCTGATGGCATGTCAGCATGGGACTAATGAATATTGGTACCGTCGACATGGAGAACTGAAATGTATGCTACGGAACTTGGGAACTCCTACGTGGTTTGTTACACTAAGCTGTGCTGAGTATGCTTGGGATGATTTACTTGAATTTCTTAGAGAGGCAAATTCCAATATAAAAAATATTGAATACAAGACGCCTGGAGAATTGTGCTCTTTGGATCCTGTCAATGTATGCAGATATTTCAATCATAGATTTGAAGCTATGATGTCTTTCATCTGCAATAAAAAGAATCCTCCTCTTGGCGAAGTTGTGGATTTCTTTTGGAGAAAGGAGTATCAAGCAAGAGGTGCTCCTCATATACATATGTTGTTATGCATCAAGGACGCCCCCAAATTTGGAACAGATTCAGATGAAACTGTATTGTCTTTCATTGAAGATTATGCTACATGTGCTGTACCCAATAGCAGAGAAGATACAAACTTAAAACTACAAGTCTTACAATTCCAAAGCCACAGGTGTGGAAAATACTGAAGACGAAAGTACAAGTCAAAGGATAAGTTCTATACTAAATGTCGTTTCGGATTTCCACGTCCTGTATTATCCAAAGGAAGAGTGAACAGTTTTATGTCAGCCATGCGACATACCATCACAAGAAAGTCTCCGAAAAATACCTACAACTTAAGAAGAAGCGAAGAATCGAAATACATAAATGACTACAATCCAGTTATTTTATCCATGTGGAACGCTAACATGGATATTCAGTATGTTGCGGACAATTCCATTGCTGTTGCTCGATATGTAACGTCTTACATTACTAAATCAGAAAAGACTGATTTGAAAGAAATGTGGGAAGAGATTTCTCACGAGTAGACTCTAAGTAAGAAATTATACAGTTTCAGTTTGAAGATGTTATCGCATCGTGAAATTGGAGCATATGAATGTTTAGATCGGTTATCATCTGCAAGTCTATATTCCAAAAGTAGAAGAATCATTTGGGTGAGTCTGGGTCTTGCAGGAATACGAAATCGGGTACTGAAATCTGTTCAAGAAATTGTATATTTAGCAGAAAAAGAACCAGAAAGTACAGATATTTTGAAAATGAATATGTTGGACACATACTACCCAAATAGAAGTCATCATCTTGAGAACATGTGTCTCTATGAAGTGCTGCAAAACTACACTTTTAAACGGAATACTACATCAACGACGGAAAATATGCAGTGATTGGTTCCGAAGGATGTCTGGTGAAACAAAGGAAAGGAAATTCAATTAATCACTGGAAACTGTTGTGACACTGCTGACAAAAGGGAATTTTACTATTTAGCCCTTTTGCAAATGTTCAAACCATGGCGTTCAGAACTGGAATTACTTGGAGATTTTCACAGCTATGAAGATTCATTTAATGCTTCTAAAGATAGCATACAATGCAGTGCTTTTGCAAATTATGTGAAAATGTTGAATGATGAAATTGATCAAGAAGCTACAATGGCAGCTGAGATTGCTAGAGACCGTTCTCAAGACAGTCAAAGTTCTGCTGCACTGAGTCAAGATCCACTAGGACAACCAATTGTTGAAAATGAAGCAGCAATTGCAATGAATGAGGTGGAAACAGCAATGTATCAAGCTCAAGAAGATGTAATACAGTTAGGAAACTTGGAAGAACAACTAAATATTGAACAGAAACAAATATATCAGCAAGTGAAAGATCAGATTGACCACGGATTAATTCATGAAAAGAGAGCTCATGTACATCATTTCAACCTATCCGAATGTATGTGAGTGGTCAAGCTGGAACAGGAAAAAATTTCTTAATTAAAGTAATTACAAGTTATCTGCAGAAAACAACTGAGTCGCATTTGTCTTGTGTTGTCACTGCTCCAACTGGGTTGGCAGCACATAACATTAAAGGAATTACTTTACATTGTTTACTAATGCTGCCAGTAGAGCATGAGAACAAATTGGAATACCACATGCTAACTGGAGAAGCTTGTTGTGAAGTTTCAAGAGTCCTGAAGAAAATGAAACTTCTCATTATTGATGAGGTGAGCATGGTTTCAAACTTGATGCTTGCCTTTGTGCATTTAAGAATGCAGCAAATTCTTAAAACAGAGTATGACGTGTTATTTGGAGGAAAACACGTCATAGTTTTTGGAGATATCTAAAACAGCTGGTTTAGAAAAGACACTATATGCGTGTGTAAACTGTCGGGTAATTTTAAGGCGTAATTTGGATGTAGAGAAAGTTTTAGTTAATGGCGCAATGGGTAAAGTGGTGGATTTTGTTAATTATCAGAAAATAGGAGGAATTGAATTTTTAAAAATTACATTTGATCAGATTGAAGAAGTTAAAGAAATTGGTCGTTGTTCAGTTAATTTTTTGCTTGTTAACCCCTTGCATGCCCGCCCCTTTCCCCGCCCAGTGCCGCGCTTTGTATTAGCGGGCGGAGTTCATGACGAGCTGGACTCGTCATGGGCACAGCGCCACCGCAGCCCATGACGAGTCCAGCTCGTCATGGGCACTGAAGGGGTTAAAGATTTATATGTCCGTAGGAAACAATTTCCATTTTCTCTGGCATATGCAGTGACTATTCATAAATCTCAAGGATTAAGTGTAGACAGCGCTTTGGTGAACATTGGATCTACCGTATTTAAAGAGGGTATGGCATATGTTGCTTTGTCGCGAGTCAGAACATTATCTGGTTTGTTTTTGATTGATTTTGATGAGACAAAGGTTACTGCAGATGCAAACTGTGTAAAAGAGTAGAATAGGTTAATAAGGGTGTATGCTCCAAATTTAGGTCAATATCCTGTATTTGAAAAGCGTGTGGTTGGTCGAAAAAGAAGGTTTGAGAATATCTGTTCTGAAGGTGTCGAGAAGGGAAAATAACAAGATAACATTGTGATTGCAAGTAAAAAGACATTGGACACTGTTGAAGAGATTGTTGGTTATCAGTTTGAAAATAGTTCAGGTGTCAACTGCTATGCTAATGTAGTGGTCAATGTTGTTTTTTATCTAGAAGGTTTGCAAGAACAAATTGTGCAGAATCGGCAAAAAATATGTTGTTCTCTGTTGCATTCTGTTTATGAAAAGTTGACAACAGATACAAGTAAAATACAATCTGTTTCAGATGTTCGTAATCTTTTGGATGTGTGTTCTGGTTCTACACAATTTTCACAAAATATCCAACAAGATGCTCAGGAATTTTTAATGTATATGCTTACCATTTTTGAAAATGAAGGTGTAGAAATAGAAAATATTTTTGGCCTTTCTTACAAATGGGAACATTATTGTGAAAATTGCATGTATACATGTAGCACCAATGTAGACACTGAGAGATTTCTGTATTTAACTGTAAATCAGTGTCTTTCAATAAATTAGTTAAAGGTGCAAATCAAAACATGGAGTGTAGGCAATGTAAATCAGAAATGTTATCCACATTATTTTTAACAAAATATGGCAAATACATTCATTCACAAAGCTTTATTTCGACAGTTTGTCATAAAAGCACAACAATACAACACATAACAATCAATATGTTATGTTATGTTATGTTATATGCTTTTATATAGCGCACGGATGCCGCAGCAAAGTGGCGTCCCGGCGCTTATGGAGAATAGTAAACACAACACGACAAAAGATAAAAGAGATGGACCTAAATTGTGGTGAAAAGAAAAGTTTTAAGAGCCTTTCTAAAAGGAAGCAACTCAGGGATGGAGCGCAAAGGGGCAGGCAGAGAATTCCAAAGAGTGGCCGCCAAAACTGAGAAAGAGCGTCCGCCCATCCTAGATTTTTGAAAGCGTGGCACGATGGCCAAATTAGCTCCAGCAGAGCGGAGAGCTCTGGCAGGAACATAGTGCTGGATAGTCTGTGCAAGGATGGGTGGGGAGGCTGCTTTGAGAATCTTAAAAGTTAAGCAGAGAGCTTTAAACTTAATTCTCTGCCCCACCGGCAACCAATGAAGATCCTGAATAGTCCGACGGGCCGATACAAATTTGGGAAGGCCAACAAGCATCCTAGCTGCCGCATTCTGAACTCTCTGAAGGCGAGATAACTCGGCTTGATTCAGACCCAGGAACAGGGAGCTAGCATAATCCAGCCTGGTGAGAACCAGGGCTTGGACAATAATCTGTCTGGTCTCCGCATCGAAGAACTTAAAAATAGGTCGGAGACACTGCAGAGTACCAAAACAAGTGCCAGCCACACGTTTTGTGTGGGAAATAAAGGAAAGCTTAGGGTCGAACCACACCCCAAGGTTTCTAACCTCGGTAACAGGGGAAGGAACGGGGCCAAGATCGGACGGCCACCACTGATCACCCCATAATTCATTGTCCCTACCAAAAATAATGACCTCGGTCTTAGAGGCATTCAGTTGGAGTCGATTGTTCGCCATCCAGCCAGCCACAGCTTTTAGAGCTGACTGAAAGGTGGAGGCATCCATGCTGTGGTCACCATTAAGAGCCACCGCCAGCTGCGTGTCATCGGCGTATGACACTAAGGAGAGACCAAAACTATGGGCAACCTTCGCTAATGGCTGAACATATAGGTTAAACAAGGTAGGGCTCAGGGCCGACCCTTGGGGAACACCCTGGAGTATGGGGCGAGAAGCAGAAACAAAAGGGGGGGTGGAAACCTTAAAGGCACGGTCTTCAAGAAAAGAGCGAAACCACTCAAGTGCCACCTCTCCCACTCCTGCTTCCATCAGGCGGTGTAAAAGAATCTGGTGAGACACCGTATCGAAGGCGGCACTGAGATCCAACAGGATCAGTGCCGCCGTCTGGCCCCGATCCAACAACTGCCTGATGTGCTCCACCACAGCCAGGAGGGCAGTTTCTGTGCTGTGGCCAGCACGAAACCCATTTTGGGAATTGTCCAATATACTAGCTTCCTGCAAGTGAGAGGATAAAATAGCGTTAGCATGAGCTTCAGCTAATTTAGCAGGCCAAGGCAGAAGGGAAATAGGTCGGTAGTGTTCGGGCTTGGTGGGATCAAGGGCGGGTTTTTTAAGTATTGGAATTACCGTCGCCTGTTTCCAAGCTTTAGGGACACTACCCGTGCTGAAGGACAAATTAATGAGACCATGAAGAGCAGGGAAGCAGCTATCAGCAAATTCCCGGAATTGGGATGGTCTCATAGAATCATCCGGAGAACCGGATTTAACTTTAATCGTCAAGGCAGAGAATTCATCCAAGGTCGGACTAGGAATAATCAACAATGGTTTATGAACCGGTAACGTATGGCGAATCTCTACAATAGGAAGCTGGGCAAATGACTTATAAATAGCCTCCACTTTTTCGACGAAAAAAGAGGCTAAATCTTCACAATGCGTCATAGAGGATTGAAGGGCAACAGTGTCAGTCCTTTTACTGGTAAGGTCCTTACATATCCTAAAAATGATCTTAGTCGGATTAACACTATTCTTAATCTCCTGGGAATAAAAAGCCGCCCTGGCCGCACATATAGCCCGATGATACACTCTAGTGCAAGCCCTATAGGCTGCCTTGAGGTCAGTATCATACGTTTTGCGCCACGCGCGTTCTGCCTTTTTACAGGAGATTTTAAGAGTTGTAAGAGCATCATTGTACCAGGGTTTAGAAGGGCTAGATCTGGTCTTACTCCACTTAGCCGGAATAAGAGAATCCAATGCATTATTTAGCCACTCGCAAAAGCAGTCATAGCCGCGGGAGACTTCAGAAGGGGGTAGGGGATGAAATTTCATCAAGAGCTGATGGAAATGCTCTAGATTTAAGTTTCTCCAAGGGCGTCTAAGACTGGCTGAGGGATTGTTTTTAGGTGGAGAACAAGAAGTTGTAATACGAAATTCAATGAGATGGTGATCAGTCCATGCCATGGGTCTGGGATGGAGCACTGAAATATTCGTAGCAAGGTTTGACAACACAGGATCCAATAGATGGCCACCTATATGAGTAGAGGATTGGACCATTTGAGTCAATTGGAACGCTTCGAGATCAGCGAGCAGGCTAAGGATCGAATTGGAAAGTGGCACGTCCATATGCAGATTGAGGTCGCCAACAATCGTAAAATTAGCAGATTTTAAAGCTAATTTTAAATAAATAACACATATACAATTACAAGGTAAAAAGTTATTAAATTCCATGACTGTCTAATATCTAAAAAAATTAAGAAGAGTACATTACTGTAACAACTGTTTTCTTACAGATCTTATCCTCCAAGCCCAGCCCAAAAATTTAGCCAAGCAACAGGCATAGAAGGGACGGGCGTCTGAACGTAATATGCGTAAAGCTTCCAGACAGGATCTTGTGCCTAGACACCTACATAAGGGCTTTAACCATCTCGACCTGGGCACAGAATAAGCATAGCACTCAAATAACAAATGGGCTGTAGACTCGACCCTGGAATCACAAAAGGGGCAATAGGGTATAGTTTGGTATGGAGGTTTCCAAGTAGACGTGAACAGACCTAATGGAAGAACGCCCACCCTAAATTTAAAGTATAATGCTCTGTCACCCGGGTTAAGGATTGAATCCAAGTAGGGTTCTCTGCAAGGGATCTCCTTAACCAAGAAAAACTGGGCGACAGATTTACAATGGTTAGGGTTACACAACCTCTCATTATCCACCCAGAGCCAATAGATCTTCTTAAGCAATTGTTTTGAGGGTGCTGTTCTATTTGCCCAGGCATCTCCTAATCCCAGGTCCAAAAGGAGACGCTTAACCTCCCTGAGCCAGGTAACCTTATGCCAGCCAGATAAGGATAGAATTTCGCTAAGGGCATCTGCATAACTACTCAGTTCAGGGACATTCCATATCCTGGCCCATAATAAGAGAGGACGTAGCCTAGCTTGCTCACAAATTGGGCGTGTGCCTGCGTCTAACAAAAGAGGAATAGTAGGGGTGCTATGGGGTAACCTCATAAGATCTTTGTGGAAATTATTTTCGAGGTATGTCAAGGTGTCAACACTCTGTATACCCCACAGTTCAGCACCATACAATGCTGCACTCACCACCCTTGCCCTATAGATATCAAGCAGTGCCCCTATAGGTTTTAAAGCTGAGGCACGATGTTCCTTGAGCAGGGCCCCTGAAACTCTCTTGTGTGTCAGAAACACCTTCTGGTGGTGCGCCTTCCAACTCATATTGGCACACAAACGAATACCAAGGTAGTCAAATTCATTGACTCTATCCAAAGGAACAGAGTCCAAGGTAGGGGGAACAGCCGTTTTCCTGGGAGGATTAAGAACGAGGAATTTGGTCTTGCTTATGTTTATAGACAGGCCCTTGGTATCACAAAAGGCCTTAAAGCTAGAAAGCAACTTTTGGATACCTACTGGTGACTTGGAAATTAGGAGGGTATCATCCGCAAACAGGAGCGTAGGAACTTTCCTACCAGCCAAGGATGGTGCATCTGACGGCTGTTGAAGCAGATGCTCCACCACTCCGTTAACGTATAGAGAAAACAGAGTGGGGGCGAGCACGCAACCCTGGCGGACGCCCCTGTCTACGGAGATACGAGATGTTTTATCCCCCTGGGTACCCCATCTAATCTGGGCAAAGTTGCTTTCATGAAACTTTATAAGCAAGGCCAGCAAATAGGGAGGTATGCCCAACCTATCTAAGACATTCCATAGTTGGGCTCGAGGGACCAGGTCGAAGGCAGTTCGCAAGTCTATAAAGACCAAGTACAAGCTGCCCCCACCCAGCACAACCACCTTCCAGTAAATCATTAAAAGACGGAACGTCTGCTCGATAGTACCCATCCCAGATCTGAAACCTGCCTGGAAATCTGACAAAACCTGGTTTTCTTCAACCCACTGCAGGATCCTACCTAGAACCACTTTGCCCGCAACCTTTTGCGTTGAATCAAGCAGGCTAATAGGGCGATAGTTAGCTGGGTCGTCCCGACTGCCTTTCTTAAAAATGGGGACGACCTCAGCACCACTCCATGAGTCAGGAAGAGAACCACCCAACACCGCCTCATTCAGAAGAGCGGCAATTAATCTACTCCACAATGATGGATATTTCTTCAACAAGTCCCCCGGAATTCCATCGGGACCAGCAGCCTTACTAGAAACAATACGACTGATTGCCCCTTCAACTTCCTCTATGCTGAAGGGGGAGGCATTGGTAGAAATCTCAGGTGGTAGGCTGGCATGAAGGCCCGTTTTAAGGATGGGTACCCCGCTTTGAACAGAGTACAATTTGGAAAAGTGGGCAAACCAGAGATCGCCAGAAATATTACAAGTGAACTGCGAATCAAGGGGTTTGTCCCTGGCTCTTAGCAGATCCCAGAACCCTTTGGAGTCTTTTCTGGTACTTGCCTCCGCTAAATCCCACCAAAAGCTAAAGTCATGGGCCTCCTTCGCCTCTGCCACAACTTTTTTATAGAGATTCCTCGCCAATCTGATGGTGCCTGGATCCTTGTTTTTAACTGCGGTAATAAGTTCCCCCTTGGCAACCCGACATTTTGAAGAATACCATTTATTTCTTGCCCTGGGAGCACCCTTCACAGAAACCTTTGCGCTGGATTGAGGTATAATAAACAAATCGCTTAGCACCACAATGGTTTCTGTGAATAAAGGTAAAACAGATTGGCTGGAGACACCCAGGGCATCCAGGCGCTGCCCTGCCGCTAACATTGCGGTCCCTGCCTGTGCCATCCTTCCCTCATCCGCTTCTACTTTAGCCCATTTTAGGCGCCTACCACAGGCCGAGGGGACAAGCTCATGGGAGGTTTTCCACTTGTAGGGAATCTTATTTTGACTTCCCACCTGCCAGGGCGGAATCAATGATAAGGAGAGAGGATTGTGGTCACTATCACAAGACGCAATGACCTCCATATCATAATGGAATGCCCACAAATTATAATTCAGCACAACATAGTCTATTCTGGAGGTACGGCCTATCCGGTTGTAAGTGTGCGCACCCAGGATATCCGATTTAGATCGGCCGTTAGTTGGTCTTAAGTCATGTTCCATACAGAGCGCGTTGATGTCTACCGCACTCTGGGTCCACTTGGGAATCGGATCTAGGGTCAGGATGGGAATACCTCTCCTTGTGTCCTCATCCCAAGTATCCAGTATATCCTCCACAGCCAATGGCTCAAAACAGCAATTAAAGTCGCCTGCCAGAAGAACATAAGAGTCGATACTGCAGGCGGCTAAATCGCTGCCCAGACCTGTAGAGGATAATGTGGATGACCCGCCCCTGGCCCCCCTTAGATAAAGGTTAAAGACTTCCAACTTCCTACCCCCTGGGCATAGAATGGTTATCCTCTGGAGATCAGGAGAATGCGTGGGCTTTTGAGTGACACTTAGACCTAGAGCAATGTTAACCCATATGAGAAGGCCACCTGACGGGCGACCTTTACCTCCATTTTGGTGGGAAGCTGGAACAAAGTAAGTCGTGAAGCCCACTCTATGCCTAGGCTCAAGACACCAGGTTTCCTGCAAAAGACAGATGTTGTAGGGGGCCAGAAAGGCATTCCATTCTGGAATTTCGAAGTTACGGGCGAGCCCTGCCACATTCCAACATATGATCTTTATCAAGGGGTCGGCAGAGGTAGTCTGTCTTGGAGGGTCATCTAATGTGGCCAATTTAATCACAGGACCTGCCCCCCCCCCGCAGCAGATCTATTTGGCCTAGATAATGGCTCAATCTGATGGTAATAGGGAGCCATTGTTACATCAGTCAGCTTCCTAGCTAAAGGAACATGCTGGATTGAGATCGTGGGAAACGGGCAAGGTAGGGCCAGTTGGTCCATTACAGGTTGAGAATCAGAAGAATACAGCGTAATCGAGGCCGCCTCCATAGATGGAACAGACAGCATTCCCTCTGAAGTTGGTGGGCTAACAGCCGAGGGTTCGGTCACACAAGGAGAGGAAGATGGTTCATTATGCCCTAGTACCAGTGGTAAAGGATCCTGGGGAACAGGTTGACATGCCAGTCAATCTACCTCCTCAAGCCCAGTAAACCGATTAGAAGTGGAAAAGACATTCCAATTTATGGGGAAAACTTGGGATTTTTTGGGGTGGCTCCTCCAGTTGCGGTGGTGTACTAGAGACCAGTCCTCATCACGTGTAGATCTAAGACACGGTGGATAAAAGAAGGACAAAGGCCTAGGTATAACGAGAGAACCTTCGCCAATGGGCCAGGAACAGATGTGGTGTACCATGAAAGGATCTTCAAAGGTCACCACTATGCAATCCCCAGCACTGGATTTCCTTGAGGGGCCCACCCAGGGGGTTCTACGTACCATTAAAATTCTACTTCTCTGACCATTAGGGATTGGTCTATTCGCATTGAGCCAATGGATTGTCTTATTCTTCAGAGACCAATGGTTCTCGTATTGGCCATTTCCTAACTGGGGGACATTCGTCAGCACAACCACATAATCATTAGCCTCTGGAGGGAGATCGATAAAACCCCCTCTAAAGTTATTCTTAGCAGGAGGGCTCTTGGTTGATTGGAGCACCGCTTCCCTAGGAGGGGGTCTATGCAACACACCTATATTAGGTTTAACTACTGGTTGGGGGGTGGGACATTTAGGAGCTTTAGGTATAGAGGCGGTTGAGCTATGATGCCCAGCCGCAGGCCCCGATGTAGGCACCGATCGTGCGATAACTGGTAAAGGAGGGGAAGGTTGTGGAACTTGAGGGATCATATCATGGGGAAGAGGCTCAGCAACAGGAAAACCCTGGTTTTCTAGACTTCTCAGACCGAGAGTGGCCAGAGCAATAATGCTCTTTTCCATCTCGAGTAAATGGTTCTCAATGCGTGAGAGTCTAAGATCAAGAGGAGAAAGAAGTTTCTTAAGGGTTTCCCAAACTAAACTTATAAATTCCCCTTCGTTCCTGTCCCCACTCTCAACATGTATGCCCTCTTCTCCTGCCTCAATAACCAAGGAGGTGGTCAAGGAAGCAGGAGCTGGCTCATCTTTAACCCCCTCAAAATGTGAATGTTCCCCGGTCACACCCCCTCCTATAGGATTTGAGACCGGAGCACTAGTCGCATTCAGATGTTCAGTAATCACAATTTTGGCCTTCTTACGACGGTAAGCAGACCGAGAGGTGCATTTTCTTTTAGCTTGATGGGCTCTACTAAGAGTGTGCCTAGAGGAGAACATTGCCGAGGTAGGATTATTAGAACCAGTATCTTGCTTGAGAGAGGTTATGGACAGGTTCGCAGCACTATCCTGAATCAGTGGCTCCAATGTGGGGGGTAGTACAGAGAAAGCCGGAGTGTGGTGGACATCAACATGTGTAACTACACAATGGGGGATAGCTGGACGTGGCGGGGTAACCGCTGTGGCTATATTGCCCAGGGAAGATTTTTTCGACAAATCGATTACCTGGGACAATCTCCTAGCGGACGCCAATTCCAGGGAAACACGAGTCTGGAGTTTGGAAATTTCATGGTCTATAGCTGTATTGGTACGAGTAATAAAATCGTCCATAGGACCATTTATAGAAAGACCACCAATTGGGGCCTTGCTCCGTGTTAACCTGCTAGACATAGCTCAACAACCAACAGGGGCAACCCCCAACCTTACTGTGTGGATATGATAATAATAAATTGTATAACAATTACACTCGCACAGACTAGTTTGAACAATACAAAAGGGGGTAGCCCAGACCAGACCTCACAGACCTCGAACGGCCCGCTCTTTGTCCGGTCTTCGCCCCGGGGTACGCCCCGCACGCGTCCCGCTTACGCGTAGGCGGGGAGACAGTTATAGTATTCGAGGAGGGAGTGGCCGGGAAGAGCCAGCAGCTGCAGCAAATAATCAGCAAGGCAGTAGGGCTGCTGGTACTCGCAGTCCCGGGGACCCGTGTGGAAGAAGAAAGTCACCACTCCCGCACTTCTCCGCCCAACAGATACCTCCGGTGAGTTGAATGCTGGTAACAAAGTTCGTGGACCAAGACAGATTCCGAGCGGCTCCCGCGAAGCGGGGGCCGCGAGGCGCTTTATAGTGGGAGGGAGGGGCCGGGAAGAGCCAGCAGCTGCAGCAAATAATCAGCAAGGCAGTAGGGCTGCTGGTACTCGCAGTCCCGGGGACCCGTGTGGAAGAAGAAAGTCACCACTCCCGCACTTCTCCGCCCAACAGATACCTCCGGTGAGTTGAATGCTGGTAACAAAGTTCGTGGACCAAGACAGATTCCGAGCGGCTCCCGCGAAGCGGGGGCCGCGAGGCGCTTTATAGTGGGAGGGAGTGGCCGGGAAGAGCCAGCAGCTGCAGCAAATAATCAGCAAGGCAGTAGGGCTGCTGGTACTCGCAGTCCCGGGGACCCGTGTGGAAGAAGAAAGTCACCACTCCCGCACTTCTCCGCCCAACAGATACCTCCGGTGAGTTGAATGCTGGTAACAAAGTTCGTGGACCAAGACAGATTCCGAGCGGCACCCGCGAAGCGGGGGCCGCGAGGCGCTTTATAGTGGGAGGGAGGGGCCGGGAAGAGCCAGCAGCTGCAGCAAATAATCAGCAAGGCAGTAGGGCTGCTGGTACTCGCAGTCCCGGGGACCCGTGTGGAAGAAGAAAGTCACCACTCCCGCACTTCTCCGCCCAACAGATACCTCCGGTGAGTTGAATGCTGGTAACAAAGTTCGTGGACCAAGACAGATTCCGAGCGGCACCCCGCAAATACATAATTTTAATGATGCAATGTTGTACAGCTGACGGAAGAAAATTGGATACTTTAATAAAGCAATTTGTAGCAGCACAACTATCAATATCAGGGAGGACTTTTGTAGCAATTGCTATAATTTTCCATGATGGTCCTTCCACCACATCTGGACATTACACTGCCTATCTAAAATGTGACAAAGGCTGGACACTTTGTAATGATTCCCAGGTGGTTTTCAAACAACGTTTGCCTAGGGAATTACAAAATTCCTACCTAATATTTTTAAAGTCAAAGTTTTAGGAAGATAATTCATTCTCTGAGAAATGTATTATTATAATTTAATAGGACTACCATTGGACAATTTACATACAAAAGGAGTGAAAAAATACCATTTGGCCTCAAGGAAAGATATATGTTTGAATTATGGACTTTTTGGTGGTCATTGATTCGGTGAATATTTTAAAGCGGCTACATTTACAGTTTTTATAGTTTAAAGTTATACAATTTTGTTACCCGTAAGCATTTCATATATGTGTGATTTGTATTTTCTGGTGTTTTACTGAGAATAGCATCTTGGTTTTTTTTTAACAATCTTTCTGATTGTTTTTTTTTTTTTGCCTGCTGTTAAGTGATGAGTACGATTGAAATCACTATTTCTAGTGAAATTCAATATATTCTGAGAACAGCAAAAAAGGCAAACAAATGTATTATTACATGTGATAACTATTGTTTTTCTTTTCTTTCACAGATTCTAATTTTAAAATAAGCAATTTACATCAATTTAGATTGCAAAGAAAATGTGAAAAAAAATGTATACCATTTTCTATTTCTATTACTGTGAAGGTAAGTTTAACTAAGTATCAATATGCAGACTCGCGAGATCTGCAAGAAGCTACAAAGTTTAAACACGTTTTTAAAAACACTCTTTTTATACCTATGTAGTTTTGAAATCTGACCATAATCGGATATCATGTGACCTGCAAAAAAAGAGATTTGAGGGGTTCATAATATTTCCCATTGTACCTATTGAAGGACCGCAATCATTTCAATCATTCTTCATTGAACATCTTTGCAGACAAAACTCTGTGCTTACCTTCTATCATTCGCAAGCACTTTTAAAAACAGAAATATGTCACTTTTTGTAACATAGTTATTGCGCAAGACACTCTTTCATATTTACAAAGAGAGGAAAAGGTACTCTGTGCACTTTTTCTACTACATGTAAATACAACCTCATCATACACACCACTTTGCATTGAAAGGGTGTACTATAAGTGTTGTTGTGCATGATTGCACTGAATACTCATAGAACAAGACACATCTCTAGATTTATCAGAAATCATAAATCTCGATATGTGTGTGAATGCTGCACCATTCTAAAATTGGTGTAGGAAAGCACAACAAGGAGAATTTTTTCATTTCTCCACATTTTTATATCTTCAATGCATGCTAAAATGTTCAGCATACATTGAAGGAGAAAAATGCGTTTTCTCATTTTTTTTGTGCAGGAAGGTGTGTCTTCCTGCACATAGACAAACAGCACATGACACAGATATCCTTGCACTATGGTGCAAGGGTGCCTGTGTCACCACATGGCTGCAGTTTAAGCAGCCGTGCAGAGAGAAGCATAGATTTGCAACATATTTATGTACATATGTTGCATCCCTGTGCTTCGGAAGTACTAAAGGTTACTGTGTGATGCTGCAGCACTTCCTCATAGTTCTGCACTTATACATTCACCATACACTACTAATGCATTAATTCAGTCAATTACGTACTACACATACCTTCATCTAAACTTTCACACACTAACAAAGAAATATAGCTCTTTTTTTTAAACCAGGAAAGTTAGTTCTTAGAAGAACTTATTTTTTTCTTCTTTCTTCTTTTATATATTTTTTGAGTTTTCTGAACAATTTTTATTTTTTTTGGTTTTTCTGGGAAAAAAAAGGAAAAAACAGAACAGGAGGAACAAAACAATAAACTTCAGGAAAAAAAAAACTAGCAATGGTGGCTTTCTTGCCTACCGCAGATCAGATCGATAGACTGCTCCCCGTAGCATAAAGTCGCATTGCATTTAATGCAGAGCACTTTCAAAAATTGGAATTGTGGACGGATGTCCAAATTTTGTGCTGAAGAATGCACTCTTGAAGTGCTCTGCTGCGATGAGTCGGAAGGAGCAGTAGTGACTCTCATCCTTCGGCATTCCTCCAGAGCAAGATTTACCGGATGAAGAGACCTTAGATGTTTCATCATGCTAGCTGTTCCGCATGAGTATTGTTTGTTAGGATCCCCTCGAGACAGCACTCTCTGGCAGATCTTGCACGTCACCAAGGTGGCATTGGTCTTTGTTTGCCCCTCAGGATAGTTAAAAAATTTCCACACCACAGATGAAAAACGTGGTGGGCGTGGTGGCTCTTCCAAAAAATCATCCTCAGATGTATGAGGAGATGCAGGAGATGCCTGCTGCCCTGAAGCCATTGTTTGTTCTGAAAAAAGTTTGAGCTAAGTAGAAACTTAGTCAAAAAAGCTTCTTCTTTGCAAATGATGCTCTTCCAAAGAAGGTCAAAGAAGAATGATTGAAATGGGTGGGGTCTTTAAATAGTTAGAACAGGAAGTGTAATGAACCAATCAAATCTCTTTTTTTTGCAGGTCACATGGGATCCGCGCACCCTGCGCTTACGCAGCACGCACCCAGCGCGCATCCGCGAAATTGAATTTAAAAGGAATATAGGATTAGATGTAAAAATATATTACTTTTAAGAGTAGTTTAGAGTTTGTCTTCAATTAATATTCACATGAAATACATATATATATGTTTTTTTAAATGTTAAATATTTCGCAGGATCCGCGCACCCACCGTGTCATACACGCATATGACGCATCGCGGAAGCGCGGAAGCGTCGCGTAACATGCATCGTACGTGTCGCGTATAGGCTTGGAGTCGCGTACCGGTCGCATTGCAATCGCGCATCAAACACGTACCCAACGCATACTGTGCGCGGATGCTTTCGCGTAGGGATCGAGAACGGTGCGCATAGGGTGCGCAGATCCCAAAAAATGGAAAAAATAAATAAAAAAGAAAGTTTTGAAAATATAGATTAAAAAATATTTTTACAAATTAAAAAATATATTTTAAAAAAAACCAATAAAAACAGATAATATTTTTTATTTTTAAAAGAAATAATTAAAAAAATAAGTTAAAAAAATGGTGATAAAAAAGTATTTTAAAAAAAGATAATTAATGAAATTGACACACTGAAATTGAAAAATATAGAAATCCAATGAAAATCATTAAACATGATATCTTTAGAGATAAGTTATAGATAGGAATTAGCATTTAAAAAACCTTTAAAATTCACTGAAAAAACCATAGGTTTCATGCACGTTATAGTTAGGAATTGTCATTTAAAAAACCTTTGAAATTCACTGAAAAAATCATAGGTTTCAGGGGTGTTATAGTTAGGAATTGGCATTTAAAAAACCATAGAAATTCACTGAAAAAAACATAGGTTTCAGGGGCGTTATAGTTAGCTGGACATTTCCCTCGTACAAAACCCTAGATATTCCCCCGTTATAGTTAGTTCAGCTAACTATAACTCGCGCCCCCGCAATGCACTGCTGATGACGTCACATATTACATCACTCATGACATGGTCAGTGACATCACTGATGACATCACTGATGACCTCTCAAATGACATCACTGATGACACCATCCATGTGATAAATAAGTGCATCTTCTCACACCCTTTGATATACCCAATGAAAATTTCAGATGTACATTCTCAAAACCATAGATACTCCAATACCAATAACTACATACCCACTCATTGACTCTTAGGTCTACACACACATCCACTCACTCACCTGTACAGTCACTCATACTTACAGTCAGTCAGTACAGGACTATCATATGCATTTATACACCTATATAGACACTCACACACCACCAATCATCCATAGAGGTACTCACACACCTAGTCAGTCATGCAAATAATTAATCACACTCCCATTTACTCATCTATCCAGTTATACTCACACAAGTTCACTTACTCATAAAAATACTACCACATTCTTACGCTCTTATAAAATCACTGATACAAGCACACACTCATCCATACAGCCACTCTCACAATCACACACTCTCACATATACGCACTTATATACTCTTACACACATATATACTGCATGTGACAGATGTAGTTACTCACACATGTACCGCTGAGATATACATTCAATCACTAACACACCCACACATACACTCATCTAACCATACAGTCTATCACAGATGCACTCTTAAAACCATGCACCCATAGAATCACCCACTCACACATCAATGCACAGAGTCACACACACACCACCCACACAAACACTCAGGCACCCATACAGATACTCAGACAACCAATCAATAACCCATATAGACACTCATGTAACTATTCAGAAAACCATACAGCCGCTTACACAGCAACAGACAGATACAGACATTCCCACAGTTTAGTCACTAGTCTGCAGTAACATACGTTTAATGACTCACTTATAGAGTCAGTCACGCACCTAATAAATCATCCATTCACACACTTATACACCCACTCATTCTTCCATAGGCCTTTCCCTATATATATTAAACACATTTAAACTTTTCAGAAACACACAGTCACTGGATGACGTCATCAGTGATGTCATCAGTAATGTCATTTGAGATGTCATCAGTGATGTCATCAGTGATGTCACTGACCATGTCATGAGCGATGTAATATGTGACGTCATCAGCAGTGCATTGCGGGGTCGCGAGTTATAGTTAGCTGAATTAACTATAACGGTTGAATTTCTAGTGTTTTGTACGAGGGAAATGACCAGCTAACTATAATGCCCCTGAAACCTATGTTTTTTCAGTGAATTTCTAAGGTTTTTTAAATGCCAATTCCTAACTATAACACCCCTGAAACCTCTGTTTTTTTCAGTGAATATATATATTTTTTTAGAGACTGTACATTTAATGCTAATAAAAAGAAAAGTATGCAGTTTAAAATTCAAGCATGTTTTATGTTTCCGGACCCACAAGGGTTTAATATGGACTCCAACTCCCAAGATTCATAGCAGGGATTCTAACTCCCATGATGCTTAACAACCAGAGGCCCACCTGGGCAGGTTTTCATATTAGAGGGGTTATTTCAGTTGGAGTGATTACGGAATGAACATGGCTTGGCATGCTGCCTCTGAGGAAGGAGATTTACTCTGAAACGCGTCAGGCAAGGCATGCGATGATTATTTTATCTGTCTTTCTCTGAAGTTGTTCCTGCGCTTTTGAAAGACTTGTTGGGAGTGCATTCTACTAAAGGTAACTTGTGAAACTGTATATATATATATATATATATATATATATATATATATATATATATATATATATATATATATATATATATATATATATATATATAACCTCCAAGACAGCGCTCCTTCCGATTGCTGGGACCCGAGAGAGCTGGCGCACACGCCGGCGGAGCAAGCCGGAAATTAATTGTTCCAAATGTGCAGATGTCGTGCGCTCTCAGGAACAGAGTGATCCAACACAGATGGCAGAACAAACAGGTGTTTATTCACAACGCGTTTCGACTTACAAAAGCCTTGCTTCACGTGAGCAAGGCTTTTGTAAGTCGAAACGCGTTGTGAATAAACACCCGTTTGTTCTGCCATCTGTGTTGGATCACTCTGTTCCTGAGAGCGCACGACATCTGCACATTTGGAACAATATATATATATATATATATATATATATATTCACTTAAAAAACCATAGGTTTCACACATGTTATAGTTAGGTGGATATTTCACTCATAAAAAACCAATGAAATTCCCCCGTTATAGTTAGTTCAGATAACTATAACTTGCGCGCCCGCAATCCTGCTCATGACGTCACATATTACATCACTCATGACATGGTCAGTGGCATCACTCATGACATCACTGATGACATCATCCTTGTGATAGAGTGGCGGTCGCGCGAGTTATAGTTATCTGAATTAACTATAACGGGGGAATTTCAATGGTTTTTTTACGAGTGGAATATCCACCTAACTAGAACATGTGTGAAACCTATGGTGTTTTAAGTGAATTTGCAAGGTTTTTTAAATGCTAATTCCTAACTATAACGTGTGTGAAACCTATGGTTTTTTCAGTGAATTTGTACGTTTTTTAAAATGCTAAGTTATGTATGTATTATTATTTTTTTTATATATTTATTTTACAACGTATTAAAAAACAATTTATTTATTTTTTTTGGTTTTTCACCGTGCGCGCACGGTGCGTACACCCCCGCGATTTAAAAAAAAAAAATGTCAAAAATGTTCTGCCTTCGGGGTCCTTCAGGGACCCTCTGACAAAAGCTAGGGGGTCAGGAACTCTCTACCCTGCCCCCTTTTCACGTTCGTCACCTTCCTTTTTCACTCTCGCACTGAAAACAAACAAAATGGCGGCCGACACTTCCTGATTTCGACCGATTCGAACGTTGACTAACATGTAACCACCAATCAGAATTACGCTCACGCACGTTAGGGTGCTCGCACCGTGCGCGCACGGTGCACGCACGGTGCGCGGCTATAGATATGTATGTGCTTTTAACTGCAATTTTCTCAGGAACTACTGAACAGATTGACTCCATATATGCAAAAGGCACTTCCCTGACCTGAGGACTACCTCTTTGCCAAATTTCAAGTAATTCTGTTCAGCCGTTCGGGCTGTACCTTCGACTAAAGGTCCTATGGGAAAATGCATGGGGAAAACGCGTTTTGGGACCCCCCTTTTTTCTCAGCCCCCGCTTGACGAATCTCCCCGAGACTTTCAGGGTAGGAGCTGAGCGGAGCGCCCCATTAGTTTTGAAAAATTCGTGAGGATTCGTCAACCGGCGCCAAAGGTATTCAAAATAGAATTTTCAGATTTCCTATGGAAACACGGTCCTAACTATAACTATCTATTGGCGACCGCCAGTAGATAATATATACTGTTCTATGTAAGTGGGCTCTGTATCTTTCTCTCTCTATCTCCTGCTGGTCTCTCTCTCTCTCGCTTCCTCTTCAACTGTGGTACAAATGGGTTAATAAATTCTTTGGGTGATAGCTCCCTGTCCACCTTTTATTTGACCTTCTCAAAGAAATGATCCCTTTAAAATAGCCTTTAAATGCACCATTTTCTCAACATTTCTCAAGAAAAAAACTTAAGTGTTATTCATATATAATGCTTATACAGTATTGACATTGCTTCAAAGTAATAGGTACGGTTGGGGGAGATTACAAATGGAAAAGAAGGGAGCGTTAAACCCTTAAATCTGACACATGTAAGATGCCAGTTAACTATCCACTGTGCCGTAATCCTTATTTTACTACAAACGCCTGCTGGAACAGAAGTGACTTCAGAATTTTCCATGAATTCAAGGAGTGTATACTGTATGTGCAAAGTAGTGACACCAGTTAGGCCCTTATTATGAGAGACTAGGTAATTCCAGTGGGGATGGTAGTTGAAGTTACCTGCCCCATATTAAGATCTTCGGGAACCCCGTTGAGCAGGTGTTTTTCACTAAAACATTCCTGTTTCTAAAAGTGGGGAAAATGCAGGAAAAATGTGCAGGAATCTGTACAGAAACGACATTTCCCATGTTATTTCACAAAATCAAGTAATTGCAAGTTTTTCCGTCTTCTGAGAAATACTGATGCCACTGCCATCAGTAGTTCTAGGGTGAGTAATACTAAGCATTTTTAAATACACCTTTTAATTGGCTCCACAGTGGTTGCAGCACTATCAAACACTATGTATAAAATGATGCATGTTTCTGAAAGCAATTGGGCTAAAAATGGCCGTCATATTGATCAGAGAATAAACATTCTAACAGCAGTGTTTATTTAACTCCCCTCATAGAAGCACAACATCAAATTGGTCCTGCTGTATAGAGCAGAAACTTTGAGGACAGCAGTAACCACCACCAACAGAGTCTAGACTTTCATTAACACCTGCCTTAGGAAAATCCTTCAGATCCACTTGCCAAACACCATCAGCAACAATGACCTATGACAGCAGGCTTTCCAACTCCGTTCTCATGTCACACCCTCTGCAAGCCGACATCAACACCAACAGGCAAGCCCTGACCTGGAACCCTCTAGGGAAAAGGAAAAGAGAAAGGCCAAGAAACACCTGGCTCCGAGACCATGAAGCCTCGAGGCTGACTGCAAGGAGATGAGTTATACCTGGAGTCAGATTTCATGAAAAGCCCAGGTGAGTGGTGGCTGGAGCATCCTGCTTGATGGCCTATTCCCCAGAGGAGTAGTAGGTATAAGTTAGTAAGTAAGTATAGACCATGGTTAATTTGTAAAAACAACAAACGTGCTGGGGCTCACTTCAGGGGGCAGCTTGCACCAGCCCATTTCCCCTGTTAGGACCGCCCAAAACAGAACCAACTACTAACCAGAAAGTGAGGAGAGGATGTGGTGCAATGGCCAGAGCTGCTGACTTTGGAGCTGGGGAACCAGGTACGAGACTCGGCATCAGCTCAATATCCTGTGATTCTAAGTAAATCACTCAATCTCCCCGTAAATGAATGTGTCCTTAACTGGTGCTCAAGAAAAGGGCCGATGTTGGTGATTAAGTGCTGGCTGCTGAAATTAAGCTCTGAATATAGAGCACACAAACATGAATATATCAAACAGAACCTATTTAACAGAAGAAAATTCATTTTTAGACCATGCTACCTTGGGAGTAATCATCCACACTGAGATGTGCAGGTTCATTCCGTTAAAGTAATACATTTTCAAATCTTTTCAACATACAAATCATTCTGTTATGCGTAGTATTTTTGACATACTCTGGTATGGGGCCAGGAAGCAATTATTCTACAATTAAACAATAAACTCTTAAAGGTCATACAGGGCTGCCTCTTGGATTGTTTTGCAGCTCCTGTTATTTAACCTACCTGAATTTTAAATCAACCAATAATGTTTATCTTAATAAACTATCTGATGCTTTAAAGGTATTTGTGCTTTTAGCTGTTGTTAATTTAAATAGCTGGATTATTAGGACTTTCATCTATTGTTGTTTATGGAAAAGCTGCTCTCTTGAGTTTTCAAGGTAGACTTCTTTGAATACATATACAGTCGTCAATAAACAGGATCAAAGACCATGTGGTGTCACGTCCTGTGACAGCAACAGGCAATATTAAAGGGAATCTGAGTTCACTGCCACTTCCCGCTCTCTTTCCCCCCCACACACACGTGCACGCAAACTCCCCGATTTGGTAAGATTCTGTCATATTGTCTGGATTGAAAGTAACAAAAACAATAATGAAAAAGAACACATAGTTTACCTCAAAATTATACACATCTACTTGGTGGCCGTCTCTATGCCTGTTTGCCAACCGAGCCACAATTGTGCACACTTCACTCCAGTTGTCCATGTTATTGAAGATCTGGTTAAAAGCGTTCATTACTCGTTTACCATGGGCCTTGATTCCAGCGCTTGCTTGCATTTCTTCTAGAGTTGAGATGTCTTTCAACTTCTTGAAGTAGTTTTTAGTCTTTGGAAAATCTACAAAAAGCCTAAATACAGTGGGTACAAAAAATTAGCTGTCTTGGAAAAGCAAATACATGTACAGATTGTTAGTTTCATCTTAAGGCACTTCCAAACATTTCAGTGATACGTTAATCATTGAAAAAAATATAGATCCTAATAAGAAAATATGATTAAATACACTAATGTAAAAATGTTGTGTGCATTTGGTTAAACAATAAAACGCCTTCCCCATTTTGAATATAATTTATATGCAAAATGTATTATTGATTTTGATAATAACTTTAATTTAATAAGTATAGGCAAAGCGAATGGGTTTAACCTGGGATACCGGTGAGAAGACCTATTGACTTTGCCAATGCTTTTTTTGTTTTCCAGATGTCTAGTCGGTTTTCACCCATGGAAGTCATCTTGTAATGATTTTTCATAAAGCAAAATCAAAGGCATTCCAAGATGGCTGCATGTGTATGCACGTGTAGAAATCATTGGAAGAGACCACCATGGATACAGCAGCTGTAGGTGGATGGAGTTCGGGCTGTGGGTGGGGAGCAGACAGAGCAGGAGCTCAAATTTAAATAACAATAGCAGAGTCTGGAAAGGAGAAGGAGAAAAAATATAGCAACATTACAGAGAGATGATGCGATGCAATAGTTTAGTACATTGCAAAACACTTTTGCAATTGCAGAGCCTGTGTTTTTGAAATTTGCAGACTTTGCAACTTTAAAAGAGTTTTGTTCTTGAGGCCCATAGTGTTTGTATTTAAATGTAATTTTTGCAGTTTATATATCTATAGCAAACTTAGGTCTCACCCCAAACTAACTGCTGCAATCATCTATTTGAGCAGCTGGTAAAACCTATGATCAATATCTTACTGGCCTTTTGGTCAAAACAAGAAACATCTTTTTGGGCCCTTAGTGCTGCAAATTATTTACAGCACTAAATTGTGCCAAAATGTGGTAACACTTTAAACTACTTTAATTCCCTAGCTTCAATAGTTTGTGGTAAAATAAATCAATGTGGTCAGTTTGGAATCCAGACTTTGTTTTCTGTCTCTTGTGTCCATAGTCAAATAGTTGGTATAGGGCCACGATCAGATATTCTCATTTACTATTGTTTGCTGTGTTAGAGGGTCAAAATAACAACCTAAATCTAACAGTCCTAGTTCAAAAATGTTATTTATTCATTCCTAACTATATGCCACAGCCTCAAATCTAAAGGAATAATTGTGGCTGAGTCAGAAAAACAAATTATTATACATTGGTCTGCGGACAACAGAATGTCAGCCACCAGTTTGCAGCAGCTCACTTTATTCATAGGTCCATATTCACAAAGGTAATTTTACAAGGGTATAAATCTACTCCTGCTCCTATTTCAAAATGCATATTTACACCTATGGGCCAGATTACGATGTTGTTAGGAAAGCATTCCCACCAAATCGGTTCCGGAATGCTTTCCGAATGACTCGGATCGGGGGGAGTATGACTGAGTGATTTGGATGCAACAGGATGCATCCGGATACGATTCGGTTCTGAACGTAAGCACAGGCTCCCATTGAAAAAAAGGGGTGGTTGGGAAAAGTTGTGACCCTGTGGCGGCCACCCCATGTTGCCTGCCACACTGTGCATGCATGGGTATGAGAGACCCATCGGTACCCCGTGGGCCCAATTGGGAGGGCCGTGGGTGAAGGGGGGCCTGCTACGGGCCCCCGAAGTCCGATTCCCACAGCTGATTCGTCTCGGCCAAACCGATATGGAACAGCTGTCTTAATCGCTCATTTGAAAACCGTCTCCATTGGGCTGTATGATTCAGCTCTGAACGGCTCGGGCTGCCTGAATCCCATCCGGAACTGATTCAGACAGCCTGGATGGCTCCTTTGCATCGTACTTGGGCGCCTGGAAATGTGACCGATTCAGTCAGAGACAAGGCTTCCGAATCGGATTCAGACAAATTGAATGCCCTTTGAAGCCTTTCCTGATGACATCGTACTCGATCCCTAAGTGTAGACTTGCATGTATCAACTCCCCTAGTTCAGGATGTGGAGACATATAGAACAGAATTTAAAAGGTTAAAGTTGAAACGTGGAACTTTTCACACTGATGGAGTTCTCTATGAAAGGAGGCAGCAAAAAGTTTGTTTGATCAGTAGTGGCTCGTGGAGGTAGTGCTGCGGGGCGAGGCGGGGGAGGAGCAGAGTGGGGGGTAGTAAACTACGGCATACGGCCAAACAGAGGTAAGTAAACAAATAAATAAATAAAACAAATTTCATTGTGCGCGTTGCATTGCCAAATGCGATGCAGCGTGCGCAACAAAATTTGTTTTTATTTATTTATTTGTTTATTTACCTCCGTTCGGCCGTATTCCGTAGTTTACTACCCCCCACCCTGCTCCTCCCCAGCCCACCACCCCACGCACTCCCTCCACGAGCCGCTACTGTGTTTGATGAATCCACAGACTCGATGATTCAGGACAGTGGGGCCAGTGCCAACAAAGGAAACCGCCCACTGGCACTTTAAAACACAGTTATCTACACAAGAGAAATGTAAAGAGAAAAGAAATAGTCAGATGGTGGGAGGTTTCACACCACAATAATTACATTGAAGTTGACAGAGTCCCTAGTTGCTTAAGAATTTTCATAATTCCAAAACACCGAAACCTATCATCCTATGTAGCACTAATAAATAAGCAGTTAAAAGGAATGCCTTCTTATGCCGCACACATCTTCTTTTGATATCTTTATGGGAGCCCTGATTGTAGACGGAACTGACATAGCGTCTTGGGAGTGCAACATATACACTTATATGTATGTGAAAAGTGAATAATGTTAACATTATTTCCTATGGGGGTGTTCGAATAAGTCCCTGTCTCTGTTATTTTCCATGGAATGTGTTACAGTACCTTTGAGTGGCCATTTGTGTTGCTAGACTTACTCCAAGACTATGCTGGAGTACCTTTACTATCATTTTGTTACATTTAGGGCTGTAGTAACTTTAGAACTGTAGTTTGTGAACAGAAATGGTCTAACTCTTTTGTGTGAGGGTGGTTATATTAGCAGGGCCCTCTCATAATCCTTCCTTTCCTCTCTCTAAACCCCTCCTTTTATTTCCCTAAACCTCTCACATTCAGTAGTAAGTATTTCCTATTATACAGCCACTCCCCCGGTCCCTCCCACATTTGCTACAAAAACATACACCTACTTATCCGGAGATGCAAAAATCTCTGCATCGACGAACTTAGGACAGGTGGAGATCTCTGCACTTAAATCTTGTAGTAAATAAGTCATAAAATGTGTAGTATTACTGTATATACTAAAAATGTAGTTTGTGAATAGGCCGCACAGTTGTTTTTAATCATCATCATCTAATTGCTTCATGTTGGGGAAAATATACAGATAATAACATTCACTTATACAAAGTAAAACAAAATATGCAATTAATCATCACTGTTTACAAATCACTGTTGATAAAAAGATTATCTTAATAGTTTTTATACTGTGAGATTGCAATCAAATTGTTGATCTCCCACAATTGCATCTGAAGGCCAATTGATTATATATAAATGAGAAAAAACATAATTAAAAAAATTGTGCACATCATTTTTTGATAAGTACTATATCCATGTTCAATAAATCTGGAATCATTCACCACAACCAATGAACTGACAGAAAATCTGGAAAGTGTTGGTGCATCATTAAGATGTTGGTTCTTGTGATCTTGAAAGTGCTAGAAAATTATTAACATGTTAGATCCTTTGAGTGAGCATAATAAACAGCATTTTCTAGTTTAAATGAATGAAGGACACAGTACTAAAGAAAACTGTTCTACTTCCTCATTTTGTTCTTTGTTGACCTCGAATCTGAGGCCTTTTTAACCCTCTTTTTGTTCTTTCTGCAAGGGATGATGTAATCAATAATGTCATTGAACATGTCACGAGTGACGTAATATTGGAGGTGATAAGCAGTGTATGGTGGGGTGCAATTAACAGTTAGATCAGTAAAATATAATTAGTGAGTTTTTGTTTGTTTTTGTTTAAAACACTAGTGTTTATAATATTGCAAGACCTAACTATAACGTCACTTTAGCTTTATTTGTTTTCAGTGAATTTCTATTTTTTTAATATAAACTAAACTTATAGTACCTAAGCTAACTAGAACATTACATTAAACTTTTTTTTGTGAATTTCTATGTTTGTAACCTAAAGTAAGACATTAGTACCAGACCTAACTATAGCATCACTTTAACCATTGTGTATTTTCAGTTTGTTTGGGGGGGGGGGGAGTTCACCTAAAGTTCACCCCAAGTAGGATCTTATTATCTTACCTAACTATAACATGACTTTCACCTTTGTTTTTTCCCAGTGATTTTCTTGTAGATTTAATCATATTTATCCTCACTGAGCATAACATTTGACTCTACGGAGGTGGCTGGAACCCAGGGCCTGATCCAACCTTCCACAGGTAGCCAAGTCATCCCCAGGAAAAAGCTCTCTTAGCCTTTCAGTACAATTTGTTTTTTAAATGTGTGGTCCAGTGGGATTCCTGCAGTACACCCACGGGACCACATGTCTAGATATCTCTTATTTTCTCAAAAATGGCATAACATGTTTACACTAATTCACAAAAAAGCACTTTCTGGGTAAATTTCTAGCTTTCTGCCAAATTGGTGTAATTCTGTTCAGCCATATTTTCTGTATAGCTGTTTGAAATTCCTATGGGAAATTACGTGAGAAAGAAACGTTCTTGGACCCCCAATTTTTCTCAGCTCCCACTCAATGGAGAAGCCAGAAACTTTCCAGGAAGGAGCTGAGGTAGATGAAATTATTTTGGGGGGAAAGTTTCGTGAAGATTTTCAAACTGTGTTGGACTTATTAGCAATACAAAAAGTGCTGACCTAATTGTAAGTTTACAGAGTAATACAATGAAATCTAAGGTCACATATCAAAAGCACATAGATGCAAATACACAATAAGATGTAAATATAATAGCAATACATTGGTAGACCATGGTCCTCTTCTATAAACACTACACCCCAGTCCTGATCGCTTAGTGATCACAAACTTTTAAATATTCTGGGGAAATGGGAAAACAAAAACAACACAATGCAGTTAGGATTTAAGGGATGGAATATTAGTAGAAATATTAAAAACAATTAATGCTCGTTATTACTAATCAATTCCAAACACCACACTTTGAAGTGGGTGACCTCAATCCATTCTTATAAGTCTGTTTCTTTGTGACAGGTTATTTGCAATCCTAATGGCCTCAAACACTAAAAGTAAATGAAGTAGTCCTATGAAACAGTGAAATAGTAATTTCAGAAGCTAAGCAAATCTCTCAGTTCATGGTAGGTAGAAGTTGATACTGCAAAACATCCTACACTTGAATTGTGTTTTTCTGGATTCTGATAGAATGTAGGCCATTTAGAAGCTAGACCTCTGCACACAACGGTGAGGTCAGGGGATGAGCAAAAACTTTGAAAGGTAGTCACAGATGGAGCATGCTCACCAGTAGAGTCAACAGTCAGATCACATGAACTTGATGGTGTCTGTGTCGTGAGGCCGAATTCTTCTGGTCACTAGTGAGGAGGAGATATCTTATAGTCACTGTACATGTCTCATGATTCCTTGCCTGGCCTGGGGTTTCCAAGCAGGCAAGTCAAAGGAACGTTAGCGGGGCGATTAAACCCTTTTCCTGCTAAGAGGAAATGGTAATACTCAGCTCCACATTCTGAAAGAACCACTTAAGGAGTCACACAGGTTTGTTTAATGGCTGTGAGGTCTTGCTTTAACAGATGTAGGTATCCTGCTTAAATGTTCAAGGTGGGGCAGCCTTCCATTGCCAATCAAAGTTGGTGCATCAGCCGGTCGATCTAACTAACTTGCTTTCTGCAGAGTTTCCCTCACCAGAGAGGATTCTGGGGCAGGCATCCCTTGCCCTACTGCCAGAATAAACAGTGAAGGTCATTCCTCTGTGCAACTAAATGTACAAGCACTTGACAGACAGGTCCTGGAGGCAAAGAAAGCAGGAGAGGATACAGTAGACGATGAGGTATCCGTGTTGTGCTAGGGGTGGCAGTCATTCTCTAACCTGCAAACAGTATTTGTTTAAATATAAAGGCATTCAACATTAGAAATGGGTTACTCTACGCTGCTTTTGACTGAAAACTATCTTCTGTTCACAAATTTTATGATTTTCACAATAATTACTGTGAAACTGAAAAAGCATATTGTCGGTGACAATTTCCATTCATCAAAAAATCCACCCAACAAACAGGCACCTTTTTTCCCAGTCCTCAACTCACCCTATACCGATAAGACTGGTTCTGAGGTCCTACTTACCACTAGGAGAGTCCAAAATCTAAATCTAGTCATATTAATTTGGCTGCCTGAACGTTCTTGTAAGATCATCCACAATCCCACCAGAGGCTCTGCCTTCTATTCAGTAGTGAAATTTTATTCTTACTAGAGAAGGTAAGCAAATTGGGGCTGGCCCAGGGACATAAGCGAACTTAAAGGCGTGTACCCTTTCTTAATGGAAAAAATTGTCCCAAACATGTAGGAGTGAAACCTTTATACTGCCCACACAATCAAAAAGCCTTTATTCTCAATGAGTGCTAGTCCTGTTCCATGGGTTGCAATCATCCAATAATAAAAGCTGCTGGGTCTGCTCAACCCTTCTCACTGAATTGGCAGATAATTGTGTCAAATCCATTATTAGAAGTGTCAGTTTGCAATACAAAGTAGTGAAGGGCCGATGGAAGTCAAGTGGCTTCATGACGGAAGCCTTGCGGAAGGCTTTTGTGCCACTCAGCTGCATGTTGACAATCTAAGGTCCAACTGAGTTTCTTTTGTTGCTTCCTGGAAGCCAGTGCCATGAGCAGAGGCACAATGGAGCTACAGTTCTCCACAAAGTTCTACTTATACTCAGTGAGTCCTGAAATGCCAGCATGTGGGTCTGCTAGGTTGGGTCCTTTTAATGTAGGATAGCATCAATGCTGTCCTTGTGAACTCCGGTTTTACACCAGCCACTTGGTGTTCAGCAAGTTCTTTACCCAGAAGAGTATGTCCCTGAATTGAAACAAGCCCTCTGGGGGAAGAACACTAGGAATCAAGGCAATTTACTGGTACCCCTTAAGCCTGAACTACTCACAATCAGCAGGACAAATGACATTTACTCAAATCATGGGATCTCCATTATGTTAAAACACTATACTTTGCCCTCATTAACTAGTTTAGCTAACCTGAACAGGTTGCTTAATGAAAAGTTAATAAAACAAGCAATTATTTTAGCACAAGTCGAAGCAGATTTGGAAAGATGTTTGAAACTAATAAATAGTTTGTATAAAAAATATTCTTACAGCCATATTAGTCAAAGTTATCTCGATCTACCGTTAAATCCATCAGTGAAAAGAAAGATTTTTAAGGTTCCGCCTTCTCTATATTCCATTTGTTCGTTCGAGAGTTCTTGGAACAAAGCAGTGAATGAGATGTTGTTATGTTGTCTTTGCTCCATGAGTAAAGAAACAATTGAGCACCTTCTTTGCATGTGTCCCAAGCAGCTCGATGTTCAGAAAAAAAAATCCATTGTTTAGATTGCATGGAATAAGACAACTTAAGGACGCAACCAATTTTTGTTTAGAGGGGAGTGCAGAAAACAAATTGGGTGCATAATGACATTCATGTCCACATCAGAATAGCGCCTTAAACATTTAACCTGACTGTTTTCCAAAAGTCTGATAATATTGCACAATCTGTTATCTTATGATAAATTTCAGCTTTTACCTTTTTTGTTAATGTCGTTTTAAATAGTATGGAGTGTTCTTTTCTTCAAGTGCATCAATGCAAATGATTTTAAGAAATCCAACAATAAACGACAACAATTACACTGGTAAGGCTAACAGTATTAAAAACAAATCAGCAGTGCCCAGTTTATGGATGAATATATCAACTCAGAGAAAAGGTTAAGCTTCTATTTTTGTTACCAAATTGAGACCTCTGTGGTCCACACAGACATGGAGGTCCACTGACGAAGCCCACTGTCCTTGTGACCGCCAGCCTGAAGCACGGTTGGAGTTCTACTAACATAATTTGGATCTTTTACCTGACAAGTAGTCTGTCTCATGTATCTGTGCAGTGCCTACTCCACAGCGTCATATCGCTGGGGATTTCCACTCCCATCAATAAACCATATTTCCAAGTCTCTCACAGCAGGCTGGGGAGAGACTTGCAGTCTTCATCCTTGTCTGAGGCATCATGGAGAGCAACTGTTTACAGCCACTGGTGGTAGGTTTTAAGCTACTGACATTGAAAAGAGGATGGGCTGAGAAATCAACCCAATGTTAATTTAATAATTGTCTTCACCAATATTAGGACCTCCTGATTCTAAGGTTACCTACCATGAGTGTACTTCAGATTGAACCACTCTTTGATGATTTTCTAGTTATCCTTGAGATTTCTATTAGCTTTGTGCGGTAGATGGGCCATCTTCTTGCAAAGTCATAACATAGAATCAATCATATTGGGGGGAGATCATGTGTTTTGCTCCCAACCATCCAGGGTGCTTGAGAGACAGAGTGACCAAAACCAAGCTCAAAATGAATGCAGGTCAGTTTAAGCAAAACCTGACTTTGTAGAAGGGTGTCCCACTTCCTCCTCAGTGGGGCTTATTTTGGGCCATTAGCCTCATGAGCATCTTACTGAAGTAATAATCTATACCACTGGTCCGAGGGCAGTACATGCCACATGGCCTTTATGAATGCTGAAAGGGAGTGTTTAAGGAAATCAGCCCAGGTGAAAATTCCCAAAAGAAGATGTGCTTTCATTTGGGCTGTTGTGCTTCTGAGATGATTCATCTCAGGAAATATAGCATGATGGTCCACAACAGTAAGTGTATACTTGTGCTCCAAAGTGGTCGGAGGGCTCATGACCAACAATATCCATGCTTATCCAAGCTAATGGCATCCCAGTCATTTGCAGTGGTACCACAGGATGGCAGGGGTGGCTCCTCTGTTTGAGCACATTAGCGTTGCCCCACCTGTTGCTTGCGCAGAAGGCAAATAAGTAAAATGGCATGTTTACTTAAACGCCGCAATGCGAGGGCAGGGGGGAGGGGCTGAATCCTGCAATTGCATGATTACATCTGCCCCTGCAGTTCGCATGTCGCATGGGCTGGCTCTATTGCTATGGCAGCCTGACACGTGCAGTGCGCACCCAGCAATCACATGGCTGTGAACAGCCGGGGAATTGCTGGCACAGGCCTCCAGCCTCACAATGAGCGTTGGGTTGGCCTGCTCCCACTAATCCTAGAGCTTCTGTCAGCATGGCAGCAGCTCCAGGATCAGCTGTATTGGTGTCCACTGAACAGACGGAAGCCCTTCCCTTTCCTGCTCGAGGACGCTGATCGTGGAGAGAGGTACGCACCCAGGGGAGCAGTATATGGTGTGTTTGGCGCCATAGTGCCCCACCATATTTTTATAGTTGTAGCCACCACTGCAGGATGGAAATCTGAGGTGCCACACTTAGCAAATGTTTGTGAAGTCAGTCATGATGTCCTGCAAAACATCTCAACATTCAGGATTATTTTGGGTCAAAGATGTGTGTTAAGAGCCTTTCTTTGATCTTTTTGACCTAAGAAGATCCTGCCAGGGGTATTCGTATGCTAGTGTCTGCTATCAGATTAGAATTTGGCTTGATAAGCTCCTATAACCAAGGTTTATGTAGGATTCTGCGTTGGGGATATCAGTTAAAAAATAGTGAGTCATATACATTAAGGGGTTTCATGTGGCAAGACATTTTTGGTGTTAAAGTAGGTAAATATTCCCTCTCTCGTAACTTTTCTCTAGCACTAAAAGTCTTCTGTGCACAAGAAGAATAAGAGATCGCCCTCTCGCTTTCAAAATTGTAATCCTTTTTAAAAAATACAAGTGATAAGATCAACTATAATAGAGATATTACATTTTGCAATTCTAAACGGTGGTTAAAGTTAATAGCCTGGTCGAATTCACCGAGAATTCCTCCGAAATATTTATCTTGGAATCTAGATCATGGAATTCGACAATGGCTTACCCTATGTTGGATGAACCTTTTACCTTTAAATGACCTAACAGCAAACTGGTCTCATTGCATGAAAATTTTAAAAATTTGTAACTGCTGTGAGCTAAGCATTCAGAACCTGGATCATGTCTTGTTTGTATGCCCAACATTGGCTTGGAATCGTCATTGTTGGCTTTGTCCTATGTTTTTACAAAACTGTATTAAAAATATAACTTCTGCCCGTGACTTTCTCTTTTGCCCGAAGACCGAAGCAGTCTGTGTAAAACTATTCAATTTTTTTAAGGAGTTTATGAATATATTTTAACTTTGTATATACCCTTTTAAATGGGTTCTCCTTGTAGACATATGTCTCTCCCTTTATTACGCTGTTAATTCCTGGGGCTTGGTGTCTTTTTAAGGAGTCTGAGTACTCTTTTCCCTTTTAGATTGTATTTTGCACATGGATTGGCTGCTATTCAACTGTTATTTGCACAATCAGGATATGTTGTACTCTCACACCCTTGCTGCTATTTTAAATCTTGATTTTCTAAAGATGCTGTTATTATACGCTGCTGTATAATGTTTTAGAAATTTGCATATGTAGTTGCTGCTATTTGATGCACTTTTTGCACAAAATTAGGTTATATTTAGTTTTTAGGCTTTGTGGTAAAAAGAAAATGCATTGTTTATCCAAATACGCGGATTTTTCTGAACTCTTTTTTTGGCAGCGGTTTTTCATTTAACATTTCGTTGCTGCTTATCGGGCTTAATGTTGAGAAGTTTTATTTGTATCTCACTCTTTATGTAACTAAAAAGATAAGACCAGCTATGAAGGGTTTCGATATTTATTAATGGACGGAGAAATGAATTGTCCTTATGTTTTATTATATCTACTATGTAATAATTGTATGTATAGTTGATGTGGACCTCATTGGAGATCCAAATGTTTAATAAATATTGAACTGAATTGAATTTCTAACTCCCTCATTAACATGCTCAATGTTACCATTATCTTATAAAGTGATGAGAGCCAGTGCAATCTTCCAGAGCAGATAATTCTTATCAAGCCAGTCTGGCAACACCCATATTGGTGTTCCCACATCTCGGCAAGAACAGTCATCCTGATGGCATCAATGTAAACAGTGTGCAGGAACTTCTGAGAATACCTGTGTACCTGTATAAGAATCTGGATTTCTCTACATAAGCTGCAGTGCACAATATGAGGCTGACTTTCGGATTTGTGACTGAAACTGAACTCCAGGCTGGTTTCCCTAAAGCCTTTTCAGGCACTTAGAGTGACTATTTCCTTGGGTCTTGTGTTGATAGTCCAATCAGATGTCAGGGTATTTGTGTTTCATAGGCTTAGGCGCTGTATACTGTGCAGCCCCCGGGATGGAGCTAATACTCATAAAGTTCTCTACAGGAGTACTCAAGCTCAATGGGATTTCTAGTTTTACTCTCTGGAATAGTCCATCGGTGTCCATCGGTGTCTGTGGCTGTCCTCTAGACTATCCCTTCTGGTTCAAGCTAGTGGCAACCTACCAGTCCGCTATCCGTCTGCACGGGTCTCAACCCATTGGTGTCAGCAACGTACACAGACACATATAGAGGAGAAGTTGCCACTTTCATCCCATTCACCCAGCCTTTCAGCTTCTTATAATCACCATATATCTTTGACTCCCATATCTCATGTATTCACCTCATGATTTCCATTAACTTAATGGTATTGGATAGTGGTCTCCCCCATCCTCCAATGAGGGTTTCGTCAAGTTAAATTGCAGGTGTTAATCTTCCTCACTGTGGTGGTAATTCAGTAAACTGATATTCAACCATCCAAGAATTCTCCAACAGATGATTTAGCTCTTCCTCTACAAATCAGTGATATTTCTGTTACTATCCAACTCAAACAAGGTCCCCAACAGGGCCGGACATGCCTTTCAAACCATGGGCAATTTACTCAGGAGCTAGAGCATTTGGAGGCAGGTTTAAAAACTCAGGGCCGTCGCTAGGCCATCAAAAGGACCTTTCCTCGTCAGGACAAAATATATCTATTTTTTTCTAGGCATGGGCAAAAAGTTCCACTTCATCGGCAGAGCTCGCTGAGTGTTGCCCACTCTGTCTTCCGCTTGGAATGCAGAGTTCCAGCAAAACTCCGCCAACCGCCATGTGGCTGAATTTTTTCTCATGCGCAGCTTGCCAACGTTAAGTTGGGGAGATTGAGCAAGAATTTGTGTCCCCAAGGGCAATTTTCAGATGCTAGAATGCCTCCTGATGAGACTTCTCAAAGGGCCAGCCGCATTGAGAAAGCTGACACTCAACTAGAAAATCTATTTGAGTGGCAAAAAGAAGGAGCAACCTCTGGCGCACCGAGTGCTGCAGTTCATGTTGATTTTATAGTGCGAAACAAGCACCCGACACAAAAAATCAGCGCGAGAATCGCAACATACCGAATTTCACCCGCTCGTGAAAGTCTGCGGAATCTAGCAGTTTTTTGGTAACTCTGCAGAATGCTGCTGAGTGTAACTCCGCGATATCCACCAACCCCTAATTTTCTCCTTTATGATAGTGAAAGGATGTACTTATTTTGTACAGTATTTGCTGCCACAGCCGTGTGACTTAGCAGCACTGTAAAGAATGTAATGTGTATAATTACAAACTCAACAAGATTTTTTCTTAGGCAAAGTAAGATGTAATTCCTTCAGCTTTACAGGAGGGAAGTAAAGTCGTAAAAGTGGTGCTTACACTGGTATGTCACAGCAGTCACAGCCTAGCTAAGACTGCCTAATGATATTATGACAGATGTTTTATCCTATGTTACGCAGATGACACTCAAGGTCACTGCTCCCTGGATGCAAATGCCCCTCAGTTTTTCACTAATTTACAAGAGTGTTTTATCCAGGATTTCATCTGCCCACTTATCACTGATGCCAAAGTTAAGTGATTGAGGTCTTATGAGAGTTTGGCAGATAAAGTACTCAATTGCAAAAGCATCCTGCCCGCCAAACTGACAGCCTTCCTGCCTCATTTAGAGATGGGTGGACTATCAGCTTTCAGTGGACAGAGCCCCCTTTGGCTCCAACGACAGAAAGCTACTTCTGATAGCTCAACGGAGTAGGGGTCATCGGAGTAAAGCCAAAACACTGCCCACTCGATTCAGAGCCGGCGGTCTGGTGTTTTCTTTCCTGTCAGTCAATGCCAGAAAGACCTGGTGGTGAGGGACAGGAAAAAGACATCGACTCCCATGCCCTCGGAGAAAACTCACAAGGTGTTGGGGCCATTAGCTTTTTATTTTTCAATAAATTCCTAATTAAGAAGTTTTTTTTAATTTTGTTTGGTGGACAGCCGTCAAATCTAATGGCGGCCACCCGCCAACTCTTTCATACCTTAACAGAAACCACCTTGACAGCGTTTCCTGTCAAGGTACAGTAGTCTGTCAGAATGGCTGATGTGATGTCCTCTGCGACCCTGACAGACAGAGTACCATCCACCAAACTCTAGATCTGGTCCTGAGTTTCCTTCTCATGTTTTCATGCATTGTACCTCTTTGTTTTGAAGGGAAGAGTTTTTCCAGAATGCACACATCCTATAGTCAATTGAATTTTGCAACAACGTACACATGAGCCTCTCACCTTTTCCAAACACCAACTAATATTGAACTTTGTAGTAAGACAGATGGTCAAAAAACATACGGCAACAATTCATTAGAAAGGCAAAATCTTCACGGGTTGCCAAGAAAGCAGCCTGTTAAGTTCAATGCAGCTAGCTTGATGCACAGAGTGTATATTGGCACGGACAGTTCCTGTCTTAAGAAATGATTTGCTAAACATTCATCCAGCAGGCTTCTTCATTCCGACGTATCCTATAGATATCTAGACCCAAAGCTATAGAATGGCCTTCCTGTTCAGCTCCCTAGGACTCAGAACTATTGATTACTTAAGAAAGCATTTACAACCTTGTTTTGCACACCAGCCTTTCAGGGCAGTTCAACTTCTGTTACCAGTGTTTATTAGGAGAGGCATTTTTTATTAGCACAAAGGTGGTCTCTAAAGTGAACAAGGGTTCCGTAAATATATTAATGTTATTAGTATTAGTAGTAGTATTAATAATATTGTTTATTAGTGTTGTTATTATAATCACCGTTTTTGCAAATTATGAATAATAATAAGACACTACTACTGCTACTAATAATAATAATTATTGTTATTGACCCGGGTTAGCTAAAGCATTTATAGTTCTAAAAAAAACAACAAAGTTGTCTTGCGGAAACTATTCCTGCTGTCTCAAGAGTAGTCTCTCGGAAAGGGTCAGAAGGCTAGCACGTCCTTGAAGTTGCCATTCGGGATAAAGAGAGTAAATATTGAAATAAAAAATTCAGCAAACATGAAAACTATGACACGTACAAGACTACGCAAAGGGATGTTATCCTTCCCCATTGTAGGTAGGGTTACCAACTGGCATGGGTGCAAATTCAGGATGGTGAGTGTAAAAATTCAGGACAAAAGGTCAAAATTCAGGACAAAAATTGAGTACAGAAGGTTAAAGTTCAGGACAAAACTTTGGGACAATAGGTACGTTTTACAGACACATCAGAGGAGATCGTGCAATAATATATAAGTAAATAGGCAACCAACATAAGTGCAAGTCAAAATTAGTTTATATTAGGTATTAGAACATTGGAAGCTCCATTGAAAACAATGGAGCGCTCCGGGCTTATAATGGCTGGTATAAGCCCGGAGCACCAACATTCCAATGTGTCTTTGTTCACACCTGGCTGTGAACAAAGACTTCAGGGAGCCCGAGGGGATTTCAATCCCCTCGCGTTCCCTGAAGGCTTGGTTTTGTTAGAACATTCTGCCCTCTAGTTGCAGAATTTTCTAATAGCCTTATAGCCCTTCGTAGCAGGGCTATGCCGGCTTTTAAAGTCCCTCTGCTTTGTTAAAGTCCCTCGCCTTCGGCTCGGGCCTTTAATGCTGCAGCGGGCCTTTAACAGCCGGTATAGCCCGCTACGGCGGGCTATAAGGCTATATTAGGTAAAGATTGTTATTTTCAATGCTAAAAGCTCTAACTTGTACAAATGAGTGACTGATTGCATATGCTTGTTTTTTTTAAGTAACTGGACAATGTTACTTCCATCTAATGTGTTATTTTTTTTTCCTTGCCTTCAGGCCCACCACATGTCTTAATTACCCAGACTGGCCCATTGTCATTCTGTATGTCACACTCAGCCAGCAGACAGCAGAACAATGGGCCAATCACAGTCTGTGAGAGGCTAGGGAGGGGCTGTTCTTGAGCACAGAGGAGTGCGAGGCAGCCCAGCAGGGAGTTCTCAGAACACTGAGGCTTCTCAGAGGTGAGCAGTGCAGGTCGCTGTAACCCCCCAAAATATGGACAAAAGGTGTCCGTAAGAGGGATCGTCACAGACAACGGATGTGACTTCCAATTAACGGACGGTCTGTAAAATTTACGGACGGTTGGTCACCCTAATTGTAGGGGTTTGGCGAATATCTGGCTTAACTTATTTAAAGTCCGTGGACTAAAGAACACATTGTAATGTACCCTTTTGCTGTTTCTGATGCCTCGATTTTCATAATGAGCAGTGCTTTATGTGTTAAAAAGTTGAGTACCAGGGCAACAGTTATTTTTCAGAAGGCCACTGCAGCTTGCACTACCCGTTGCCCCTGCCAGTACTGCCAAATGCCAGTGCCCACACAACTTCTAATCATCACTCTCCTACAAGCGTAACAAAGTCGACTATTCCATGCCACCAGAGCCTATAAGAATGGCCTGAACGCGCTGGTATTATTAATTTTTAATATGTTTTAAAATGGTGAGCACTTTGATATGCTCAACTCAGAAACAGAGGCACCGCTCCACTATGTGGAGAACTTTCAATGGTGCTGGTGATCAGAATTAAGGACCGTTGCTGAGCTCCAGTGAACACCAGCTCAAAATAATCACTGCTAATGAGGTTTGTAAATGACTAATTTCTGTAAAAAAAAATGAGCTATTCCAGGTTTCAAAGTGTCAGCTGCTGGCTGTGATCTCAAGCCGAGTAGGTCTATGGTCCTTTGAACCCAGAGACTCCCCGTCTCATTACAAATGCCCTGGATGCTCTGGTGTTATTCTACACCAGTGGCGTTAAAACAGAGCCCTCCAAATTCTGGGTGTGCAGTATTATTGAGTATTGCAGGTTGGAACCGGATATTCCTCAGTCTAATGTGGAATTGCTGCAGTAATTGTAAATTCTGTGTCATATTGCTCTGGTAATTCCTCATTACCCCATGAGTGCCTGGCAAGAAGCTAATAGTTCTTCTCCACACCCAATCTCGTTTTGTGACTAAAAGAATAAAGGCATACCACAAGGTGCCACTGTGTGACACACGATATCTGTTCCCATCACACGGTCTCCCGGTTAGAAGCCAATATCACATGGTGGCATGGAAAACGAGCCGAATACCACTGTATATAGTGGTTTTCCAGCTTGTTTTCTGAGACTTTGAACTGCCGAAGTCCATTAAGGGGTGTGAGAACACCCCCGGACATCAGCATCAGCCTCAGCAAGGTCTTTTTTGGGGGTAGGAGGGTTCTTGGGGGCAGGGTGGTGTTCAAAGTGCTTCGTAGGTACTTCTGGGCACGAGACCCCACCCCTTCAACGTCCCACCTCCTCCTCACACGATGAGATTGTTCTTCAATTTGGCAGGTATGTGAAGCATACCAATTTGAATGAACTTCTTATTTTGCAAGTTTAGTTTTATAAGAAATCCCACCCTTCCCAAAGCTGTACAGGAATTTTATAAGCTAAATGCCAGAAGATTTTGGAAAATATTTTCCTTGGCCTAACAATACGAATGCTTCACCCTTGTCTGTGGACCATGGAGGTCATGATTAGAACATTAAGCTCTTGATGACCCACTTGCTCTTGGCTTGTGCAGTCTATTGTTGAATGGTATGTGTTGGCATTTATGCGTGTACTAGGACTTGTTCTGGTAAACGCAGTGCATTCTTGAGGCACAATTATTGGAAAGATTTCCAGAAATGAAACGTGGTCTTCTCGTACTTTCTACACAAACTATAATCTAGAAAACAGCTCGAGTTATAGTAGTCTATTATTCTTGCATTTATACACACACCTATAAACAAAGAATCTTTAGCCATTTAAGCTCTATCATCCAAAATTACTGCTAAAGTAACAACCACAAGGGTGCATCACATAGTGGGTGCAGTATTGCTGCCCTGAGAGGAACCTACGAGCATCATGATAGTCACAGCCACTGGAGAGGAGGGAACCAGATCCACACCCTTGAAGAGGTGACACTCGAGAAACCCCCATTGAGCTTTAAGGTCCAGCGAGACAGGGCACAATCGGCTAAAAACACGAGGGATTACAGGTTTCATGTTTCACCTGGCACACAGGACCACCAACAGTAAGCCCGCCGTGCCCCCTCAACCAGCAGCCAGGGACAGGCTGACACAGATGGATTTGCCAGAAAAGAGGAGAGGCAGGACCTGACCTCAGAGATATGAGGAGGAGGAAGAAGAACAGTTGCCATCAGACATAGCGAAAAGCCCTTTATAAACTAGATGAACTGACAGGGCTGTAGCTGGGATTTCTCCAGATTTAAAGGCAGCCATTGTCTTGAAAGAGGGATCAAAAACCCTGTCCATCTCCTGGGTAACTTTAAGTGAGGAAGTGTATGGACCACGCAATTGTTCTGGTATGGCCTTACATCAAAGGCTTCCCTTTGAGATCTAAATTCCGGCTCAATCGCACAACATCAGATTGGAACTAGACATCCAAAAGTATAATCATGTGATCGGCCATCCTCAGGCAAATAGGGAAATATACATCTCATATCAATGGACATGAGGATATTCCCTGGGGAAACAGAGGGAATGATGTTTGAAAGGTATCCAACAGAAATGGGGTAGCTCTTACAGACAGATCCACCCATTTAAGGTCAGTGATGGAATGGCAGTCACCAGATGATTGCGGCACCAAGAACACAATGGAATAAACTCCTGGATAAAGAAGCATGTGATAAACTCGCCAACTGGGACAGGAACCAACACCCCTTTTTGTACAAGATCTCAAATACCCACTTGAACGGCCTGCCTTATCAACAGCTTCTGAGGTCTCGCTGTAACACGGAACACAGGACGAGGAGGGGCGTGAGCAAATTCTATGGTAAGGCCAGACTGACACAATGCCCAGCACCCAACTATTGATGATATTTAGCATCCAAGATTGAGAAAAAAAGTGAATCCGATCTCCACAGGAGAAAAGAGGGCAGCTGGAGGGGCAGATGCTGGTCCGGCATAGGCAGGAATAGTGATTGTCTGTAGGGGACGGGATGCAGCTTTAGAAAGATGAATGAGCTCCACATCCCTGAGCCCAAACCTGGAAAAAACTAATCCTGGACTCAGCAGGATGATGGAGTGAAGGTTGCTTAGGGGAAGATCAATGCCACTCTGGAGAAGGAGGTCTACGGTGAAAGAGCATGGCCAACGTCTGTTATACATCAGCCTGATTTTCCAGGGTCTTCCAGCCTAAGATCAAAAAGATGCTGACTAATGAAAGACGCTTGAGAAGAAGAGCCTTCTGAGCAGGATTCTTCTTTAAAGTTTGAAGTCAAACATTATGTCTGCAGCAGCAGCCTACACTGATCCAGAGAAGTAGCCTCAGAAGAGTTTAGGCCAGTATAGGAGAAGAAACACAACTAATTTATATTAATCAGAACAAAATGTTCAGCCCTTTCATTCATGGGGCCTGGAGAGACTGAAAATCCTTCATCAAGGACTAAGTGGCATAGGCAGGCTATGCCTCGGTGCAGAGAGCAGAAGCAGCCGCATCATGGTCTTGCTAAGAGCATAGTTGACACTCTTGTACCTGCCATTACAGGTGAAGCATCATCAGACATAATGCAGAATGCCAAGAAACGTTAGGAAGGAGAAGATCCACCTGATGGAAAAACACGGCATCACACTTCTATCTATGCTGATGACACCCGGATCGCTGTCTCCTTGACTTCCCAGGAGAATAAGTTCAGTGACACTGTCTTACTCAAGTCTGCTCCTGGATGAATTCCAACTTTCTAAAGTTAAGTGGAGACAAGACTGAGGTGCTGGTGCTGTGAAACCTTCCCTATCTGTGGGGCCCGCATCTATTGTCTGAGATGATGGGCACCCTACCTGTCCCTGTTTCAGTAGTCAAAAACATAGGTGTTTGGCTGGACACAAATCTTTCTATGAATTTTCCGATCTCTAAAGTGCTGCTACCTGCTTCGCCAAAAATGGCTTAAAAAACCTTAGGGTGTCTTCCATTTTCGGCCCAACAAACTGTCATTCAGGCCTTGGTGATCTTGAGGCTCCACTAAGGAAATATCATATGTCTGGGAGTAATGAAGAATCTTCTGAGATGTCTTCAAATAGTGCAGAATGCAGCTGTATGTCTTCTACTGCATCACCCCAAGGTCTATTTCACCGCTAACCTGCTGTGCGAACTGCACATGCTCCCTGTTGAACTTTGCATCCAAATTAAGGCACTCTGTTACGTACATAAATGTATTTCGAACTCTAGTCCCTCTTGCTGAAGGACCTTTGATGTTGCCTTATACTCCTAGTCGTTCTTTACGCTATAGCAACTCAGACCTTGCAGGTGTTCTGAGAGTTAAGAGAGCCAGACAGGTAGGCCAAGCGTTCTCTTTCTTAGACCCAAGGTTATGGAATTCTCACCTGGCTGAGTTGAGATTGTGTCGCTCGCTCTCTGCTTTTCGCAGAAAACTCAAAACCTGGGTTGTTTAATCCCTGCCATCTATAGCAGTTGCTTCTCTGTTCCTGGTACCCTATTGTAGCGTAGCAATGGGAAACCCTTGGTTGGTTAGTCATACGCTGTACAAATCTGAACAATAATAATAATAATACATCAGCAATTTCCTGATTAAAATTCCTGTAGTGGGTACAGCTTGAACCAAAACTGCAACACAGAGGCCATATCCGTTCCTTCCACTCCTCCTTCAGCCCCTAGGATATCTCTCGATATGGGTGACCCAGATCATCAAAAATGCAGCTCTCAAGCACTGTTTTGCATTGGATCATCAGAAGGTAAAGGCAACAAAGGACCATGAAACCCAATGTTGAAACAAATGTGATTTATAGGCTTCATCAACCTATCCTACCTGACAAATTTGTCATCCAGCTCTCAGACAGATAGGGAGATATCAGCTTCCCCAGTGTAGTAAATTCACCTTTTCTGTGTGGTCACCTCATATTTGACACCTTTTTCTGGGGCCTATTTTTGCTGCACTTAAAATTCTGTGCAATTTACCCCCACTAACCAGGAGTATATTGCATCTGATCCCCCTTTAAACATGGTTGGATTGGCATACTGGTGATTGGCATATTTAACTTGTTTATAAGTTCCTAGTATAAGGTATAGAAATTGCACACAGGGACTCAAAGTTAATATGCCACTTGTGGAGTGCAGCACTTAGTGTGCCCTCCCTCCAAGGAGCTGGCCTGCAAAACAAGGCTTCAGGCCTAGCATTGTAGTCTGACTGCTGCAGTAAAAAACGTGCACTGCAACCTGTCAAAAGAGTCCTTTTTGACAGGCAGAGATCTCCCTTTTACATGTCACCCCTATGTAGGTCTTGTAGCCATAAGGTAGGGTGCGAATGTATGATGTTACAATGCATACATTTACAAAGCATGCCTTTACAACGCAGTTTTTACATCGCAACATCCTTTACAATGCACACATTTACATCGCATGCCACTACAACAAAATTTTTAAAACTACACTTACAATGCATTCCATTACACTGCATCATACCTTTACAACACATACCATTACAATGCATACCATTACATTGCAATTAAGGTAAGTGTTGGATAGTGTAGTGGTAAAAATTACCATTCAAACTCCAGGGGGTGCAACAGTAGGGTAGATGTTGGATAGTGTAGAGGTACTATGCATTGTAATGGTATGCGTTGTAATGACATGCAATGTAATGCCTGCGTTGTAGTGACATGCATTGTAGTGACATGCATTGTAGTGACATGCAATGTAATGACTGCGTTGTAGTGACATGTGTTGTGAGGGATGTTGCGATGTAATGACTGCGTTGTAAATGTAGTGTGATGTAATGACTGCGTTGTAAAGGTTGTTTCCCGTAGGGTGCATGGTATTTAAAAGTGATGCATGCAGAAAACTAATTTCAACATGTCCCGATAGGGGCAAGACCCTAAAAGTATTTTTCACTGTGGCAGGCCTGCTGTCCTACACAGAAAACCAGAGTACAAACTGAGATATTCATTCTGCTTCTCAGGTTTGGGACTAGATAGAAAAATAATTCAACCACTCCTCTCAATATTTATCAAAAGCTCAAATCAATGGTGAAGTAGAATTTTCAATAAATATTTTGGAATTGTAACTTTCAGAAAGTTACCTTTTCTTCTGTCTGATGTGCCTGGAGGCTATTTTACATTAGTTCTCCATCAGCTGTCAATCAAATACTTGAGGTGTGAAAACTGCTCCAAGCAGAGGGGCAATGGCCTGGGAGTAGGGAGGTGTCTTCTTCCCTTGGAAGAAAGACCAGTTGGAGTGGGCTCAAAAGGTTAATTAACTTCAAGGGAGGCTTCCGTATCTCAAGTAAATGTCAGGTGGAACCTGTAAAGGCCCAGCTTTTTTTCCCATAGTCAGGCTGGAACCAAACCCAGTGTGAGGAAGGCTACCTTCAGACCTGTTGTGAGTGACTACAGAGTAGGGGACTGCCCATTACCCTGGTCCCACCTTTGGGTGGGCACACACGCTCTGTACAAGGAGAGAAGGGTTTCCCCTTCTTGGATTTTGGGGGAAAGGTTTACTGTGGGATTGTTTGCAGTATGACCGTCAGGATCTACTGAAAAAGTAGGTAGGCCAGGGTCTGGGAACTCTTACTCTATAAATTAGGGCATGGGTGCGTACAAACATTTTCCTAGGGGCCATAATGTTTGGTATGTGATGTGGCCAAGGGCTGCAATGATGCCAGCAGGGTGGCGGTGGGGAGTTCGGTGGCATGGGATTAGTGGTAAGGTGGTTGTAGGGAAGTAAACCAGATACATCTAGTGGCTGAATTACATAATGTGAAACCAGAAAACCTGGATTTAATCCCGGCTTCCCCACTTAACCAAATTATCTGATCTTCGGCAAAAAAAATTGTCACTTTCCCTCGTTTTTCTTAATTATCACATATAAGAGGACCTTGAAATACATGAATTCAGGATGTGCTCTGTACAAGTCTTCTCCTTTGTTTGATTTAATAAACTATAATGTTGTTCATGAAGAATAGGAATTCATGCCACCCGCAGAGTGCACATATCAACAAACATGCGTTTTAGTTGACAATTGGCATTGTTGTCAGGATGCGGGGAATAATGAAGGTTTCTAAATTCATGTTTGAAAACTTTCGCTTTAACAATTACTCAATCCACTAATAACCTGATGTACTAAGGTGAAACGGTTTTGAATGTTAATGAAATACACTTTTTGAATTCTGAGGAGACTTTATCATATTTTTACACTTTTTCTGGAAGATGTCTTCAAAATTGAAGATGATTCTAAAGTTATGGGGGTGCAGGACACCCTAGTAAATTCCTTTCTTTAACTATTGTTGACCGTTAAACAAGTGCTTGCCTGTTTATTGAACATTTTTTAATAATAGTGCTGAGTCAAGAAAACAGAAGCCCAGTGCTCCTGTTGACCAGGGGGACGCATGTAAGGTCAGGAGGGCCGCATGTGGCCACTGGGCCGTACTCTGAGTATCAGTGATTTAGGGAATGCCCAGGAGCCACCCACCCACTAGCTAGTGCCATTCATAATGTGGCACCCCAAGGCATCCTCCTCAGTACAGATTGGCCTGTGGAAAACCAGAAGAGGACTGGATCCGCTGTCTGTGACCTGAAAGGAGCCCTGAGAACTGGACCTGCTCACTATTGTACCCAGGACAAAGAAGTGGACTCCAAGGATCAGTTGACTGACCTCATGTGCGGCTACAGGAACATAAGATGCAACTACAGCGCTAGGCCGGTTGCTTAAAGTGGCAATTAGAGGGCCCCCCTTGGACTATCGTTAGTGTGAATGTTCCATCTGTCGTGATACAGAGTACACTACAGGTGCTCGCTGACCTAGAAGACCCTCCTGGAAAGGTGATTATGGGTCGGGGCTTCAATTCTGTGATCAACCCGCTGGCAGATATGCGACGGCCGGGGACATCCACATGGCAGACCACACTCTCTGGTTGAGCTGCCGCTCTGGGGATGAGAGATGTCTGGCAATTGAAAAAAGTAACAGAGTCCCATTCTCAAGATTGGCCTGAAATTGTACTTACATCCTGGTCTACTACTGCCATAGTCTATCAAGTGGTTAGTGCTAATGGACGCAATTTCTACTTAAAACTGTCAAAAAATAATGTATCTGATTCCCCTCATTGGATTTTTGCCAATTTAGTGTCATTTTGTTTATGAGATATTTGTTTATTGGATTGTTGTCATATTGTTTAATACATTTTACTCTAGTTTACTTTATTTTGTGGATTTGTATTACTGTTTTGGTACTTCAGAAATACTTTACACATTTCCCTAACTTAAGCCTGTCTGCTGTGCACCATAGCTACCAGGGGGTTAAGCTCAAGTTAATGGAATGACTTAGAGGTTTTACCCTCACAAGAGTGTTATTATTCCTTGGGGTGGGCAGTCACTCACTCCAAATAAAAATCCAGTTTCTTACACCCAGCAACAGATCTAAGGAAATCAAAGGGTCTATCCTGGTCAGCAAAGGAATCACAGTGGTGGTAGGACTGGTCAGGGCAAGGGCAGGCACAGGAAACAGCTTCTCACAACACAGTGTTGAAAGTTTCCTTACTGAACCTTATTGGAAATCCTGGAACACATGAAGTACTGACCAGGCAGCACCATTCTCTTTCTGAGGTCAACATGATGTGAGACAAGCCCAAAATACTAGGACCGTCCCACCTGCGAGTTAGAACAATGTACATCCAGGGCAATGTCAGAAGGAATTACACAGGTTGTGGGAAAATCAGCCGGAGATGGCCCATCTGTGAGACTGCGATGAGGTGACTCAAACTTCATCACTTCACTGCACAGCAGTGCCTAAGTAGGAATAGAAGGAGCGCTGGTGCCCACGTCTCTGCTCAGAAGCCCGCCGGTGGTCCCAGTACCTGTCAACACACTGAAAAGCAAGGCTGATGATGTCTGCCACACGCTGGCGCTGTTTGTCTAATTTAGAGATGAGAGCACTAAGAGTTATTTATTATTTCAAAATACCTTAAAATGTCTAATAACTGCCTTCCAAGCCATTCTTAGATCTTTGAGGGCCTAGAATAATCTTAATTGTCTTACTTGGAGGAGTGTGATGCTTAGTAGATGTGTTTGTACTGGTATTAGCAGTGCTGGCAAAGGCAATGGCTTGTGCCAGCTGGAGCAACCTCCTGACAAGGGCCCCTGAACTTAAAAAAAATAAAAATAAATAAGCACTGCTCCACAGAGCTCAAAGACAGTGCTAGGGAGTGAACTATGCAGCACATTGCTCACTGCCCTATTGGAGGCTAGATAAGACCGCATGCAGCAGGGCCATGGTTGGAGTCTGTGTCACTCTGCTTTGCTGCATCCTAAATGGCCCCCGAAGGCCATGTGTCACTTCTGTTCCCTTCTTTGGAGCATGAACTAAGCACAGAGTGATTAGATGTATTTGGTGTCTGTTCGCTGATCACGCCTTGAGGGAAGTGCTATTTTTTATAAGTATTGTTGCTTTGCCCTCCCACCCATCACTTCTCCATTTTGCTGTCGCCTTCGCACCCACCCCTCCATTCTTTCTTGCCCATGACCCCCCTACCCGTTCCTTGCTTGCCTGTCCCCCTCTTCCTCCTGAAAATAAAAAGCCCTATGGCGCAGCGCCAACGCTGGTTGCCTCATAGCACTTTTTTGATAACTTTAATTTGAGCCATGCTGCACAGCCACTCTGCTGTACAACATGACAAAAAAGGCATTAACAAAGCTAATAGCTCTTGCATAGCCGAGAACTATTGGCTTCATCAATGTTTTTTTTTTTAATTGTCAGATTAGGAAGGATTAAAAGGCAGACCTTACATTTCTCACTTACTCCTACTGTATTTTTTCGTCCTGATGATCAGAGCCTCTCGTTTTCAGGTGACCCGTAGATCTCCGCAAATCACGCATCAACTCTGAGACCTGTCTCACAAAAGACCAAACTTTTGCCCAGTCAACACAATGGGTGCATTAACCTACTTTGCTTACTCACCTTTTACAGTCTTTCTGATAACGCACTTACAGTTCCAAGGTAGTAGAAGACAATACGTATAGCTACAATGGTTACTCATGGTGAGAGTTGCATATTTACAATTACACAATGAAAAAAATAATTTAAATTACAGGTTACATTTTTAGAAAAGTTAAAGCGATTCAGGTAACACAGATACATATTACATAATTACAGAGTTAAATAAAAGCTGACTTCACCAATACTTTTTTTTATTTTATTATTAAAAAAATTGCAATTAAAATTGAATTAAAACGCATAGGAATGCTTCTCCCGACAGTTCTGCCCATTTCAGAGTGTAAGACATTACAAACTCCTAACCCCTCAGGATTATTGCTATCCCATGACCCGCCCTCCACCCCCGCCTCCCACCCCAGGAAAGAGCGGTGGTTGAAGCCACCCTAACCTCTCCTCGACCAAAGAATAGAGAAGAGTAGAAGCTAAAGAGAGCAGCTGACGTCACCCCACGCCTTCCCACCTGGAGAGAGCAGTGGGCTGTCCACATCCCTTGAACTTTCAGGTCTATAAGCAGGGGTCAACTGCAGCGCCTTGAATGACCCGGACTGGGCGCTTCGAGAAGTTGAATGGGATGTCCCTCGTGCAGCCTGATGTTTTGTGAATATGAGCTGTGATTGTGAAGCAGTGTATGTGAGGGCTCAGCATGTGTGTGCGTGGGAAGCTAGAGGAGGCGCTCCAACAGAAAAGGTGCCCAGCACCAGGAATCTTTACTTTTAGAAATGGGAACACCTGCACTGAAGCACTCTTAAACCAGATGCGCATTGGCACCAAACCAGCCTGGGGCCGAACATGGAGCCTTTAAGGCAGCTGAACAGCCACATTTAGTGGAATTCCACCCCTGCTACTAAAGCCGCCTTAAATCAGCTGTGGACAGGCCTTAAACCACCCGGCACCTGAACCCAACGTCTTGAAAATAGCTGGCCTGACCAATACTAGCCACAATATGTTAGCGGTGGTCCACCGCTGTCTGTAGCTGCCCGCTGTGACAGAATTCTCAGTGACCAGTTCAGTGTTGGGTGTGTGCTGAATCAATTGCATGAGAACTTTTCCCCCTGCATCGCCACATGTGTGCACATACCCTGCTATCTTGGCACATCAGTATTGCACAATCGTTTCCAGCTGTTCTTCCTCTCGAACAGTGCTGTTACTCTTGCGCAGGGCCCATGGCCTCTGTGTTTTTTGATTCCCGTACTATTTCATGGTGTTTACATTTGTCATAGTTCTGCGCTGCTGTTTTCCATCAGCCTTTCGTGGCCATGTCAGCCTTAGATCGTGGCCCACTGTCACACCCTAATACCCTATTCACATTCGATGCTTTCCCATGAACAACAGGAAATGTCATTTGCAGAATCCTCACTCACCCACTAACTCTTGGGTGAGTCTCTGCACGGACTGGATTGTAACTGCAGTTACATAGTACTTCATTCTCTTTCCGAACCGCTGAAGAGCAAGAACATTAGTGGGTGGATAACCATAGGGTGGCCCTAGGTTGAAAGAGAGTTGAATGGCTGTGTGGAGTAAGTGAGAAACATTTGGTGCCATGCGTGAGTGACCACAATGGTACGCTTGTCTTAGGTCACTGTGCCTAAGTGTGAAAGTGGGGGGATGCATACATCATGTCTTAGGTCACTGTGCCCTGGTGAAGAAGTGGAAGGATACATACATCCTGTCTCAGGTCACTCTGCCTAGGTGTGGAAGTGGAGGGATATATACATCCTGTCTCAGGTCACTCTGCCTAGGTGTGGGATACATACATCCTGTCTCAGGTCACTCTGCCTAGGTGAAGAAGTGGAATGATACATACATCCTGTCTCAGGTCACTCTGCCTAGGTGTGGAAGTGGGGGGATGCATACATCATGTCTTAGGTCACTGTGCCTTGGTGAAGAAGTGGAAGGATACATACATCCTGTCTTAGGTCGCTGTGCCTAGGTGTGGAAGTGGAGGGATGCAGACATCATGTCTTAGGTCACTGTGCCTTGGTGAAGGAGTGGAAGGATACATACATCCTGTCTCAGGTCACTCTGCCTAGGTGTGGAAGTGGAGGGATGCATACATCCTGTCTCAGGTCACTCTGCCTAGGTGTGGGATACATACATCCTGTCTCAGGCCCCTCTGCCTAGGTGTGGAAGTGGAGGGATGCATACATCCTGTCTCAGGTCACTCTGCCTAGGTGTGGGATACATACATCCTGTCTCAGGCCCCTCTGCCTAGGTGTGGAAGTGGAGGGATGCATGCATCCTGTCTCAGGTCACTCTGCCTAGGTGTGGGATACATACATCCTGTCTCAGGCCCCTCTGCCTAGGTGTGGAAGTGGAGGGATGCATACATCCTGTCTCAGGTCACTCTGCCTAGATGTGGGATACATACATCCTGTCTCAGGCCACTCTACCTAGGTGTGGAAGTGGAGGGATGCATACATCCTGTCTCAGGTCACTCTGCCTAGGTGTGGGATACATACATCCTGTCTCAGGTCACTCTGCCTAGGTGTGGAAGTGGAGGGATGCATACATCCTGTCTCAGGTCACTCTGCCTAGGTGTGGGATACATACATCCTGTCTCAGGCCCCTCTGCCTAGGTGTGGAAGTGGAGGGATGCATGCATCCTGTCTCAGGTCACTCTGCCTAGGTGTGGGATACATACATCCGGTCTCAGGTCACTCTGCCTAGGTGTGGAAGTGGAGGGATGCATACATCCTGTCTCAGGTCACTCTGCCTAGATGTGGGATACATACATCCTGTCTCAGGCCACTCTGCCTAGGTGTGGAAGTGGAGGGATGCATACATCCTGTCTCAGGTCACTCTACCTAGGTGTGGGATGCATACATCCTGTCTCAGGTCACTCTGCCTAGGTGTGGAAGTGGGGGGATGCATACATCATGTCTTAGGTCACTGTGCCTTGGTGAAGAAGTGGAAGGATACATACATCCTGTCTTAGGTCGCTGTGCCTAGGTGTGGAAGTGGAGGGATGCAGACATCATGTCTTAGGTCACTGTGCCTTGGTGAAGGAGTGGAAGGATACATACATCCTGTCTCAGGTCACTCTGCCTAGGTGTGGAAGTGGAGGGATGCATACATCCTGTCTCAGGTCACTCTGCCTAGGTGTGGGATACATACATCCTGTCTCAGGTCACTCTGCCTAGGTGAAGAAGTGGAATGATACATACATCCTGTCTTAGGTCGCTGTGCCTTGGTGAAGGAGTGGAAGGATATATACATCCTGTCTCAGGTCACTCTGCCTAGGTGTGGAAGTGGAGGGATGCATACATCCTGTCTCAGGTCACTCTGCCTAGGTGTGGGATACATACATCCTGTCTCAGGTCACTCTGCCTAGGTGTGGAAGTGGAGGGATGCATACATCCTGTCTCAGGTCACTCTGCCTAGGTGTGGGATACATACATCCTGTCTCAGGCCCCTCTGCCTAGGTGTGGAAGTGGAGGGATGCATGCATCCTGTCTCAGGTCACTCTGCCTAGGTGTGGGATACATACATCCGGTCTCAGGTCACTCTGCCTAGGTGTAGAAGTGGAGGGATGCATACATCCTGTCTCAGGTCACTCTGCCTAGATGTGGGATACATACATCCTATCTCAGGCCACTCTGCCTAGGCGTGGAAGTGGAGGGATGCATACATCCTGTCTCAGGTCACTCTGCCTAGGTGTGGGATGCATACATCCTGTCTCAGGTCACTCTGCCTAGGTGTGTAAGTGGAGGGATAAATACATCCTGTCTCAGGTCACTCTGCCTAGGTGTGGTATACATACATCCTGTCTCAGGTCACTCTGCCTAGGTGTGGAAGTGGAGGGATGCATACATCCTGTCTCAGGTCCCTCTGCCTAGGTGTAACAGTAAATGGATACATACAGTTAAAATGTCTATATTTTTCACACTATGAGGTTTGGCCTCAGATGTGCACCTCCTAGAAGGAAGGAGAGTGGGGTCATAAATGACTCTCACATAGGGATGTTTCCAAACGGTAACCGTGTCTCATAAGGAACACTGAACAGAGTGATTTCCAGGTGCAAACAATCTTCTGGTACCCTGTGTGGAGGCGTGGGGTGAAACAGCGAGCATTCCTAGGGTTGGTCATCAGCTAGGATGCAGTGTCGGGACCAAACTGTTCCCGACATGTGGTATGTTTCTTAGTGGGTAAAGCTGGGATAATCTTTCCTTTCTCCCAAAATCCGGCAGTTGCAGCGTTACGTATTCCCACCCTACTCTTGCCAGCAACATGCATGCCAACTATGCTCTCACCAGTGTCCAGAATTCCCATCACATTTTCCCCATCCCACTGTCCCCCCGCCCCCCACGGATTCTATGCCCACCCATAGCTCACATCTGTCCAATATTATCACCAGACTGTCACCTATGCCTCCTACTCCCATCAAACTTGCCCCCACTTACCCTATTCTCACTATGCCCTAATCCGTGCACCCTACTCCCTTTATACTTTCCCTAAACACTATGTTCCCACCATTGCGTCACCTGCCTCCGCTATCCTCACTGTAAACAGTCGGTCACCTTTCTCCATCATACTCTTAGTCGCTTATCTTATTCCTGCAATACTCTCTTCTGGGTGTCCAAATCCAACCATTTATTCGTACATCCTCGATTTTCAGTATATTCTTCCTTGGGTCCCCAGTCTCAGGATACTATTACCCACATTCCCTACTCCCACCAGACTCTCACTGAGGTGTCTTATTTTCATTATACTCTCACGATACTCTCATCCGCAACCCCTATTCCCATCATACTCTCACTGAGGTTTACTATTTCCGTTATACAGTCACCTGCGTCTCCCTATTACCACCATACTCTCATCCGCATTCCCCATTCCCACCGTACTCTCACTGAGATGTGCAATTTCCATTATACGCTCACCTTCTTCTCCCTAATGCCACCATACTCTCAACCTCAGCCCCATTTCCACCATACTCTCACTTAGGTATGCCAATACCATTTTACTCTCGCCTACAACTCCCTATTCTTAGCTTACTCTCATCCTCAACTCCCATTCCAGCTGCACTCTCATAGAGGTTTTCTATTTCCATTATATTCTCATGATATCTCCCTATTCTCCCCTTCCGCTCACCTCCCTCTCCCATTCCAACCATACTCTCACTGAGGTTTACTGTTTCCATTATACTGCCACCTGCGTCTCCCTAATACCACTGTACTCTCTCCCGCATTCCCCATTCCCACCATACTCTCACTGAGGTTTACTGTTTCCATTATACTGCCACCTGCGTCTCCCTAATACCACTGTACTCTCTCCCGCATTCCCCATTCCCACCATACTCTCACTGAGGTTTACTATTTCCATTATACTGTCACCTGCGTCTCCCTAATACCACTGTACTCTCTCCCGCATTCCCCATTCCCACCATACTCTCACTGTGGTTTACTATTTCCATTATACTGTCACCTGCGTCTCCCTAATACCACTGTACTCTCTCCCGCATTCCCCATTCCAACCATACTCTCACTGAGGTTTACTGTTTCCATTATACTGCCACCTGCGTCTCCCTAATACCACTGTACTCTCTCCCGCATTCCCCATTCCCACCATACTCTCACTGAGGTTTACTATTTCCATTATACAGTCACCTGCATCTCCCTAATACCACTGTACTCTCTCCCGCATTCCCCATTCCAACCATACTCTCACTGAGGTTTACTGTTTCCATTATACAGTCACCTGCATCTCCCTAATACCACTGTACTCTCTCCCGCATTCCCCATTCCCACCATACTCTCACTGAGGCTTGCAATTTCTGTTACAGTCTCGGTTACATTTCCTTATTTCTACCACGCTTTCAGCCATACCCACTATCGGCCCTATACTTACCCCGTATATGCATGCAGCTCCCCCACTGCCCTCCACCCTCCCGAGTCCATTCATATTCATTAAATAACTTGCACCAAACATATGTTGTCTTCTTTTGCCTACAATCTTACAATCAACTAGACTTCCTCTTTGTCTCCTACATCGCCTATTCCTACCACTCACTTGCATCCCATATTGCTGTCTGATCCGCTATTTCCATTATGCTCTCACCTGCATCCCTTCATTCCCGTCAAACTCTCACCTTTGGACCTGGCTTCCCACCGTTACCCTCTGTTCCCATCGGACTATTGCACAAGTCCCTTTCCTACCACCTTATTTTCATCTCTGCCTCCTGTTGTAAACAAATATGCAATTTCATGAAATCAATGAATCCTGATGTTGAGGGGTCAGAGGGAAAATGTGAAATTAATGAAGCCCCCCCCCCCCTCTAGATCACACTCAAGTTTTAGGAGTGTTTTGGGGTCGTTCAGGCCATGGACATTGATTTACTCCTGAAATAAATCTCTAACGGTTTCCTGGGCAAAACACTGACTACAAAGAACTTGTGAAAAGCCACAAACTGTTCTCGCAAATGAGAGCTATTGGCTTTGGCAATGTTTTGTAGTCATACTGTACAGCAGCGCGTATGCTTTGCAGTGTGGCTAAAACAAATTAAAGAAAGCTTTTTCAGCCACACTGCAAAGCATCCCTGCTTCTGTACACATGGCTATAAAATAAAATATTGCCAAGGCCATTAGCTCTCCTAGGCTAGACCTACTGATTTTGCCAATGCTTGTTGTTATTTCTTATATACTTTGTTCAATTAACTGGTTACTGTACTGTGTTGCTCATTCTGAGATATTTTGTTTAAAGTTTATGCTTCTGAACAGGCAGAGGTTAAAGGGAGAAATTGTGGAAATTTTGCAGGGGAATACGACTGTGAAACAAGTACCTCCGGTAAGTCCACACGGCAAGGCGATGTGTAGGGAATGTGCACAGGGATGAGAAAATAGATGAAGGGCAGATGTGGCAGATGTAGGGGATTAGGAGAGGGTTGTAGGGGGATCATTGAAGGGCTCTGCAGAGTAAAAAGATACAGAGTAGGGTTATCAGAGGAAAGGTATGGGAAATAGGTGCAGGGGAGAGAGATCAGGGATTGAAGAAAGCATAGAAGTGAAGACAAGACATAAGATGCGAAGGGATGAAAAGTGTATTAAAGGCACCTAATCTGCCCATAAGTGCCATGTTCCCCTCATCACTGGAAGACTGAAGGCTCCCTCTCTCCCCTTACGCTCTGTCCAGGACCATGAACGGGCTCCTTCCCTATTATTGCTCCCATCTACCTTGCTGTAGAGGGCAGCCTTGCTCTGAGCTAGACTTGTGTGCATCTGTACTGACAAGATGGACCACTAAATAAAAAAATTAGCAATAAAAAAGGGACTATCCCTGGGTATCTTTTTACTCATTAATCTATTGAACCATGCTGTTGCAACATGAGCGGCTAAGCATGCCCAAGCACCTCAAAAAGGTAGCGCTGCATTGCTGTGCCGCACCACCTTTGTGGTGGGAGTTGTGAGTGGTAGTTTGGGGGAAACTAGCTCAACTAGGCTGCCAAAGGGCATTGAGACAGCCTTCCCTTTAGTAAGAAATAGGAAACCCTGCACCACAAAGTGACTATGTACCTTGTAAAACAAGCATTGGCATAGCCAATAGGTCTCGCCTTTGGGACCTTATAAGTGTTTAGCCATGCAACAGTTGCATAACTAAATACTTATAAGGTCCGAAAAGCGAGACCTATTGGCTAAGTGAAGGTAATTGCGATCAAGCGCAGCGCGCGCGCCAGCGCACTTGCACTTTAGCTCTAGGCTGGCCATGGTAGCACTTTTTGGAGCCCTTTCAAAAAGTCTCGCCAGACCAGCGCATGCGCTGGGTCAGGCGAGACCTAAAAACGAACTCCTAGTTCTGCGAGTTTAGTAAAGCTTTGAAGGAATGCAAAGTAAATGATTGTCCCAAGGCGGAGTCTTATGCAACCATGAGCTATTTGGGTTGTGCAACCATTAGTGATGTGTTCTCTGTAATACATACAAAGCTCATGTTTACATTGGGTCCTCGTCTCTCCCCTACTCAGGTTTAGACATGTGCCGTTTAGCAATCAAAAATAAATAGTCTTGAAAGATAGCAGTGACTAACGTTTATCATCCACTACAGCTAAATTATGCGTGATAACTGCGCATTTTACTGTTTGTGGCTTAAACATTGCAGTCAGATAAAATTCACTTAGTCAGCTCTCTCTCAAAGAGAGCTTTACTCAGTTATTCAATTTAGATACCACTAGCAGTTATGTCTATGCCTTCATTTGCAACTACATACTGATATTTTATTTTAAGTAATTTTATCAGCGTACTAGAAATGGGGGTTTGAAATAAATGATTCGATTATTTTCATTTATCCAGTTTTGACTTCATAAAAAGTGTCAACATCATTCAGCTATAATTTTATTGCACTAAGCGAACTTCATTACTCAGCATCCATCTCCACAGGAAGCAGTGTCACTCCATTTCCCAGCATCCATCTCTAAAGGAAGTGACACTGTCACCAGGTAAGGGCGACATACATGCAAGGGCTTCTCCTGCTTGGACTTATTGCCAGGAAGGGCCGTACTCAGAGTATCAGTGATTTAGGGAATGCCCAGGAGTCACCCACCCACTAGCTAGTGCCATTCATAATGTGGCACCCCAAGGCATCCTCCTCAGTACAGATTGGCCTGTGGAAAACCAGAAGAGGACTGGATCCGCTGTCTGTGACCTGAAAGGAGCCCTGAGAACTGGGCCTGCTCACTATTGTACCCAGGACAAAGAAGTGGACTCCAAGGATCAGTTGACTGACCCCATGTGCGGCTACAGGAACATAAGATGCAGCCACAGCGATAGGCCGTTTGCTTAAAGTGGCAATTAGAGGGCCCCCCTTGGACTATCGTTAGTGTGAATGTTCCATCCGTCGTGATACAGAGTACACTACAGGTACTCACTGACCTAGAAGACCCTCCTGGAAAGGTGATTATGGGTCGGGGCTTCAATTCTGTGATCAACCCGCTGGCAGATATGCGACGGCCGGGGACATCCACATGGCAGACCACACTCTCTGGTTGAGCGCCCGCTCTGTGGATGAGAGATGTCTTGCAATTGAAAAAAGTAACAGAGTCCCATTCTCAAGATTGGCCTGAAATTGTACTTACATCCTGGTCTACTACTGCCATAGTCAATCAAGTGGTTAGTGCTAATGGACGCAATTTCTACTTAAAACTGTCAAAAAATAATGTATCTGATTCCCCTCATTGGATTTTTGCCAATTTAGTGTCATTTTGTTTATGAGATATTTGTTTATTGGATTTTTGTCATATTGTTTAATACATTTTACTCTAGTTTACTTTATTTTGTGGATTTGTATTACTGTTTTGGTACTTCAGAAATACTTTACACATTTCCCTAACTTAAGCCTGTCTGCTGTGCAGCATAGCTACCAGGGGGTTAAGCTCAAGTTAATGGAATGACTTAGAGGTTTTACCCACACAAGAGTGTTAATATTCCTTGAGGTGGGCAGTCACCTACTCCAAATAATAATCCAGTTTCTTACACCCAGCAACAGATCTAAGGAAATCAAAGGGTCTATCCTGGTCAGCAAAGGAATCACAGTGGTGGTAGGACTGGTCAGAGCAAGGGCAGGCACAGGAAACAGCTTCTCACAACACAGTGTTGAAAGTTTCCTCACTGAACCTTATTGGAAATCCTGGAACACATGAAGTACTGACCAGGCAGCCCCATTCTCTTTCTGAGGTCAACAGGATGTGAGACAAGCCCAAAATACTAGGACCGTCCCACCTGCGAGTTAGAACAACGTACATCCAGGGCAATGTCAGAAGAAATTACACAGGATGTGGGAAAATCAGCCGGAGATGGCCCATTTGTGAGACTGCGATGAGGTGACTCAAACTTCATCACTTCACTGCACAGCAGTGCCAAATTAGGAATAGAAGGAGCGCTGGTGCCCACGTCTCTGCTCAGAAGCCCGCCGGTGGTCCCAGTACCTGTCAACACACTGAAAAGCAAGGCTGATGATGTCTGCCACATGCTGGCGATGTTTGCCTAATTTAGAGATGAGCGCACTAACAGTTATTTATTATTTCAAAATACCTTAAAATGTCTAATAATTGCCTTCCAAGCCATTCTTAGATCTTTGAGGGCCTAGAATAATCTTAATTGTCTTACTTGGAGGAGTGTGATGCTTAGTAGATGTGTTTGTAATGGTATTGGCAGTGCTGGCAAAGGCAATGGCTTGTGCAAGCTGGAGCAACCTCCTGACAAGGGCCCCTGAACTTAAAAGAAATTAAAAAAAATAAGCACTGCTCCACAGAGCGCAAAGACAGTGCTAGGGAGTGAACTGTGCAGCACATTGCTCACTGCCCTATTGGAGGCTGGATAAGACCGCATGCAGCAGGGCCATGGTTGGAGTCTGTGTCACTCTGCTTTGCTGCATCCTAAATGGCCCCCGAAGGCCATGTGTCACTTCTGTTCCCTTCTTTGGAGCATGAACTAAGCACAGAGTGATTAGATGTATTTGGTGTCTGTTCGCTGATCACGCCTTGAGGGAAGTGCTATTTTTTATAAGTATTGTTGCTTTGCCCTCCCACCCATCACTTCTCCATTTTGCTGTCGCCTTCGCTCCCACCCCTCCATTCTTTCTTGCCCATGCCCCCCCTACCCGTTCCTTGCTTGCCTGTCCCCCTCTTCCGCCTGAAAATAAAAAACCCTTTGGCGCAGCGCCAGCGCTGGCTGCCTTATAGCACTTTTTTGATAACTTAATTTAAGCCATGCTGCACAGCCACTCTGCTGTACAACATGACAAAAAAGACATTAACAAAGCTAATAGCTCTTGCATAGCCGAGAACTATTGGCTTCATCAATGTTTTTTTTTTTAATTGTCAGATTAGGAAGGATTAAAGGCAGACCTTACATTTCTCACTTACTCCTACTGTATTTTTTCATCCTGATGATCAGAGCCTCTCGTTTTCAGGTGACCCGTAGATCTCCGCAAAATCACGGATCAACTCTGAGACCTGTCTCACAAGAGACCAAATTTTTGCCCAGTCAACACAATGGGTGCATTAACTTACTTTGCTTACTCACCTTTTACAGTCTTTCTGATAACGCACTTACATTTCCAAGGTAGTTCAAGACAATACGTATAGCTACAATGGTTACTCATGGTGAGAGTTGCATATTTACAATTACACAATGAAAAAAATAATTTAAATTACAGGTTACATTTTTAGAAAAGTTAAAGCGATTCAGGTAACACAGATAAATATGACATAATTACAGAGTTAAATACAAGCTGACTTCACCAATACTTTTTTTAATTTTATTATAAAGGAAATTGCAATGGAAATTAAATTAAAACGCATAGGAATGCTTCTCCCGACAGTTCTGCCCATTTCAGAGTGTAAAACATTACAAACTCCTAACCCCTCAGGATTATTGCTATCCCATGGCCCGCCCTCCACCCCCGCCTCCCACCCCAGGAAAGAGCGGTGGTTGGAGCCACCCTAACCTCTCCTCGACCAAAGAATAGAGAAGAGTAGAAGCTGAAGAGAGCCGCTGACGTCACCCTACGCCCTCCCACCTGGAGAGAGCAGTGGGCTGTCCACACCCCTTGAACTTTCAGGTCTATAAACATGGTCAACTGCAGCGCCTTGAATGACCCGGACTGGGCGCTTCGAGAAGTTGAATGGGATGTCCCTCGTGCAGCCTGATGTTTTGTGAATATGAGCTGTGATTGTGAAGCAGTGTATGTGAGGGCTCAGCATGTGTGTGCGTGGGAAGCTAGAGGAGGCGCTCCAACAGAAAAGGTGCCCAGCACCAGGAATCTTTACTTTTAGAAATGGGAACACCTGCACTGAAGCAGTCTTAAACCAGATGCGCATTGGCACCAAACCAGCCTGGGGCCGAACATGGAGCCTTTAAGGCAGCTGAACAGCCACATTTAGTGGAATTCCACCCCTGCTACTAAATCAGCCTTAAATCAGCTGTGGACAGGCCTTAAACCACCCGGCACCTGAACCCAACGTCTTGAAAACAGCTGGCCTGACCAATACTAGCCACAATGTGTTAGTGGTGGTCCACCCCTGTCTGTAGCTGCCCGCTGTGACAGAGTTCTCAGTGACCAGTTCAGTGTTGGGTGTGTGCTGAATCAATTGCATGAGAACTTTTCCCCCTGCATCGCCACATGTGTGCACATACCCTGCTATCTTGGCACATCAGTATTGCACAATCGTTTCCAGCTGTTCTTCCTCTCGAACGGTGCTGTTTCTCTTGCGCAGGGCCCATGGCCTCTGTGTTTTTTGATTCCCGTACTATTTCATGGTGTTTACATTTGTCATAGTTCTGCGCTGCTGTTTTCCATCAGCCTTTCGTGGCCATGTCAGCCTTAGATCGTGGCCCACTGTCACACCCTAATACCCTATTCACATTCGATGCTTTCCCATGAACAACAGGAAATGTCATTTGCAGAATCCTCACTCACCCACTAACTCTTGGGTGAGTCTCTGCACGGACTGGATTGTAACTGCAGTTACATAGTACTTCATTCTCTTTCCGAACCGCTGAAGAGCAAGAACATTAGTGGGTGGATAACCATAGGGTGGCCCTAGGTTGAAAGAGAGTTGAATGGCTGTGTGGAGTAAGTGAGAAACATTTGGTGCCATGCGTGAGTGACCACAATGGTACGCTTGTCTTAGGTCACTGTGCCTAAGTGTGAAAGTGGGGAGATGCATACATCATGTCTTAGGTCACTGTGCCCTGGTGAAGAAGTGGAAGGATACATACATCCTGTCTCAGGTCACTCTGCCTAGGTGTGGAAGTGGAGGGATATATACATCCTGTCTCAGGTCACTCTGCCTAGGTGTGGGATACATACATCCTGTCTCAGGTCACTCTGCCTAGGTGAAGAAGTGGAATGATACATACATCCTGTCTCAGGTCACTCTGCCTAGGTGTGGAAGTGGGGGGATGCATACATCATGTCTTAGGTCACTGTGCCTTGGTGAAGAAGTGGAAGGATACATACATCCTGTCTCAGGTCACTCTGCCTAGGTGTGGAAGTGGAGGGATGCATACATCCTGTCTCAGGTCACTCTGCCTAGGTGTGGGATACATACATCCTGTCTCAGGCCCCTCTGCCTAGGTGTGGAAGTGGAGGGATGCATACATCCTGTCTTAGGTCACTGTGCCTTGGTGAAGGAGTGGAAGGATACATACATCCTGTCTCAGGTCACTCTGCCTAGGTGTGGAAGTGGAGGGATGCATACATCCTGTCTCAGGTCACTCTGCCTAGGTGTGGGATACATACATCCTGTCTCAGGCCCCTCTGCCTAGGTGTGGAAGTGGAGGGATGCATACATCCTGTCTCAGTTCACTCTGCCTAGGTGTGGGATACATACATCCTGTCTCAGGCCCCTCTGCCTAGGTGTGGAAGTGGAGGGATGCATGCATCCTGTCTCAGGTCACTCTGCCTAGGTGTGGGATACATACATCCTGTCTCAGGCCCCTCTGCCTAGGTGTGGAAGTGGAGGGATGCATACATCCTGTCTCAGGTCACTCTGCCTAGATGTGGGATACATACATCCTGTCTCAGGCCACTCTACCTAGGTGTGGAAGTGGAGGGATGCATACATCCTGTCTCAGGTCACTCTGCCTAGGTGTGGGATACATACATCCTGTCTCAGGTCACTCTGCCTAGGTGTGGAAATGGAGGGATGCATACATCCTGTCTCAGGTCACTCTGCCTAGGTGTGGGATACATACATCCTGTCTCAGGCCCCTCTGCCTAGGTGTGGAAGTGGAGGGATGCATGCATCCTGTCTCAGGTCACTCTGCCTAGGTGTGGGATACATACATCCGGTCTCAGGTCACTCTGCCTAGGTGTGGAAGTGGAGGGATGCATACATCCTGTCTCAGGTCACTCTGCCTAGATGTGGGATACATACATCCTGTCTCAGGCCACTCTGCCTAGGTGTGGAAGTGGAGGGATGCATACATCCTGTCTCAGGTCACTCTACCTAGGTGTGGGATGCATACATCCTGTCTCAGGTCACTCTGCCTAGGTGTGGAAGTGGGGGGATGCATACATCATGTCTTAGGTCACTGTGCCTTGGTGAAGAAGTGGAAGGATACATACATCCTGTCTTAGGTCGCTGTGCCTAGGTGTGGAAGTGGAGGGATGCAGACATCATGTCTTAGGTCACTGTGCCTTGGTGAAGGAGTGGAAGGATACATACATCCTGTCTCAGGTCACTCTGCCTAGGTGTGGAAGTGGAGGGATGCATACATCCTGTCTCAGGTCACTCTGCCTAGGTGTGGGATACATACATCCTGTCTCAGGTCACTCTGCCTAGGTGAAGAAGTGGAATGATACATACATCCTGTCTTAGGTCGCTGTGCCTTGGTGAAGGAGTGGAAGGATACATACATCCTGTCTCAGGTCACTCTGCCTAGGTGTGGAAGTGGAGGGATGCATACATCCTGTCTCAGGTCACTCTGCCTAGTTGTGGGATACATACATCCTGTCTCAGGTCACTCTGCCTAGGTGTGGAAGTGGAGGGATGCATACATCCTGTCTCAGGTCACTCTGCCTAGGTGTGGGATACATACATCCTGTCTCAGGCCCCTCTGCCTAGGTGTGGAAGTGGAGGGATGCATGCATCCTGTCTCAGGTCACTCTGCCTAGGTGTGGGATACATACATCCGGTCTCAGGTCACTCTGCCTAGGTGTGGAAGTGGAGGGATGCATACATCCTGTCTCAGGTCACTCTGCCTAGATGTGGGATACATACATCCTGTCTCAGGCCACTCTGCCTAGGCGTGGAAGTGGAGGGATGCATACATCCTGTCTCAGGTCACTCTGCCTAGGTGTAGGATGCATACATCCTGTCTCAGGTCACTCTGCCTAGGTGTGGAAGTGGAGGGATAAATACATCCTGTCTCAGGTCACTCTGCCTAGGTGTGGTATACATACATCCTGTCTCAGGTCACTCTGCCTAGGTGTGGAAGTGGAGGGATGCATACATCCTGTCTCAGGTCCCTCTGCCTAGGTGTAACAGTAAATGGATACATACAGTTAAAATGTCTATATTTTTCACACTATGAGGTTTGGCCTCAGATGTGCAGCTCCTAGAAGGAAGGAGAGTGGGGTCATAAATGACTCTCACATAGGGATGTTTCCAAACGGTAACCGTGTCTCATAAGGGACACTGAACAGAGTGATTTCCAGGTGCAAACAATCTTCTGGTACCCTGTGTGGAGGCGTGGGGTGAAACAGCGAGCATTCCTAGGGTTGGTCATCAGCTAGGATGCAGTGTGCTGCACAGGACCAAACTGTTCCCGACATGTGGTATGTTTCTTAGTGGGTAAAGCTGGGATAATCTTTCCTTTCTCCCAAAATCCGGCAGTTGCAGTGTTACGTATTCCCACCCTACTCTTGCCAGCAACATGCATGCCAACTATGCTCTCACCAGTGTCCATAATTCCCATCACATTTGCCCCATCCCACTGTCCCCCCGCCCCCCCCACGGATTCTATGCCCACCCATAGCTCACATCTGTCCAATATTATCACTAGACTGTCACCTATGCCTCCTACTCCCATCAAACTTGCCCCCACGTACCCAATTCCCACTATGCCCTAATCTGTGCACCCTATTCCCTTTATACTTTCCCTAATTCACTATGTTCCCACCATTGCGTCACCTGCCTCCGCTATCCTCACTGTAAACAGTCTGTCACCTTTCTCCATCATACTCTTAGTCACTTATCATTTTCCTGCAATACTCTCTTCTGGGGGTCCAAATCCAACCATTTCTTCGTACATCCTCGATTTTCAGTATATTCTTCCTTGGGTCCCCAGTCTCAGGATACTATTACCCACATTCCCTACTCCCACCAGACTCTCACTGAGGTGTCTTATCTTCATTATACTCTCACGATACTCTCATCCGCAACCCCTATTCCCATCATACTCTCACTGAGGTTTACTATTTCCGTTATACAGTCACCTGCGTCTCCCTAATACCACCATACTCTCATCCGCATTCCCCATTCCCACCGTACTCTCACTGAGATGTGCAGTTTCCATTATACGCTCACCTTCTTCTCCCTATTGCCACCATACTCTCAACCTCAGCCCTATTTCCACCATACTCTCACTTAGGTATGCCAATACCATTTTACTCTCGCCTACAACTCCCTATTCTTAGCTTACTCTCATCCTCAACTCCCATTCCAGCTGCACTCTCATAGAGGTTTTCTATTTCCATTATATTCTCATGATATCTCCCTATTCTCCCCTTCCGCTCACCTCCCTCTCCCATTCCAACCATACTCTCACTGAGGTTTACTGTTTCCATTATACTGCCACCTGCGTCTCCCTAATACCACTGTACTCTCTCCCGCATTCCCCATTCCCACCATACTCTCACTGAGGCTTACTATTTCCATTATACTGTCACCTGCGTCTCCCTAATACCACCGTACTCTCTCCCGCATTCCCCATTCCCACCGTACTCTCACTGAGGTTTACTATTTCCATTATACTGTCACCTGCGTCTCCCTAATACCACTGTACTCTCTCCCGCATTCCCCATTCACACCATACTCTCACTGAGGCTTGCAATTTCTGTTACAGTCTCGGATACATTTCCCTATCTCTACCACGCTTTCAGCCATACCCACTTTCGGCCCTATACTTACCCCGTATATGCATGCAGCTCCCCCACTCCCAACCCACTGCCCTCCACCCTCCCGAGTCCATTCATATTCATTAAATAACTTGCACCAAACATATGTTGTCTTCTTTTGCCTACAATCTTACACTCAACTAGACTTCCTCTTTGTCTCCTACATCGCCTATTCCTACCACTCACTTGCATCCCATATTGCTGTCTGATCCGCTATTTCCTTTATGCTCTCACCTGCATCCCTTCATTCCCATTAAACTCTCACCTCTGGACATGGCTTCCCACCGTTACCCTCTGTTCCCATCGGACTATTGCACAAGTTCCTTTCCTACCACCTTATTTTCATCTCTGCCTCCTGTTGTAAATAAATATGCAATTTCATGAAATCAATGAATCCTGATGTTGAGGGGTCAGAGGGAAAATGTGAAATTAATGAAGCCCCTCCCCCCCCCCCCCCCTTTTTAGATCACACTCAGTTTTAGGAGTGTTTTGGGGTCGTTCAGGCCATGGACATTGATTTACTCCTGAAATAAATCTCTATCGGTTTCCTGGGCAAAACACTGACTACAAAGAACTTGTGAAAAGCCACAAACTGTTCTCGCAAATGAGAGCTATTGGCTTTGGCAATGTTTTGTAGTCATAGTGTACAGCAGCGCGCATGCTTTGCAGTGTGGCTAAAACAAATTAAAGAAAGCTTTTTCAGCCACACTGCAAAGCATCCCTGCTTCTGTACACATGGCTATAAAATAAAATATTGCCAAGGCCATTAGCTCTCCTAGGCTAGACCTACTGACTTTGCCAATGCTTGTTGTTATTTCTTATGTACATTGTTCAATTAACTGGTTACTGTACTGTGTTGCTCATTCTGAGATATTTTGTTTAAAGTTTATGCTTCTGAACAGGCAGAGGTTAAAGGGAGAAATTGTGGAAATTTTGCAGGGGAATAAGACTGTGAAACAAGTACCTCCGGTAAGTCCACATGGCAAGGCGATGTGTAGGGAATGTGCACAGGGAAGAGAAAATAGATGAAGGGCAGATGTGGCAGATGTAGGGGATTAGGAGAGGGTTGTAGGGGGATCATTGAAGGGCTCTGCAGAGTACAAAGATACAGAGTAGGGTTATCAGAGGACAGGTATGGGAAATAGGTGCAGGGGAGAGAGATCAGGGATGGAAGAAAGCATAGAAGTGAAGACAAGACATAAGATGCGAAGGGATGAAAAGTGTATTAAAGGCACCTAATCTGCCCATAAATGCCATGTTCCCCTCATCACTGGAAGACTGAAGGCTCCCTCTCTCCCCTTACGCTCTGTCCAGGACCATGAACGGGCTCCTTCCCTACTATTGCTCCCATCTACCTTGCTGTAGAGGGCAGCCTTGCTCTGAGCTAGACTTGTGTGCAGTGCATCTGTACTGACAATATGGACCACTAAATAAAAAAATTAGCAATAAAAAAGGGACTATCCCTGGGTATCTTTTTACTCATTAATCTATTGAACCATGCTGTTGCAACATGAGCGGCTAAGCATGCCCAAGCACCTCAAAAAGGTAGCGCTGCATTGCTGTGCCGCACCACCTTTGTGGTGGCAGTTGTGAGTGGTAGTTTGGGGGAAACTAGCTCACCTAGGCTGCCAAAGGGCATTGAGACAGCCTTCCCTTTAGTAAGAAATAGGAAACCCTGCACCACAAAGGGACTATGTACCTTGTAAAAGATGCATTGGCATAGCCAATAGGTCTCGCCTTTGGGACCTTATACGTGTTTAGCCATGCAACAGTTGCATAATTAAATACTTATAAGGTCCGAAAAGCGAGACCTATTGGCTATGCCAAGCGGCCGTGCGGCCGCAAAAGTGAAAGTAATTGCGATCAAGCGCGGCACGCGCGCCTGCGCACTTGCACTTTAGCTCTAGGCTGGCAATGGTAGCACTTTTTGGAGCCCTTTCAAAAAGTCTCGCCAGACCAGCGCATGCGCTGGGTCAGGCGAGACCTAAAAACGAACTCCTAGTTCTGCGAGTTTAGTAAAGCTTTGAAGGAATGCAAAGTAAATGATTGTCCCAAGGCGGAGTCTTATGCAACCATGAGCTATTTGGGTTGTGCAACCATTAGTGATGTGTTCTCTGTAATACATACAAAGCTCATGTTTACATTGGGTCCTCGACTCTCCCCTACTCAGGTTTAGACATGTGCCGTTTAGCAATCAAAAATAAATAGTCTTGAAAGATAGCAGTGACTAACGTTTATCATCCACTACAGCTAAATTATGCGTGATAACTGCGCATTTTACTGTTTATGGCTTAAACATTGCAGTCAGATAAAATTCTCTTAGTCAGCTCTCTCTCAAAGAGACCTTTACTCAGTTATTCAATTTAGATACCACTAGCCGTTATGTCTATGCCTTCATTTGCAACTACGTACTGATATTTTATTTTAAGTAATTTTATCAGCATACTAGAAATGAGGGTTTGAAATAAATGATTCGATTATTTTCATTTATCCTGTTTTGACTTCATAAAAAGTGTCAACATCATTCAGCTATAATTTTATTGCACTAAGCGGACTTCATTACTCAGCATCCATCTCCACAGGAAGCAGTGTCACTCCATTTCCCAGCATCCATCTCTAAAGGAAGTGACACTGTCACCAGGTAAGGGCGACATACATGCAAGGGCTTCTCCTGCTTGGACTTATTGCCAGGAAGGGCTTGGCTGAGAACCTCTGTTCCACTGCAACCTAGACATTTAGATATCATTATGGGTCTCACCCATCACCCCACACTACCTATCCCCACAATCATACGCAGACATAGGTCACACAAAAAAAAACACAGACCATTGTCGCAATACATAGATCCAACCTCATACCCACCAACTAAACATCAAACATCCTCAAACTACCAAGCACAAGATCCATCTCATGCACACCAATGCATGCTCTGCCGTTCTCATTGCTCCAGTCATTGCAGATCTCATAACCTATGGCAACCTTGATGGACTTTTCATCACAAAAACATGTCTCACTCCCCCTTCCTTGAACATCTTAAATGTCCTTTTTCCTTTACTCTACAGAATTTTGTGTATGGACTGAACTTCTAAAAATAAAGGCAATCTCACTGTCATCCACACAAATCCTCCTGATTCTGAACCCTGGGCGAGTCACATTTAACCCTCACAGGGAACGCAAGCATGAAAAAAAAAAGAGTCACCCTTCTCATCTTCATTGACACACTAAATCTGCTATAACATTTCACCCATGTCAAACTACTGAAGCCATACCCTGAACATTTTCTTCTCAACATCACTAACCGTCCAATGCAAGCACCCCATACCCATAGAAGGGCAACTTTACCATCTCCATCACCCTTCTCAGTATCCAGCCAATACATGAATGTCAATCCAAAAGAGAAGAACAATTATTCAGATCCTTCAAAGATGTCTCCATAGACTACGTCAAACTCGAACTCGTCTCTCGCCCTGCCACATACACATGACATCAATACTCTTCTATATAAAACTTCAACACATTGCCAGAAAAGCATGTAAATAGCCATGGTCCAACTAAAATGAAATATGTGCAACCCAAACCCATCATCAACTAATACTCCAAAGACCTTGCTGGCAACAAATGCTCCATCAACAGCCAAAAAAGAAAATGAAAGAAAAAGAGAACCCCTGACAACCACATGCTACTGATGTCTGTCCATGCAATACTCAGTCAAGCCGTCATTCCATCAGTCACAGTAAAGAACTAAGCCAACATTATCAATAAAGTTGCCAATAGAAGTAGAATACTCTTCAAAATGATCCAACAGTACATCAGTCACTTGCTTGTCCCTGCTATTTCACACTCCACAGACAAAAGCAATGCTATTACCACTTCTTCAATTAGAATTTGCGGGTAATACAACAGTACACGCTGCATCTCACAGTGGTCATCTCTCAAACTCTTGTCTCTCAAAGTCCTCACCAACATCCTCAACTCCTTCAAAGCTACCATGTATGAAGATTGACTTGCCTTAATCCGTCAAGCCCTCTCTGGAGTGGCTCTTACCCCTGTTCACCATAGGCAAGAACTCACTCAAGACATCTTCCCTGAAGCCCCTAAGTCAGGCAAGATCTTCTCTCTCCTGAAAAAAATCAACACTAACTCCTGATGATCTCGCCAACTGTCAGCCCAACATTCATATAACCTCCATAGGCAAGATCAAAAAAGCAGTCCATGAACAACTTTTACAATCACATCGACCATCTCCTGCACAGCTATTAACCGAACTTCAGGTCACATTGGAGAACGGAGATAGCTAGCTTCCAAATCATACTAATCATTCTGCTGACCTCAGACAATGATGGTGCCTCCCTCCTGATATTACTTGCCTTCTTAACTGTCTTGGACAGTATCCAAATTCTCCATGAAAGGGATTCATTGGAAGTCTCCTTCAGTGGTTCTCTTCTGACCAATCAACCAACCCCAGTTTATCAATATGGGCACACCCAGGTTCAATAAAATCCTTACAACTTGTGAAGTTCCCCGGGTTTTATTTTGTCTCTTGTCATCTTCAATATCCACATGGAGCCCCTTGTGTCTCTACTAACAAATACAAAAATCAACATTCACCAATACACCGACGACACACAACTACAGTTGTAGGTCTCCTCTGCTTCAGATATCCAATGCCCCAGAAACTAAGTGTATCTCATCCAGACCTGAATGTTCAACACCTACCAGAAGCGTAAACTCAACAAAGCGGAATTCCTGCCAAGTATCTGGACCAACAAGCAACAACTAATCCAAACACAGCTCAATGACATGAACCTGGACTGATTCAAACCCCAATTTCCACCCAATGCCAAGTCGCTTGGATTCAACCTGGACACCTGTCGGGGATGTCAGTGGCACAAGATAGAGAAGAACAAGCCACTAACCTTACTCAGCAGCCAGCGGGGACGACTTCAAGCAGAAAGGCCCCCCTATTCTCCAGGGCACACTTCCCCACAGCGTAATGGACACAACTCTGGGAAAGAGCACCCACGAGAACAGGGAAGTGAAAGCACTAAGGTGGTAGCGCTGAGGGTCTTGCTCTCGAGCAGGGGAATGCAGCAGTATAGGCACCTCCTAACAACGTCCTGCACAATTGACAAATGACAGAGGTTAGTTCATCTATCAGTGTTAGCGGTATTGCACTATACAACCCCCGCTCCCCCCACGCTTAACCCTTCCGGTACTCACAGGTTTAGGTAGGAGTAGATGTACCTTCCTTGGTACTGTGTTCACCCCCTTGCTTAGGATACAAGTCATAAACAATAGTATCTGTACGTTAATCCGCCTGCCTGTTAATCTCACAGACAGCGGTTCGGAAATGATTCCCTGCGAGAATAATGTATAATATTCAGGGTGACGAGATACTTGTTACCTGTCACGGCGTGGTCTCGTATCTTCGACCTTGAGGCGGGTAGGAAAGCGTCCGCCCTCAAGGTACCATACTCACTCCAAGGCGGGAAGGAAAGCGTCCGCGCTCGGAGCTCCTCAGTATAGTCACAGGATCCGCGGAGTCAGGAACGGCGCACCACGGCGTCCGGCGGGTAGGAAAGCGTCCGCTCTTAAGGCAGAAGACTCACTCCGAGGCGGGAAGGAAAGCGTCCGCCCTCGGAGCTCCAAATCTGTGGTCTCGGGTTCCTCTGGGTCAGGGATGGCGCGCGAGGGCGCCCGGTAGGTTTAACGGGACGGAAACTCCAAGCGGGAAGGCAAGCGTCCGCGAGTTTCCAGCTTGACGGGATTACAGGACTCAGGATACGCGAGGGGAACTGGAAGTGTTCCCTCGCCGTCGGCTTCCATGAATGATTGTCAAGCACCGTCTCTTCACTGAGGCGGTGCTTATATAGGGTAGGCCGTTCCCCCTCGTGAGCTGACGTTACGTAAGTCCTGCCCCGTTGCCTCCTGGGAGTTGTAGTCCCTTCGGGTCTCGGACTGCCTACCTCGTTTCCCACAGCTGCCTGAGGGCTTGCGGGGGTGTGTGCGGCCAGGCCCATGTCTGCTACAGCCGATGACCGTCACAGAGCCCCCCCGTAAGGACCGTCGTCTCGGCGGTTGGCCGGGCTTCCCCGGATTGTTCCTATGAAAGAGGTCCAAGAGTTCGGGGCAGTGGAGATTTTGCAATGGTTCCCAGGTTCTATCTTCCACTCCATACCCTTTCCATTCAACTAAGTACTGAACCCTTCCCCTGACCAGTCTAGAATCTAACAGTTGATGGACCTCATATTCCTCCTGACCTTCTACATCTATGGGAAGGGGCCGATCAGGTAATCTCATGTACGCTGGGCATGGTTGGAGCAGGTATACGTGGAATACGGGGTGTATGCGCCATGCTGGGGGTAAGGTCAGCTTCATGGTGACGGGGTTAATAATCCTCTCGATACTGTAGGGACCGATGTACCTGGGTTTCAATTTTCCCGCCCCCTTGAGGTGTAAATGTTTTGTGGCTAGCCATACTTTGTCTCCAACCTGATAATCGGGTTCTTTGGTTCTTTTCTCATCAGCGTACCTTTTTTGTGCTGCCTGGGCTGTCATCAGGTGTTGTTTTGCATCCAATAGGACCGCCCTAAGATGAGCATGATGCTCCTGTATGCTTGGAAGTTTAGTTTCTACAGGCCACTCAAAAGGAAGCATGTTAGGATGGTGTCCGTTTAGACAAAAGAAGGGGGAGCATCCCAAGGTAGCATGGTCCGCGTTATTATAGACGAACTCTGCCATCCACAACAACGTGACCCAATCCGTGGTGTTCTGGATAGCAAAGCATCGTAGGTACTGCTCCAACGTCTGGTTCAGTCTTTCGGTTTTTCCATCCGTTTGTGGGTGGTAGCTGGATGATAGGCGAGCGTCGATCCCCATTGCCTTGCATAAGGCCTTCCAGAAGTGGGAGGTGAACTGTGTTCCCCGGTCCGTAATAAAAACACTGGGTATTCCATGGGCTCTCACTACGTGTTGTAAGACTAGCTGGGCTAGTTCTGTGGATGAGGGAAGCCCTTTCACTGGTATAAAGTGACCCATTTTTGTTAAGTGATCCACTATTACCAGAATTGTTGTGTATTCCTGATAGGGGGGCATCTCTACTATAAAATCCATGGACACTGTATGCCAAGGTCTAGGAGGGATAGGTATTGGCCTGAGTAGTCCTGTGGGTTTGGAGTGTTTAGCTTTCCCTTGTGCACATACACTACAACTTGTTACGTAGTTACGGACGTCTTCTTTCACTGATGGCCACCAGAACGAACGTTCGACGCAGGCCGTCGTTTTGTGAATCCCCAAGTGCCCTCCTAAGAAAGAATCGTGGGCCCATCTCAGGACTTGGGCTTGCAGGTCAGGGAGGGGCACGTACAATGCTTGGAAATGGTATGCCAACCCATTCTCCAAGGTTCTATGGTCAGGGTCCTCATCTAGCCAGGTTTGCACGTCCATCCCTTCTGTGGCGGTCTTGACTTCTGCCACGAAGTCTCGTGAGGTTATGAGAGCTATGGATTTGTCATGAAACACCGTTTCTTCAAGAATAAACGGACTGTCTGTCGGTGGTTCCTCTTCTGCGGTCAGACTTCGGGAGAGTGCATCAGCTTTCCCATTCTGGGGTCCCGGGCGATACTTGATTACGAAGTCGTATTCTGCGAAGAAAAGGGTCCATCGTAATTGGCGCGGTGTAAGGGCCTTAGCCGTTTTTAGAAACAGGAGATTGCGATGATCCGTGTAAATCTCAACAGTATGTTGGGCTCCCATAAGATAGTGTCTCCATTCTTCGCATGCCCTTTTTATGGCCAGCAGTTCTTTATCAGTTACTGAGTAATTTATTTCACTGGGTGTAAGTTTCTTGGAGAAGTATGCCACGGGGTGTATTTGTCCTGTTGTTGGATGTCTTTGTGACAGTACTCCTCCCAAGGCGTACTGTGAGGCATCTGTTTCCACTATAAAAGGGAGGTGGGTGTCCGGGTGTCGAAGGATGGGAGCTCGTGTAAATTTGGATTTTAACAACTGGAAGGCACTTTCGGCTTCTTCTCCCCACACAAACGGAACGCCTTTTCGTAATAGAGAGGAGATGGGATGTATTATTTTTGAAAAGTCCTTGATAAACCTCCTATAATAGTTTGCGAAACCTAAGAAACTCTGGATGGATTTCACATGTTGCGGGGTTTTCCAATGAGTGATTGCCTCGATCTTTCCGGTTTCCATCTGAAATCCCTGAGCGGTGATTATGTATCCCAAAAATGCTACCTCCTGGACATTGAAGAGACACTTCTCCAGTTTTGCATATAGATTATGTTGTTGGAGTCTACTTAGGACCTCTTTGACGTGCTTGACATGTTCTTGGGGACAGGAAGAATAGATGAGGATATCGTCTATATACACTACGCAGGTAGTGTCAAGCAACCCCCTTAGTACCTCATCCATGAAGTATTGGAATGCCGCAGGGGCGTTGCATAGCCCAAAGGGCATCACTCGGTACTCAAAAAGTCCGAATTTAGTCCGGAATGCGGTCTTCCACTCATCCCCGCTTTTGACCCGTACCAGATGATATGCTCCTCTGAGGTCTAATTTCGTGAAGTAACGGGCTCCTTTAAGTTGGTCCAGAAGAACGGGTATCAATGGTAGGGGATACCTATTTTTTACGGTGATACTGTTTATCGCTCGATAGTCAATGCAGGGTCGGAGCTCGTCACAATCTTTCTTCGGTATGAAGAAAAGAGGGGACGACGCCGGTGACGAGGAGGGAGCGATAAATCCGGAAGCCAGGTTTTCTTCAATATAATTCTTTAGGTACAAGGTCTCGGTTTCCGTCAAGGCGTAAACCCTACTGCAGGGGATGTTGGCTCCAGGTGTTAATTCGATACGGCAATCGTACTCACGATGCGGAGGAAGCCGCGTGGCTTTTTGTTTATCGAATAAAGATCTGTACTCTTCGTACTCTTCAGGTAAGATGCTGTTACTGCTGCGGTTTTCTTGTGCACATGCAACCGCCAAGAGACTGGCTTGCGTGCCCATGGGCTTTATGGAAGGTGTTGTCTGTTGATAGCACGTCTGTTGGCAATACTGGGAGGTCAAAGTCACTGTACGTGTTGCCCAGCTGATAACCGGATCGTGGAGCGTAAGCCACGGCATGCCAAGGATGAGTCTAAATTGTGGTGCATCGATGAGATCGAATTGTATATACTCATAGTGCTCGGTGTTGACTCTCATTAATAACGGAAGTGTATGTGAGGTGACGGGTCCTGAGGTTAAGGCGGATCCATCCACCGCGTGCACATACTCAGGTTTTGTCTTCTTTTCCCTCTGAACACCGATGGTGGAGGCATAACCCAGGTCCATATAATTCCCGATAGCACCCGAATCCAACAGTGCTGCTGTGTCCAGGGGTTTGTTTTGAGTCACCCACAACTCCACTCCTATACATAAATGAGCCACCGCCGGTTGTAGCGTGTTGGCAATGACATTAGAGACCTGTGTATGTTGACCGCCCGACCCATCGATCTCTTTCTGGTTCGGGCTACTCAGTTTTCCGTCGCTTCTTGGGTTCCCACCACAGCTGGTGTCCGTGTGGTGACCCCACGTTCTGGGAGTTGGGCTCTGGCTCTGCATTCCCTAATGAAATGCCCTCCTTTCCCGCAATATAGGCACAGCTTCATTTTACGACGTTTTTCTTTTTCTTCACTGGTGAGGGGACCTCGGATACCCCCGAGTTGCATGGGCTCTGTTCCCTCCATTGTCTTGGGGTGTTCGTCTATAGTTTGTTTAGGTTTTGGGAACCATCCTCTAGCTTCTCCTCTGCCCTTGTCTCCCTTTCTGTCCAACAGGCGATGGTCTAGTTGCACTGTAAGATCTATCAGTTCCTCACAGGTTTGCGGCAACTGCACCACTTGAGCGAGAACGTCTTTCAACTCCCCTCTCAACCCTTGGTAAAACAATGATGTTCTTTTCTCCTGGGGCCAGTCGGTTTCCACCACTAACCGGTTAAAGGTGGTTATGTAGGTCAGCAGATCTTGAGATCCTTGCCGAATGGTTAGTAGTTCTCGGTCCAGAGTAAGCATGTGCGACTTTCGGTCAAACAATTTCCTCATGGCGGTACAAAAGTCAGGAAAGGCATGCAGCATGGGGTCATTTCTCTCCATCAGAGGTATGGTCCAACTGGCAGCGTTCCCCCCCATATAAGACATCATGAACGCGGTTTTTGCTGCATCGGTCTGGAAGACTACGGGCTTGCATAAGAAGTGGAGTCTGCATTGATTTAGAAATGTCTCGAATTTCTTCGGGTCTCCGTAGAAACGCTCGGGTGGTGCCAGAGGGATACCTGTGTTTTGAATAACATGAACCGTAGGGGCGGAATCAGTAGTCATGGCAGGGACTGGAGGGACGGGAAAGAACCCACCTACTAGGGGGTTGGCAGTATCAGGGGCAGATGCCGTGTGTCCCGGAGGTGGTAAAGTAGCTTCTCTGATATATGATCCCGCACCTGTACCCTTTCGGGACAATCCCGCCACCTCTCTGCGTAGGGTACCCATTTCCCTTCTTAAGTCCTGATTTTCAAATCGGGAGGTCTGAACCTCCTGCTGGAGAGCTGTGAGGCTATCCAGTAGGGAAGATAAAATCACATTGGTGTCCATCGTCCAGGCTAGTCGTCTAACTTGGGCTTGACAATCTGTCGGGGATGTCAGTGGCACAAGATAGAGAAGAACAAGCCACTAACCTTACTCAGCAGCCAGCGGGGACGACTTCAAGCAGAAAGGCCCCCCTATTCTCCAGGGCACACTTCCCCACAGCGTAATGGACACAACTCTGGGAAAGAGCACCCACGAGAACAGGGAAGTGAAAGCACTAAGGTGGTAGCGCTGAGGGTCTTGCTCTCGAGCAGGGGAATGCAGCAGTATAGGCACCTCCTAACAACGTCCTGCACAATTGACAAATGACAGAGGTAAGTTCATCTATCAGTGTTAGCGGTATTGCACTATACAACCCCCGCTCCCCCCACGCTTAACCCTTCCGGTACTCACAGGTTTAGGTAGGAGTAGATGTACCTTCCTTGGTACTGTGTTCACCCCCTTGCTTAGGATACAAGTCATAAACAATAGTATCTGTACGTTAATCCGCCTGCCTGTTAATCTCACAGACAGCGGTTCGGAAATGATTCCCTGCGAGAATAATGTATAATATTCAGGGTGACGAGATACTTGTTACCTGTCACGGCGTGGTCTCGTATCTTCGACCTTGAGGCGGGTAGGAAAGCGTCCGCCCTCAAGGTACCATACTCACTCCAAGGCGGGAAGGAAAGCGTCCGCGCTCGGAGCTCCTCAGTATAGTCACAGGATCCGCGGAGTCAGGAACGGCGCACCACGGCGTCCGGCGGGTAGGAAAGCGTCCGCTCTTAAGGCAGAAGACTCACTCCGAGGCGGGAAGGAAAGCGTCCGCCCTCGGAGCTCCAAATCTGTGGTCTCGGGTTCCTCTGGGTCAGGGATGGCGCGCGAGGGCGCCCGGTAGGTTTAACGGGACGGAAACTCCAAGCGGGAAGGCAAGCGTCCGCGAGTTTCCAGCTTGACGGGATTACAGGACTCAGGATACGCGAGGGGAACTGGAAGTGTTCCCTCGCCGTCGGCTTCCATGAATGATTGTCAAGCACCGTCTCTTCACTGAGGCGGTGCTTATATAGGGTAGGCCGTTCCCGCTCGTGAGCTGAGGTTACGTAAGTCCTGCCCCGTTGCCTCCTGGGAGTTGTAGTCCCTTCGGGTCTCGGACTGCCTACCTCGTTTCCCACAGCTGCCTGAGGGCTTGCGGGGGTGTGTGCGGCCAGGCCCATGTCTGCTACAGCCGATGACCGTCACAACACCGGTCTCACCCTCACCCTCAACTATCATATCTCCAACAAAACTAAAGAAAGCCTGGTACCAGATCCCCCCATTTAAGAAATGAAACCATTCTTTCTAGAAAGCATCTTCAGAACTGATGTTCAAGTCTTTCTACTCTTGCATCTGGATGGTGTCAATGCCCTCTGTCTGGGTCTCCGAGACTCAACACTGCCCTCCTGAAAGGCATATTACATGCTGAAGGATGCTTCATTATGGGCCTGAAGGAATGCAACCAAATCGCCCCAAGCATGATGGAATTCCACTAGATCTGTTTGCTGGCCCGCACCATCTTCAACACAAGCATCCCACCTACCTGGCTGACAAGCTCACCATATCCAGTGGCTTTCAGAACACCTGCACCCAGGACATCATCAGATTGGAGATGAAGTGCAAAAAAAGTAAAACAAGGCAACAGGCATTCTCAATCTATGCATTAGAACATATGACAATATCTCTATATCCATCAGGACTGCCCCAACTCTGCTCCCATGTTAGGAAAGAACAGAAGACTCACCTCTTCAAAAAGCACTACCCATTCCACCAAACACTATCTCTCATCTCACATGTTGCCTGTGTCTTAGCCTTTGGCCCTGTACAGCAACCTGATGCCTATTGGCTAGGTTCACACTATTTAAGTAATGCATGTATGCGTACATACATACCATGTACCACTTGGGGAGCTTATTGACCTTTCCTATGTGTTAATTGAGTGATTGTGCTAGTAGTCTCAGGTGCGATGTAAGTTGCTAAAAGCCCTTATGTAGTTTTTCTTCAACTGAGCCAGGAGTGGTCTGTGCTGTTCTTTAGATATGAGTTTTGAACTTTGATTAGCATTTTCAAATCCTTTCTTCGATTTTAAATGGCTTTCTACCAGGCTCTGTGTCCTCAGTTCCAATGTCTCCTGCACCTGCTTTCTGATTACATTTCCCAAAATCCTGGATTCTGACTCCTTAGTTTCTAGTGCAGAGGGCTCGACCTGCCTTCGCTTTTAGTAGGAGAGTTTTCATCCTCTCACACCTTCCGATAACATTCATCTTTGTTATTGTCCTGTCCTCAACATATTCCTCTGTCGATGGGTCATCTAGTGGACTTCTGTCTATGGTTTATACTGTGATGACTGCTGTGTATGGTGTGATGTCTGTGCAGTGGTATTTAAGTGAATACTCAGCAGTTCCTGAGTTGTAGGTGGATGAGTGGTGGGGTGCCGTTGGGGTCAGTTATGTGTGCTGTGTTGGGCGATCGTAAATGGTGCCTGATGATGGAAAGCAATTGTGCAGGAAGCTGTTCAGAGACTTTTTAGTTTATTGCCTTCCATTGCAGAGTTTTATGGCACGTTGGTTTCTTAGGTAGTGCAGTAGTGTGGTGTGAGTAGAATTATTTTTTGCAGTGTACCCATATTAGAAGGAAATGATACGAGTCATGTTTGTTGTGTTTGTGGGGACAATAACTGGATTTTGTGGGTGAAGATGTGTATGATGCAGTGCGGGTTATAATTTGTTGATTCAGGCAATTTGGTGTTTGGGAGATGCTGAATTAAATGGAACTGACCTTTCGTACTAGTACCTTTTTAAGATTAATAATCCGTGTACGTAATATGATGGAAAACCCCTGAAAGATTGCTGTCTTAGTTCCCTTTTTAATTTTTAAAAAATATTGTATTTTGTATATTGTATTAATGAATTGTTTTTATGTCTGTACTTTTATGAATTCAAGTAATTCGAATAAAGGTCTTTTGATTGATTGATTGATTGAAATGGTTGTCACAATTACTTTTATGATTTTAGTTATTTTTATTTATTTATTTTTGTGTCTTATAAAGCACACAGATACCCCAAAAGATTTCCCAACGCTGGACCCAAGTGGAGAAGTGCAGCCCCTAAACTGAAATTTAAACAACCAGGTCTTTAAAACCTTGCAAAATTCCATAAGAGAAGGGCAATTCCACAAGGACTCTGGAGTATTGTTCCAAAGCTTCAGACCCAGATATGAGAAAGAGTGGCCCCATATGCGTGCTTGGTGAATTCATGACACTTTGCAGAAGGACTGGGAAGATGACCGGAGCATGCAAGCATTGCATCGTCTGGAGTTTTCAATGTGATATGGGGATGAGTGTCTACAGATACTGTGGCGGCAGGGTCTCTGCTGTGGTCTCAGGTGTACTTCACTACGGTGATGGGTGTCCTGTAGTGAGAGTGTTTTGTTGAGCATGTTATAATAAGAACTGTAGGGTATATAGGGCCTCAGTATGATTGCCCCAGTGTGGGAAGAGATGGGTTAATTCTGTACTCATTTATAATGAATTAACAATATAGAGTGCCAGTAAATTTGGAGGTGTACAATTAAAGTTGATTACAGGTTGGCGTGAGTAATTAGGACTTTCCTGAAAATTGGTAATTCCAAGTTGAACTCTCCTGTGAATTCCTCATTCTCATCTACAATCTGAGATAACAGCAACCATCAGCAGCCGAAATCTCTGTGGGAAATATAACAGATGTGTGATGCTTCAGCAAACTTTCTAATTGGCACTAATAGAGTTCCTAGCCTCATTGGAAATTCCAGTAGACTCATAATGGGGCCCATAGTGTGTGTGTGTGTATAAAAATAACATATATGTGTGTGTGTGCATATATATATATATATATATATGTTCCCACAATAATCCAATACTGCGCTCTCAGTAACCAAAGAAAGCAAAATCCGGGGTAGTGCAAAAAAGAGGTGTTTATTCCTCACAACGCGTTTCAACTCGTTGCAGAGTCTTGTTCACGTAAGGAAGCAGTCATGGGTGACAAATGGATAAAGCTTTTCCGGGGTAAACAGTGAAAACGGACAATCATGTGGAATACATTAGTCGGGTGGTCAGAAGCGGCAGACATGTTGTAGTGGCACCATAAGCCAGGAAAATGATACTACAATACATACAATGTTAAACATCATAGACAAGTAGTAACGGTAAATACCAACATAACTCACATTGTATGGGAGATGTAGCACTGTGTCAGACCTGATGAATATGTGGGCTCATCCCCAGAGAGAAGTGTCCCAGAATCGTGCCTATGATCATAGCCCAAAAGTGGCCGGTTAATGCATTGCCATTTGGAGAAATGCTCCCGAATGTCCCACAGTTAAGCTAGCACGGGACTGAGTTATGCATCCACAGTGTCGAAGTGCCCAGGGGAGTGTGTCACAGACTCGGGGGTGCTAAACACGTGTGATTCGTCAGTGAGCGGGCTCAAGTGAGCAAGGGTAACAATACTCCAGGCTGAATAGGCGCAGATCGACATGGGAAATAACGACATGAGAAGTGCTGGCAAGTGCCAGTGGACGTGTGTAAACGAGTCCTTTGTGAAATGATCTCAGACAATAAAAAGCGCTAGTGACCATACCACAGCCGGAGTGAGCTTCATCCATCAAGTGAAGTGACGGGGGAAAGGGTAGGAGGCCCGTGAGAGTGCTCGTAGGTGAATGGGCTCCTTCCTTCCCTCCTGTAAAAGGAAAGAAACAGAAAACAAATCTTAGTATCGGAACATGGCAAATATCTAAGTTGTCAACAAAATATATCTTCGTTTCTACTTAAAATGTGCATAGTAATAGAGGAAGAGAAAGAGAAAGGGGGGGGGAGAAGGGGGGGAAGGGGGGAGAAAGGGGGGGGAAGGCAGGCTGCAAATGGAATTAAAAAATGAGATAAGATTGGGATAAAAAAGGTTAACATACATGTCATAGCAATAATATGCAGCTGTGGACCAGTGCTCAAGGCATCCTGGTGAAAGGCAAAATAAATATAAGCTCTGACAAACATACTATAGGTGTGAAGGTATGCATGTGGTACCTAGAAAGTGGGAGCTATAATCTCAACAGGTACAATGTGTAACACACAGGTTCATTTCAAATGTACTGCCAGCTCTTCATCCTGATTAAGACCCCCAGGGTGTTTGGTCTGAAAATCCACGATGTATCTGGACTCTCTCTGTCTCAGTTTCAAGACCCTGTCACCACCTCTGGGGTTATTCGGGATTTGTTCCAAAATGAAGAATCTCAGGAGACCTGGGTTAGAGTAATGCCTCTCAGTAAAGTGGCGGGCCACAGCATATTTCTCATCTCCATGGGAGATGGCACAGTAGTGTTCTAGTATCTTTTTATTTGCCATAAGGGTTGTGCTGCCTATGTACCATAATCGGCAGGGACACTCGATCACATAAATCACGAAAGTGGAACCACACGTGAGAAATTGTGTAATTTCCTTGTAAACCCCATTGCAGCTGACCTTTTTACACAGATAGCTATTCCTGCAGGCCTTACAGTGTCCACATGGATAAAAGCCCTGTAGGCCATGTTCCTGCCTTTGAGGGTACCTAGTCACGTCATTGTGTAGGAGTTGATCCCTGAAATTCCTCCCCTTTCTATATGTGATACTGGGTCTGTTGGAGATGAATTCCCCAATGATCGTGTCAGCCTTGAGGATGTCCCAGTTTTTATTGAGGATGCCCTGTATCTTGTGGGAATCAGCGCTGTAGGTAAGGATGATCCTGGTCTCATTGTCCTCTAAGGGCAAGGTGGGGGTTGTGTTGGAAAGAATGGTGTCTCTATTGACCGTGTCAGCTCTACCCTTCGCTCTGTTCAGTACCCAGTTAGGGTATCCTCTGGCTCTAAAACGTTCCAACATACGTGTGCTCTCAAGTTGGTAGTCCGTCTCAGTATTACAGTTCCTTTTTGCTCTGAGCAGTTCACCATACGGGATGCTCCACTTGAGGGTGTCCAGGTGGCTGCTCAGAGCATGTAGGATACTGTTGCCTGCAGTGATCTTCCTGTGTAAGTTAGTACATATGGGCCTCGAGGCCTGTGAACACTTCTTGAACACCAGGCCCCTACATTACAGGGAGCATAACAAGATGATCTTAGGCATGATAGAATTTTGCCTATCCAACAATATTTTCCTCTTTGACGGTACCCTGTACAGGCAAACTACGGGTACCGCGATGGGTTCGTGCTTTGCGCCATCTTTCGCGAATCTGTTTATGGGCCAGTGGGAGGAGGAGATTTTCACCAACCCCACCTATAAACATTACCTAGAACAGGCGGTGATGTGGCTTAGAAACATAGACGATCTGTTTATCATCTGGAAGGGCACTGAGGTAGAAGCCCGGGAGTTTATCACACTTCTCAACACTAACATCTACAATATCATCCTCACCAGTACCATCAGTGAGAGTTCAGCTGAATACCTTGATGTCAAACTCACCATCAAAGACAAAGCCATATGTACTAACTTACAAAGGAAGATCACTGCAGGCAACAGTATCCTACATGCTCTGAGCAGCCACCCGGCCACCCTCAAGTGGAGCATCCCGTATGGTGAACTGCTCAGAGCAAAAAGGAACTGTAATACTGAGACGGACTACCAACTTGAGAGCACACGTATGTTGGAACGTTTTAGAGCCAGAGGATACCCTAACTGGGTACTGAACAGAGCGAAGGGTAGAGCTGACAAGGTCAATAGAGACACCATTCTTTCCAACACAACCCCCACCTTGCCCTTAGAGGACAATGAGACCAGGATCATCCTTACCTACAGCGCTGATTCCCACAAGATACAGGGCATCCTCAATAAAAACTGGGACATCCTCAAGGCTGACACGATCATTGGGGAATTCATCTCCAACAGACCCAGTATCACATATAGAAAGGGGAGGAATTTCAGTGATCAACTCCTACACAATGACGTGACTAGGTACCCCCAAAGGCAGGAACATGGCCTACAGGGCTTTTATCCATGTGGACACTGTAAGGCCTGCAGGAATAGCTATCTGTGTAAAAAGGTCAGCTGCAATGGGGTTTACAAGGAAATTACACAATTTCTCACGTGTGGTTCCACTTTCGTGATTTATGTGATCGAGTGTCCCTGCCGATTATGGTACATAGGCAGCACAACCCTTATGGCAAAAAAAAGGATACTAGAACACTACCGTGCCATCTCCCATGGAGATGAGAAATATGCTGTGGCCCGCCACTTTACTGAGAGGCATTTCTCTAACCCAGGTCTCCTGAGATTCTTCATTTTGGAACAAATCCCGAATAACCCCAGAGGTGGTGACAGGGTCTTGAAACTGAGACAGAGAGAGTCCAGATACATCGTGGATTTTCAGACCAAACACCCTGGGGGTCTTAATCAGGATGAAGAGCTGGCAGTACATTTGAAATGAACCTGTGTGTTACACATTGTACCTGTTGAGATTATAGCTCCCACTTTCTAGGTACCACATACATACCTTCACACCTATAGTATGTTTGTCAGAGCTTATACTTATTTTGCCTTTCACCAGGATGCCTTGAGCACTGGTCCACAGCTGCATATTATTGCTATGACATGTATGTTAACCTTTTTTATCCCAATCTTATCTCATTTTTTAATTCCATTTGCAGCCTGCCTTCCCCCCCCTTTCTCCCCCCTTCCCCCCTTCTCCCCCCCCCTTTCTCTTTCTCTTCCTCTATTACTATGCACATTTTAAGTAGAAACGAAGATATATTTTGTTGACAACTTAGATATTTGCCATGTTCCGATACTAAGATTTGTTTTCTGTTTCTTTCCTTTTACAGGAGGGAAGGAAGGAGCCCATTCACCTACGAGCACTCTCACGGGCCTCCTACCCTTTCCCCCGTCACTTCACTTGATGGATGAAGCTCACTCCGGCTGTGGTATGGTCACTAGCGCTTTTTATTGACTGAGATCATTTCACAAAGGACTCGTTTACACACGTCCACTGGCACTTGCCAGCACTTCTCATGTCGTTATTTCCCATGTCGATCTGCGCCTATTCAGCCTGGAGTATTGTTACCCTTGCTCACTTGAGCCCGCTCACTGACGAATCACACGTGTTTAGCACCCCCGAGTCTGTGACACACTCCCCTGGGCACTTCGACACTGTGGATGCATAACTCAGTCCCGTGCTAGCTTAACTGTGGGACATTCGGGAGCATTTCTCCAAATGGCAATGCATTAACCGGCCACTTTTGGGCTATGATCATAGGCACGATTCTGGGACACTTCTCTCTGGGGATGAGCCCACATATTCATCAGGTCTGACACAGTGCTACATCTCCCATACAATGTGAGTTATGTTGGTATTTACCGTTACTACTTGTCTATGATGTTTAACATTGTATGTATTATAGTATCATTTTCCTGGCTTATGGTGCCACTACAACATGTCTGCCGCTTCTGACCACCCGACTAATGTATTCCACATGATTGTCCGTTTTCACTGTTTACCCCGGAAAAGCTTTATCCATTTGTCACCCATGACTGCTTCCTTACGTGAACAAGACTCTGCAACGAGTTGAAACGCGTTGTGAGGAATAAACACCTCTTTTTTTGCACTACCCCGGATTTTGCTTTCTTTGGTTACTGAGAGCGCAGTATTGGATTATTGTGGGAACATTACGAGTCGGCGTGCTCCGCCGGCGTTTGCGCCACCTCTCACGGGTCAAGCGGTCCAGAAGGAGCGTTTGTGGATTTATATATATATATATATATATATATATATTATTTTTTTTTGTTTATTAAATTTCATTGCATTTCACATTATGAGTTTCTGTCAGACAATAGTTGGGCTGGAACATTGGGGCATGACAGCGGGTACTCCCTGGGAGCCAGTCTACTTGGAGTGAGGCGGGGCGCGGGCCTCTGGATCCCCGGTTGTGCTGTGTACTCCCGCTATGGGTCTTACGCCCCCCAGGAGGCTGTCACGTAACTTAAAGTAGGCGAACGGGGTTCAGCCTCCGCCGGGGTCTCCGATTATGGCTGAGGAGGCAGGATAAAGGCCGATTTTGTCCCCCGACTGCCAAGCCTCACGAGAGTGTGACGCTCTTGCGCGCCACCTCTCTGCCACCCTTGGGTCCATAGTATTCTTAATCTGAATGGATAAGAAATGTTTCTGTTCAAAATAATATATGAGGGAAGTATGTTTAAGTTAAGCTTGTTTTGAAAGGTTGAGATGTTGTTGGTGAGAGGGGCTTTGGATTATTGAGACAATATTATTCAGATAGCTATATCACATAGTTACCCAAGTTGAGTACAAGAAGGTGCAAAGTGGATGTTTAATGAAGTGGTATTTCCTGACCTGTTGCCGGGCTTAGGCGCTGTTTTGAGTGCATGGTGGTGCCTGGGGCAGTGTTTATCTGAAGTGTTGGTATAGAGTGAAGAAGAAAGTTGTGGTTTTCCATGACCAAGGTGGCCTTATGTCCTTGTGTTTGAGCAGTCTTGGTTATTTGTGAAATTTTCATTCGGGTGCATTCCATTGAGTGATGAATAGTCCTATGGGAGGAAGCACATGGAAATAAAACATATAAGACCCATGCAGGTTCTACAGTTTTAGTAGATACAGACAACTGCAAATGTAGAAAACAGGGCGAATCTTATAATAATAGCTATCAAGATTATTATATAGCGGTCCATTATTTATGAAGATTATCTGCAAACCCAGTTTGGTTATCAAATAAGATGAAAATATTGAATAATATAGTAATATATTTAGTTGTGTTAATTATGATACAGTAATGTGACTAATTGTGAAAGGAATTTTACTGTGTATGCTTTGATGGTTTTAAATTTTTTTAACCGAATAAAGCTAACTTTTGAGTTTTGACTTGACTTTTGACTTGAATAAGAGAGAAAATAATTTGACCACTCATCCACCTGAGGGAAGGGCCAATTATGGGAGTTGTTGGTTGTTTCTTAGTAGTCTCCTTTGTCCCTTGCTGTGAAGTATCTGATTTGGAATGAACTGCCCACCCACAGATTCAATTTCCATTGTAGACACCCTTTCCACATTGATAACTACCATCCCATGACCAGAACATTTATTTATTTATTTATTTGAAAAGTTTATATAGCGCTGGCAAGACCCGGAGGTATCAGAGCACTTTACATGAGCATTAATCAATCCAGTCAGTTACAGTTGACTCAATGGGGTAAGATACACAGACAGGGCAGATTACAAGCAATTCTTAAGTTAACGAATAGGCTAAGAGTCGTTGTCATGAGGAAACAATTTGTCAGGACAAACAGTTAACATGAAAAACAGTAATATATTGGCAAAGGAACAAAAAGAAGGGTAATTTACATGGGACAGTATACACTTTTATACATTGACAGAGACGAAGTTCAGCTTCTTTTTAGAAGCGGGGGAGAGGAAGAATTCGGGGCTGTTAAGTGGGGAAGAGATAAGTAGAGAGATGTAGGATGGGAGGGGACAAAATTTAGGGGAAGGCAAGTAACAAATTAGAGGGAGATTAAGGAAGAGCTAGGGGTATGGGTCGGAAGAGGGGGGATTGGTTAGAGTGGAGAGTAAATCAAGGAGAGAGATGGAGGGGAGAGGAGAAGAGTCAGGCAGAAAGGAAGTAGAAGAGTTGTCAGGGGAGATTGGATAAAGGGTCAGCGCCTCGGTTAAGGGCCCCGTATTTGGTTAGAAGGTGGGATTTAAGGTCTTTTTTAAAGCTGAGGTAAGAGGGGTTGCAGCGTAGGTCTCTGGGGAGGGCATTCCAGATGATAGAGGTATTCCCGGAGAAGGAGCGAGATTGTGTGGTGTTCCTTTTTGACAGGGGGTGGATGAGGACAAGAGCATTTGAGCTTCTCATCTGATAGGAGCAGCCCGCTTTTTCGAGTTTGTTGGAGAGGTATAACGGGGTTTGTTGGTGATGGGCTTTGTGTGTTATGCAAGCAGTCTTGTATGCGGATCTTCCTTCGACCAGTAGCCAATTTAGAGCCTTTAGGGCTGGGGAGATATGGTTGAAATGTTTGCAGTCGGTGATTAGCCTGGTGGCTGAGTTGAGCACAGATCTGAGGGGGGCAAGGTGTGTTTTGGGGGTTTCGGTGAAGATAGCGTCACCATAGTCAACTTTCAAGAGGACTAGGGATTGGAAGACCCATTTAAAGTCATCGGAAGGAATGAAGGGTTTGAGTTTTTTGAGATGGCGGAGAGTGAAGAGAGCTTCTTTTGCAGAGTTTTTGATGTGGTTATTAAGAGTGAGTTTTTGTCGATATTGAAGCCAAGTGATTTTGATGAGTTAGATAAGGAGAGCGAGCAGTTAAGGGCATTGAGGTCAGAGAGCCAGCCTTGGATGGGGAGTTTGTTGTTTTTGGGCGAGAAGAGAATGATTTCGGTTTTATTAGGGTTAAGTTTGAGGTGGTTGGAGAAGAACCAGGATCGGATCTTACTCAGTGCGTTGTTTAGGTTAATAATATCGGCATGGGATTTGATCTTGTAGTACAGCTGGGTGTCGTCCGCATAGAGATGGTAGTTAATTCCTGCTTGTTTCAGAATGAGGGTAAGGGGTTCCATAAAGAGGTTGAAGAGGGAGGGAGAGAGAATGGATCCCTGTGGGATGCCTAGGGAGACCGGAGTGGGGTTCGAGAGGCAGTCCTTGATTTTGATTTGTTGTGTTCTGTGTTGGAGATAGGAGGAGGACCATTCGAGGACAAGACCGTTGATGCCAAAGCATGCTTGGATTGAGTTAAGTAGGGAGGAGTGGTTAACTGTATCGAAGGCAGCAGAGAGGTCGAGTAGAATGAGAAGGCAGGGCTCACCATTGTCAAGGAGCCGGTGTAGGTCATCAACAATATTTAGCATGGCAGTTTATGTGCTGCATCCTTTTCTGAAACCGGATTTAACGAGTCAAGTAGGTTAAAATTGTAGATGTGGTTGTCAAGTTGTCGGAGAGCACATTTTTCCAGGACTTTAGATAGAAGTGGGAGGTTCGATATGGGGCGAAAGTTGTTAGGGTCGTTAGGGTCAGCAGATGGGTTTTTGAGGATGGGCGTGATTTGACCAAGCAGGAGAGAGTCGGGGACATACCCCGTAGCGAGGGAGGAGTTAATGATAGAGGTCCAGTAAGGGGCAAAGATGTGTTTGAGATCTTGGACAAGGCTGGAAGGGAGAGGGTCGTTGGAGTGCGAAGTCGGCTTAACTTTGGAGATGATGTTGAGGACTTCGTATTCCGTTACAGGATGAAAATTTCGCCAGGAGGCATTATTTTTCAAAGGTATGTTGGAGGGGTTGGATTCAGGAAAGATTGAAACTGGACGTGAGTTGGGGATTGGGGTGAGAGGGCGGGTCAGCAAGGGCGGTGGGTCTAAGAAGACATCAACAGCAGGTTGATGGGAGGGTGAGTCAAGGGTTGGAAGGAAGGATTGCTCGATTTTGGTGATTTTATCCAGGAGGAAGTTAGCAATTTGTTCACATCTCTCAGTTGAGGCATTCAGGTCAGGGGGAGAGGTTGATGTTTGTTTTCTTACGACGTTGAACAGTTCTCTGGGCCTATTTTTGGCACGATCAAGTTGTGATTGAAAGAAGATGGCCTTTTCCTTGAAAATGTGTTTCTTATATTTCAATCTAGCGGATCTGAGGAGGGCTAGATGGGAGGGAGAGGGGTGTTGTCTCCATGTTCTTTCAGTCAGTCAAAGAGACCGTCTTTCATTGTTTAGGTCGGTGTTAAACCAAGATTTGGAAGGAATGTTTCTTTTGTTTTTTTAGTTTAGGAGGGGCTATTTGGTTCAACACATCCTTGACGGTCTTGTTGAAATGTTCAGTGAGCTTGTTGGCATTGTGGGAGAGAGGGGTGAGAAGGAGATGGGCTTGGAGTTTAGATTCAAGTACATCGGTGGGGATTTGACTAAGATTTCTGGTCCATTTTGAGGGTTTGGTGCTTTTTAAAGGGGGGGAGAGGGGGATTTGTTACAATCTTAACAAGCATTGGCATAGCCAATAGGTCTCGCCTTTGGGACCTTATAAGTGTTTAACCATGCAACAGTTGCATAACTAAATACTTATAAGGTCCCAAAAGTGAGACCTATTGGCTATGCCAAGCGGCCATGCGGCCACGAAAGTGATCGCGATCAAACATCAAAGCGGCCGCAAAAGTGAAAGTAATCGCGGTAAAAGCGGTGCGTGCGCCCGTGCTCATGCACTGTAGCTCTAGGCTGGCCTGGTAGCACTTTTTGGAGCCCTCTCAATAAGCCTTGCCAGACCAGCGTATGCGCTCGGTCAGGCGAGACCTAAAAAGAATGAGGTGATGGTCAGACCAGTCGGTGGGGGTGATTTGGAAAGGGAGGTAAGGTGGTTGTTAAAAATGATGGAGTCAAGAGTGGCTCTTTTGATGTGGGTTGGATGTTGACATAGTTGTTTGAGGTCGTTAACCTCTAGGAGGTTGGTAAGAGGCAAGACTGTAGGATCCTCAACATTGTTCCAATGAATGTTAAAATCTCCTAGGAAGATATTTTTTGAGTCAGAAAGAGAGGATTGTGTAATTAAGTCGGATAGTTCTTCGGAAAAGAGAAGAGGTTCACACGGGGGTGGTAGATGTTATGTAGTTGGATGGGGGCTAGCCCTGTGTCGTGATATCGGCGCCAAGATATTCAAAGGTTAGGTGGCCAGAGTCTTTTAAGAGGGAGAGATGGAGATTATTTTGATAGATTATAGCTAGACCGCGACCTTGTCTCTTGGGCCTGTCTTTTCTAAGGATAGAGATGCCGGGTGGGATGAGTAGGTCCAGAAAAGCCGTTGAGTGGTCGTTGAGCCAGGTTTCTGTCAGGTAGGCGATGTCAATATCTTCGCTGAGGATGGTTTCTGCTAATTCAATTGCATGTCGGACCGCTGAGCGGCTGAGGATGACTAACTAAGATCTTCGATAGCCTTTTGCACAGGCCTATTTTACGTGGACATCTATTTGGAGAGGCTATTTAAAAGTGCCTCCCCGGTAAATTAATATTGTCTGTCAGGAGTAGCACTGCTCAACTCCTCCAGAAAGTGAGATGTGTGTATATCATGTTGGGGTGTTCTGGAGAGCTTGTTGCCCCATATGGTGGGGCGCCAGTGTACATGTGGCCCCTTGAATATGAGTTATCATGTTAGACATCATAGACTTTCAGAATGCTCTCATCTGTTCTCCAGTGTATGTCTCAGTGCACCCCCCACCCCATGCAAAACATGGAACAGGCTAAGGGGCTACTTGTGCTCATCTCACTGGATCAGACCACAATGGGCAGGTCAACCAGAGGCCTGCACTGTAGCAACCCCTTGACAAAGATTGTAGCCAATCCATGGCCATTGCTGTCACTTGAAATAAGGTCACATGCTGGACAGTGGAAGCGCATCAACAGTCCCTAAGTAACAGAAGACTGTGTGAGTGAAATACGCATTCACAGTGAAATTAAAGGATGTCTTCCACACTCGGGAATCAGAGATGCTGAGAACATTATGGAGTGTTTGTTAGCTGGAAACTGAAATGTACATTGATGCACCTCATCAAAAAGCCAATTGCTGCTCCAGTTTTAAGTGGCTGTTTGGGCTGCCTTGATCTACCACATTTGTGAATAGACTGTCCCGAGAACCAGAAATTCATATTTGCCTTTGACTTCAATAGAAAGCCCTATGCACCGGCTGGATTGGCGGCCATCCTATAAGTTGTACACCATACTGAAAGGATTAAATGAAATGCTTGCTACTGCAGTGATTTGAAGGAGGAAATAGGCTGTCGGTCATGTTGGATATCTGTCTTAAATCACAGCAAAAACTCTCAGATCCAGCTTCATTAAGTGTTGCGATGTGGACCCCCGACTTAGCAAGAAGTTGCCCAAGAGCAGAGACTAACTCAGAGGCCACACGCAAGCCAGAATGAAAGCTTAAATCACTGCTCTCCATGATGACCACCCGCTGAAGGAGAAGGGGGTGGGGGAGAGAGAGAGAGAGTGTGGGTGTGGAGTGTGTGTGTGTTTGCGTGTGTGGGTGTGTGTGGGTGTAAAAAGTAGTTCCTGACATCTCCTTGTAGACTAGATACTGTACCTGTGTTGCAGTGTCAGTACGCTTGAGATAGATCCTGACAGAATCTCTTAAAGCATGGAGTGGCTCCTGCCTCTAGAAAATCCAGAGTACCTGTGCCATATCGGTTGAGCGACTTTTAAGGCTCAAGAGATATATTTTGATTAAACTATTGAACTTTCCAAAGCAAACACAACATGTTATCCAAAATATACTGTCTACACATTAATACCCGCCATTCTAGTTTTACTTGTATCTGGATTACTGACAATCACCACCATCCAGGAGTAAGCTTTAACCTCTTGCTAACCCTTGCTGAACCCCGAGTCACAGCCTAAAGAGGAAAACTCTAGGCATTCACTGAGCTTGCAGTACTATATGGTTCCTGGATTTCAGGGAGAGCAGTCCAGCCTTTGCCAGCTGTTCCTGAGTTCACTGTGCCCCGATAACAGGTGTTGCACACAATATGATTTTTGGTTCCCATATGGAAACCTACATTGTTAAGCCACATAACATACCCCATGCAACATTTCCAATACATATGGGAGATCCTTTAAACCACATGTGCATTGTGGGCGCAACCCCACCCATACATGCCAAGATCACATTTTCCCCGGGTATCAGGTGTGTTCTTGAGTATTATGAAAAATAGACAGGAACACACACGTTTTTTAATGCTTTTTCCAGTACATCTTTTATATATATTTTTTTACATTTTACACAGGCAAATACTACAACTGTTAGGTTGTTCATAAAAGCGTGGATAAAATGGGAGTGGGTGGGTAGCTCACAGGCGCATGAGTATAAATAAATTAAACTGGTAATCCCTGCTCTGTAATTTGATGCATATTTATGTCCACCCGCCATTTTACCACCGTATTTTACAGCCAAAATTACTGTGATGAGCTCTACAGTTTTTGTAGAACTGACACATATTTAGAGCCAACTTAAGGAAAGCATTAATTCCTTCCCGTAGGGAAACATGCCCAAATTCATAGACGTGACAGGTACACAGGGGCACACAACAGGAGCACCCAAAAAAGTAAAGCTACCAAATAGGGCACACATTTTTTAAGAAGCCACTTCCTAACCACCATCAGTCATGAAACAAGATAAACAGTCCAAGTCAGAAACACGTGCTGGACTTGGATGGTGGGGTCTTCCTGAATCACTTAAATGCAATATATTACTTGCCAATTCATCTGAGTTTCAGATTTATTTATATTTTGTATGAATGTTGGTCAAAGGATTTCAGGGGGTGTCTACCAGAGAAGTATATGATGCTGACCTGCACCTTGACCTGTTCAAATGGCAGGATTTTATCCACCAACCTGGAATTTTAAAATCCATTTGAAAAAAACAAGTCAGACTACTATCTATGGAAGATGACATGAAGGAATTAGAGTCATCCAGTAGTAACATTCGGCTATTAGCTAGTTCCTTCCATGATAAACAGAGACAGCCATACCTTGACTCCGCCTTAAACAAGACAGCTTTAAAGCAAATTCTGGCAGTGAGGCTGATGGTATTGCCAATAAAAGATATCAACTCCAACTGGAAAACATTACCGGCGATCACCACTTGTAGACTGTGCCATCAGTATGAGGAATCTATGGCTCACTTGGTTTGCACATGCCACTGTTTGGATTATGCACATCGCACTTTATTGAAACCTCTGTTTTTAAAATACGGGATACGCACCTGCACAGAGGCCATGATATTTCTCTTCAACTTGAAGATTCCAATGGAACTGGCCAGATTAGCGAAATTTGCATATCAAGTGAAAGAACTTTTAAGTAAAGACTCAAACAAGGACTAAAGGTCGATTGTAGTTTTAGTCGAGTGTTTCTCATTGCTACCTTTTACTCATTATTTACTACTGTGACTACTAGATTTATTTAATGAAATGACCATCTTTTAGACATAAATAACAGATTTGTCGAATGAAATGATTATGTATCAACCATGATTGAAGAAAGCAATACGATGGAGAGATTCCCGCCCAGTCTCTCTTGTAACAATTTTAACTAATGGAAACAAAACAAATGCATTCATTCAGCAAAAGTGAGTAAGTACCGGCTTGTATCATTACCTAGTGGTTTCGGCTATCATCTGATAGATGGACCGCCGTGGCGTAATTAAAGTCGAGGGGGACCCCCCTGCAAGGTACACAGAGGGCCCCCGCTCTGGATTTAATCCGGAGCTCTCAGGCCTGAGTACTGTGCTGAGGGGGCCCCCTGCAGCTAGGGTGCCCCCCCGCACCGCGGGGGCTGCGGGGGCCTGTGGGACGCCCTGACGCAGTACACCTTGCTATAAGGCCATTGTTTCATGTTGTGTAGATAGATAGTGGTAGTATTGTATAGTTTTCAGTGGTAATACTACACTGCAGGATTACAAGTAATACCGGGGGCTTTATCAAAGGTGGTAATACCGCACACTCCAGTACCACACCTAGCAATGCCACCAGCTTTCCTCATCACAAAAATCCCTCCTGTTCTGAGCAGTTGATATTTGGGGCAGAAACGCATTGGAATTCGGGAAAACATGCAGGAAATGCCACAGCAATACAAGGGCGACTTGTTATTCTCTATTCCGGCCAATTCACTCACAATCACTGGTAAAAATTGTAGCTATTAAGGGCAACGCTGGGCCCGGTTTTGCCACTCCATTTTCTTAGCCAACTAGTAATAGTTTTAACCATTATCCGGTATTGACAATCAGCAAAGGCAGAATTGTGAGAAGGTAAGAGGAGAGATAACTTGCTGGGGATACAAGAAAGGATAGAAGAGGTACTCTCAGGGCTTTAAGTGGGCCGGGTCTCACCGTGTCTGAGCACCGGCAGTTTTTTTTAAGGGGGCCTTGAAACAGGTCTCTATCGGGCTCTGTTTTGTGCCCTGGCACAGGCGGTCCGTTTTGTTTTTGGACTGCAGTGACAGCAGGCCCATCGATATGCGCTGCTCACATTCCTCACTCCTCACTAGTGGAGGAAGTTACGGCATGACGTCAAGCCAGGTGAGCGTTCTAGGGGAAGGAAAATCCTTTAAAGATAGTCATTTTCTCTCTGGATTTCCCTTCTCTATTTGAAACACAGGAGCAGCAACATTGCCCTGGTTTTCAATATTATATACAATACAAGCCACAGTTGCTGCTTATTTATCTTATGCAACTAACAACCATTGACAAAGCCAATAGTCCTGACTTGTTGTAGGTGTGATGTTACTTGTATCATATATCTGGATGCAATGACAGAAACAGCAAAATACAAGTCGGGTAGCACATTATGCTAAGCACAGATTTTTAGTTTACGTGTTTTTAAGCTACGCCCTTAAATACATTGACCACGCCCCTTTGAGAGACCCGCCTAGTTTTTCCATCCCACGTAAAGCCCTGGGTACTCTGGTACTGCTATCGAGCATATAATAACACCTTGTAGCCGTATCACTGATAGCAGACACCTTAAGTTCGAGTGTGTGCACATTACATAACCAAACTAAGGTGTGACGCAGTAATAGAGACGTTGCAATGCATGCTCCATTTACCAGCTTACCTATAAAAGAACCCGCTAATAAACCAGAGAGACCGGTGTTTTCCGCTAATATGGCATCAAAACAACTGGACGTGAAGTCACACAATACCCTTTTCTTTCAGAGGTGGGCGTACTGTATTTTTTTTACTATTGGAATTTTCACTGATAATTACGGAATAACGTTACAACTATTATCTGCCCCAAACAGTGCTTTTGGAATTTTCTGGTGCAGAATAATAATCGGTGTCATGTAATACCGAGTAACGCAGAACATTTCGTCTGCAATGTATAATTACTGCAGAACAAATATTAAAGCATTTAGAAAAAACGAAATATCTATTGACCTATTCACAAATATAAAAGAGGGTCATTGCTGCTTTCTCTGTGCCGTGAGTGGAAATGTCTTTCTCTGGAGGTAATTCCCTGGTGAGTGAGCCAAGAAATGTAAAGTAATGAAGGTGCTTCTAAAGAGTGGAAAGCCAAGTAGCTGCGTCAAGAATTAGAGGTAGTGAACATGATAGATTAAGGGATTATTTGCTATTGAATACTCTACAAAACAAACAAGAAACGAAATACAAATATCTTTCAGAGTTTAAACCTGATCACTTTGACATGGGCAATGATTCGGCACCTAAATTACTGCAGACCCTTATTTTTTCTATTAATTTGCATTTTCATACAACACAAATCAGGTCCAAGAAGGGTTTCACAGTCTTGCACATAAAGATGGGGAGAGTAATTTCACTTTCGAAACGAATGTTGCAGAACATCGTGCCATCTGATAATATGGAAAACAAAATAATGAATCATCAAGTTAGCAATTTCCAACATATGTGGAATTATCTGAGACATAAATCAGGGTTTAGATAGGGTATAGTATTATAAGGTGGGTGTGTATGCAGTCTGTATTCCGCTGTGTACATTTTAGGTGTGGAAAGTTCTTAAATAATTATGGAGAGGATCAGGAGAGGCATAAGCAGGTCTTCTAGATGAAATGTCTGTTGTCTGAACAAATCTTTAGATCCTTGTGAAGATGAGGATGAAGCGTGATGTGTGGAGAAACTGGAGGGAGTGTGAGCTCCAAGCCTTCCATTTGCATATCTCAAATGACAGAGAGTGTTGTCAGATTCACCAAACTGGGAGCTACAATGCTGGATGGGAAACAGCAAATACCACGACTGCCGAAAAACGTATTGGCTTTGCTAAAGCGGGCAGAGCAACGAATGCTTCTGCACCACACATTTCATTTACAACGCAAGTCATTCTAACTACATGCATTACGTAAAGCGGCGTTGGACTTTAAAGTCCAATGCTTTCCCTACCGTTGCAGGGACTGGAGTTGGAATGGCGTGCAGATTGGCAATGCCTAAAGCTATTAAATGACCCCGCACAGATATCCATCATGACAAAAAACCAGAGTCTGATCAATTATATTTTCACTGCCAAAAAAATCGAATAATACGGTTCCTTTTGACACTGGCCGAGATTGTAAGAAAGAACACCAGCACCATGCCTTTAGACCATGCCCCAGCTTCTGCAATTCCATCCCTGACCTCTAAATCACCATCGACTCTGAGCATTATATCTTAACTTCCACCTCGACGACCCCACCGACCTCCTGAAAAACAAGAGCAACATTGACCTCATGAAACTTATCACCGACCCTACCCACATAGTAGGACACACGCTTGAACCCATTTTCACATCAAGCAAAAAAGTCAAGTGCGCTCACGTCTCACAGCTCAACTGGACCGACCATTACAGCATCCACTACACCATTTCAGGACCCACTAACTCCGGCACCATGCCCCTCAGCCTCACGCAGCCTCAAGCACAGAAACTGGAAAATGTTATGAGAAGACTAGTGGGACACCACTTTTAACACCCACACCGAAATCCGACATACAACCCAGATTAGGCTGCGAAGAACTTCTCAGAGTGGACAACAGAATGTGACAACACAATCACCTCCGCCAAATCCAAAGGACCTACCAGAAGAGCCAGTAGGTTCACAGCAGAGTTGAATTCCACCAAACGCAACTGCAGGCAACTAGACAGGAAGTGGTGCACCACTAAACCAGAACCATCGCCTCTTGAAAGAAACAAAGAAGAACGCCCTAGCAAACTGCAGAGAAGCTAGCACTAACTGCAGCAAGCAACTCTTCACCATCATGGGTGTAAAACAATTAGTAATGAGCTCAAGAAAGTCTTGAATGCCTCCATCACCTCGGGCTCCTACCCTGAGGACTATAAACATGCTGAAGTGAAGCCCCTCCTGAAGAAACCTTCTTCCAAACAAGCAGAACCAAAAAACTACTGGCCCATCTCCCTGCTCCTCTTTCCAGCAAAGGTTCTCTGGAAGGCAACCAACCAGCAGCTCATCAAACACCTGGAACACAACAACCTACTGGAACCCTCTCAATCAGTACTGAGACAGTCCTTATCACAGCCAATGATGACACCAGGGCCCTCCTAGACAGCAGTAAAACAGCAGCCCTTATCCTCCTGGACCTGCCAGCTTCCTTCGACACCATCTCCCATCACATCTTGATCAACAGACTCCACCACATAGAAATCCAGGGAGACGGCCTCAAATGGATTGCCTTGTACCTCACCGGAAGAACCCATAGAATCCGTCTCCCACCGTTCACCTCGGAACCCAAGAAGATCATCTGCAGCATCCCCCAAGGATCATCCCTCAGCCCACCCTCTTCAATACGTAAATGACCCCACCCCCGGCCAACACAGTCAGATTGCACGGACTGAACATCATCTCCTACGCCGACGACACCCTACTCATCCTCTCGCTGTCAGAAGACTGCTCTACCACCAGAGCCAACTTCCACAGATGCACGATGAGCATCGCAAAGTGGATGAAGGACAACTGTTTCAAACTCAACATGGGAAAGACGGGAAGTACTTATCTTTGGGAACAACACCTCGCCATACAACAACACATGATGGCCTACTGAACACAGCCCTTCCCCCGCCCAGACAGACCACATCTGCAACCTTGGCATCATTCTGGACAGCAAGCAATCCATGAAGAAACAGGTATACACAGTCTCATCCATCTGCTTCCACATCCTCACATGCTCCAAAAGATCTTCAGGTGGTCTCCAGTCAACATCAGAAGGACCGTCACGCAGGCTCTCGTCACCAGCAGGCTGGAGTACAGGAACACACTCTATGTAGGAATCACCGCACACCTCCTAAAGAGACTACAAACAATACAAAACTCAGCCACAAACCTCATCCTCGACCTCCCCAGTTGGACCCACATCACACCCAACCTCAAGAAGCTACACAGGCTCCTGATCCAGAAGAGATGCCAATTCAGGATGTTGAAACACGCAGACAAGGCCCTGCACAACAAGGGACCAACATACATTAACAAATGCATGACCTTGAGTGGAGAAGTGTGGCTCATTGGTTAGAGAAGGCATACCCTGAAGCAGAGGTCAGACCCGGGACCAGGGTTCAATTCCCAACGCGGCAGGGTCTGAGCCCAAGTGTCCATGGACTCGATAATTCTCACTTCGGTGCCTACTCGAATCATGAGTTCACACTCTGCAACTCTGGTCAATAGCTTGCTTAATCTCCACTACGGCCCCCCGCGGCGGGATGCCTGGCTTTCACCTTGGGGATGCCCAGTACGGGTTATCTCACAGGGAAAAAGCCAGGACGGGTTCCCAATGCAAGCGCCGAGATGCCCAAGGGTAAGTCGAGCGCTATATAAGAACACACATACATACATACATACCAACCAACCAGACACCTACGATCTATCTTCCTCAACCTCACAGACGCCCCCACCTCAAATCCATCTGGCAAACAGCGAAGGACGCTCCTTCACACACCTGGCGGCCGAAGTCTGGAACACCTTTCCCCTGTATTCTTCAGGAGCTCCCCAACGCTCCTGCAATTCAAGAAAGGACTCAAACCTGGATGTTTGTATAAACAAGCTCACCACGAAGCAGCTAGCATCACCAGTGCCTCGAGGCAATCCCAGGTGATTTGCAACACTTTAAAAATATTGATTGATTGATTGAGCTATGCACATATTTTTCTAACAATGGCCAGATAACCTTTATGAAAAGATTTGATATTCCGAACGTCAGTTATTCTTACTTTTAATGAGTCATAACAGGTGGGTGGGTTCCATTTTCTGAAACCTTAATGTGGTAGCAGCTGTGCACAAGAGGTCAGCCAAGGTATAACACTTAGAGGCACCTTGTATAGAAATGTAAATCCATAATTGCAAGTTTAGTGATCCGGGGAACATATATACATCAGAACTAGGGGCAAAATGTAATGGGTTGCAAAACGTTGTTGCAATCTTTCTCTGATTTTACAATGCGCCCTATATACTAATAGGTTGCATTGCAAAATGACCTGTGTAACTGATATTAATTAGGCAGGGCACTATGTATGACCCCAATTATTTGGCTACAAACTCAGGTATGCTGGCTTTCAAGGAGCAGCAGACCAGCATCCCTGCCTTTGTATTCCCAAAAGAAAAGCATTTTCCGAAGCAACCCATCTGCTGCTGCTTTAGAAAAAAAAGTTCCCGTTTGGGACTTCATCTGGAGGAGCAGGCAGTGGTACCCTGGACCACTGCATACTTCCCCTTGGGTCTCCTAACAGGATTCACAAAAGAAAAGGTGACCCTTTGTGAATCAGCTACTACCCCCTTTAAAGGGTAGGTAACTGATCAATGGGTGCAGCCACAATCTCAGTTGCAAAACATTGATACATACCATTGGAATTTGTAATTAGGAGTGGATACCCCTTTCACATCCCGTCCTAAATGTGATTAGGGAATGATCGCAAAATCTGCTTTTCAAATCAAAAATAGTTATAGTAAATAGCCAAAGCCATTTTGGGGTTGCAACCGAAAAAATGGCTTTCTACATCTGTTTCTAGATCTTTAAGAGATTTTCCTTAATTTCATACGAAGACTTCTTAAGCCCAAATTCTAGACTAATTTGGACTATTAGAGTTGGGCATGTGGAAGAGTGTCCTACACGTGTAGCACTAGGCTACCACTAGACCGTTTGATACATTTCCATGAGCAGCCTCATCGCCAAAAGTTATGGAGGCTATTCGTGTTGCTTAAACTATATTTAACCTAGTAGGCATTGAAGGCATGGGTAGTTCCCTGGACAAAGAGAGCACAGTTTAGGGATGAACGAAATTCTCCTTTTTCACAACCGCAACGCATTAAGACAATACGAAACTGGCCAGTTTAGCCATCTCCGCATCTGCTTTCCCTGTTTTGGAAAAATGAATTAATGCAAGTGAAATGTTGTTCCTTCTGCCCACTATTGAGCAATACAAGCAATGAGGAATTTCTTGTGCCATCTCAGCAATTAGCTTTGTTAGATGCACTTCACTGTTGATGGTTTTGAAAACTGATGACAAACAGTGAAGGACCAGAAGGCAAGTATCTCTACTTTCAATATGCACAGTACATCATGAACGTTTTTGAGAGACAACTAATCGGTGTTAAAATAACGCATCAGTGTTACAATAACCGATCGGTGTCACAATGATGCATTGGTTTTACAATAACCCATCAGTCTTACAATAATGCATCGGTGTTACAATAGCGCATCAGTGTCACAATAATGCATCAGTGTTACAATAACCCATCGGTCTTACAATAATGCATCAGTGTTACAATAGCGCATCGGTGTCACAATAATGCATCAGTGTTACAGTCAATAACCCATCGGTCTTACAATAATGCATCAGTGTTACAATAGCGCATTGGTGTCACAATAATGCATCAGTGTTACAATAACCCATCGTTCTTACAATAATGCATCAGTGTTACAATAACCCATCCGTCTTACAATAATGCATCAGTGTTACAATAACCCATCCGTCTTACAATAATGCATCAGTGTTACAATAACCCAATCCGTCTTACAATAATGCATCAGTGTTACAATAACCCATCGTTCTTACAATAATGCATCAGTGTTACAATAACCCATCCGTCTTACAATAATGCATCAGTGTTACAATAACCCATCCGTCTTACAATAATGCATCAGTGTTACAATAACCCAATCCGTCTTACAATAATGCATCAGTGTTACAATAACCCATCGGTCTTACAATAATGCATCAGTGTTACAATAACGCATCAGTGTTACAATAATGCTTCGGTGTTACAATAATGCATCGGTGTTACAATAACGTTGCAGTGTTAGAATAACGTATTGGTGTAACAATAACGTATCAGTGTTACAATAACAAATCTGTGTTACAATAACGCATCAGTGTTGCAATATTGCATCGGCGTTACAAAACTGCCAGAGCCCACGACTGAGATTTGCTTCGCAAGTTACTTTCCGAAATGCATTGGTTCACTTGTGCTGAATACAGTCCTCAAGTAGCTTGCTCAAAAAAGGAAGACAAGTTAAGGAAGGGATATATCCTCCCTCATGATCAGCGATCTGTCTTTGTAAAATAGGTATTGGCAATTACAATCGAGCTGGTTAGCATTTTGAGTCTTGGTTAGATGTTAATAAGCCAGCTGCATTGAAAAATCAAAAAAACTTTTTTTTAATACAATTTAGAATGAGTTAAAAAAATAAGTACTTTTGAGGTGAAAAAAGGCACTCATGCTTTGCAGAGGTAACACACTTTGAGGAACAATGATATACCTAGCGGCCAATAGCATGAGGCGTGAGAGAAATGCTGCTCTAATGCAGGGCCAAAACCCATCAGAGCTTCATCACTAGTGGCCCGTTAAATTGCGTAACACCTGTTTGCACAAGGATCATAGTTACAAGCAGTGCGATGTTTATCCGGACATATTAAATATTGGCAGGCTGAACAAACCGGAATATAACAAATGGAAAAGGCTGGCATTTACCAGGACATGTTGATTTTGGTGCTGTAAGTATCAAAAGCCTTCTGTTATACACCAACATCTCACAATGTGCAATAACCTAGTACATCCAATACATTCTGCAACATTTCAGTTATAATTCTCACATCTGACAGGACCTTCTCCTAAGTATGCCATATTTGTATATTTTAAGAGATCAGTAAAAATAGGTAAAACGGACAGCTGTGCTGTCAGTCCAAACCTAATAAATGGGCCATGGAAGCGATAAATAAACATCTGTCCAGAGACCCCGTACTTACCTCTCATTCGTGTATCCGTCCAGTTATTATTCTACCTGTGCTGGTCATTCTTCTTACATGGACGCTGCTAACCACATGCTACCTTCCAGGCTCATACAAGTGGGCTGTCTGGGGAGGGGGGTTGGCGAGGGAGATTCCTGTAAATCTGACCAGAAGTGACCACTGTCTGAGAATTCAAATGCAGGTTTTGAGTGCAAGGGCGAGTCTTCTGCAGATCCCATGTCAGTCTGCAAGCTGTGCTGCAGAGGAGAACGTTCTTAGCTTTCCTAAGAGCTAAGTAGGGAGATGCTGCCATTAGATGTGACGTAAACGGAACACTATGCTATGCTAGGCAGTGGCAGAGATACCGCAGTGTCATAAAGGAAGAGCACACGATAACGCTTTCCGGGGCAAGGGTTGTGTTTACTTTCTACATATTCCAACAAGGAAACGGAAAATGTTGGAACAGATGTTTATCACTGACCCTCTCAAAAAATGTAAATTAAGCTGAGAACGACCGCCCCCCCCCCCCCAAAAAAACCCACTACTGCCAGATCTCCGTGTAGATGACGGTCTGAGTAGAATAGCAAACAGCCAGGACATTCATCATACCAATGCGGGGTGACTTTATTTGCAATAAGACCAGACTTCACAATGCAAAAAACTAGAACTGGATGCTCCTCGCAAGGGAGTATCTAGGATAATAACACGAACCACACATTTTAACCATTTTCTAAAAGGTACATGCACGTCAAGTCCGCTTCTCACTATGAATGTCTTTTATTGGTGTGGGGGAGTTTTACCCCAAGGCATTTATGGCAGAAAGATAGAAAGTGATGTATTTTACCAACAAATCGACAGAGAATTTGGCCAAAACTAACCCTTTTAAGGATATTTTGAATGGGTACTCGTGAAATAAACTCAATGACTTGCTACTCCATCCACAGGATTTTAGCCCTCGCCCATGATATATTTTTAAATAAAATTGTTTACTGTACTGCATCATCTTTACATAAATACGGCAAATGTCTATAGGTATGGCAGGCATTTCTGAAGCAAAACTAATGAAATGTATAATTTACTTGTGTGCAGATACCTCTGCTAATGTTTCTCTGCAGCATAACATGCCCCCTGTCTTTTATCAAGATATATATATAACATATTTTGTACTCCTTCCACCACTCTCATTTTCTCACGCTTCCTCCTCAAGTAATTATTGAGTTATTTGGTATGACTGAAAATGGTGTTAGAGGGCCAGGATGAGAAAATGCAGCTCATATTTCAGTAAGGAGACAGCAGGGCTATTCCTCAAGTTTGACACACCTCAGAAGGCAGCAATCTAACAGGTTCAGACACAGGACATATCCATAGGATTTAGACCAATCTTACAGACTCTGACCTCACATAGCACTATTGATAATAATGTCATCAAATCTTTATGAATACCGAGGACTGAAATGTCGCACCGCAGATTAGAAGATACAAAAAAAGCAGAAAGTGCCCTTTGGCACCAAGGAAATAGCTACAGTAGTCAGTGCACCCCAACGCAGTATGATTTGTAACCCAGTGCCAGCTTTAAATATACTATGGAAATATAATCATTTCCTCAAACATCAGCTTAGCATATCCAAAAAACACACATTTTGTTCCTCAACATTAACTTGCCATACTAGTGAAAAGAAGAACCATACAAAGGCCATTATAGCATGCAATCAGTTTATTTTGATTCTTAGATTGAGACACCCACCAATTGAAAGGAACCATTTAGAATTATTCATTAGAGAGAGAACCTTGTGCTATATCTGAGGTGCAAACATCTAAAAAATGGGAGGGCCACTTTGTTAAGTCTTTCTCTCATGAACATCAGTGTCTTCCTTCAAGTTAAGATCAGTGCTGACAATGGAATTATAGACATAACAAACCACGTATTTCACTGAGTTGCTCCCATGGTGGTTGGGTCACAACTGGACAGCAGTACCATCAACCCACTGAAGTTCCAGCCTATCTGTGTGGAATCATTACTGAGCTGGGTGCCAGGCTTGAAAGATACTTCCTGCCCAGATGACAGATGGCTGGGTGATGTTAGCAAAGAAGCCATCCCACAACACACTCCGGTCGTTGCTAACTAAAACAAGCATTGGCATAGCCAATAGGTCTCGCCTTTGGGACCTTATAAGTGTTTACCAATGCAGTATATTACATATTACATTGCATCAAGATATAAATAATTGCTGTTGAAAAAGAGCCATCAATTAACTGAATATGCAAGCACTGCAAGTAATTTTGCACAGTTCTGGTCGTATAGAAGTTAATAAGGAACAGAGACATTCTCCTATTGTGGAACAGAGACTTTTCAGGTTGCTAAGTGTATGCTCGTGACAAGTGCCTCGTTTTTCATTGTTATGTGAAACCACATCAACCACACGAACGGCATTTGTAAATAAATGCAGATCAACAACTGAATAGTGGCCCGAAGGCATGAAATAATGTAGGACAATTCCAGCAATGACGTTAAGAGACCACCAGAATCTGTTTTATTCTTTAAAAGCATTTATCTAAATTGGCTCTTATTTCAAATCTCGGTTGCAGGAGCTCTGGCACCCAATAAACATCACACAGTTGCTGTAACACATCACGCACTATAACGCACAAGTGAATACTGACAACAAGCACAATACTTCAATAATTTTTGCATAAATCCACAGCATCACACTTGCCAGAGCATAATAAAAAGAGAACCAAACTTTCATGGGAATTGTCCTATGTAACTTGCATCCAAGAGACGGCAAAAAAAACGTAGAATCTAGAATCAAAAACTATCTAGTAAAGATCCATGGAGGTCAAAAAAGTCATGAATGAGAGATAAATAATAACATGATAATCAGAAACCTCTGTGAAAAGATGTTACAAACTTCAGCAACACCAGGCAAGGTTTGCACGTGGGACAGCCCTTCTGAGAAGTCATGAGTTTCATAAAGCGATGAAAAACAATTAGAAAACGTCAGTGATATCTAATAAAAATAAAAAAATCACTAAGTGCAAATATCAACCGAACCTTAAAAATAGCTATTTCGTAGCTGATTAAGCATCGTGTATACCCTAACTCCCCTGAGTCAATGCTAGAAAGAGCTGTTTGGGGGCGGGGGTCTCCGTGAAGTTGGGCAGGACAGTTAAAAGTACCGAATGTGCCAAGATAAACACCCCGCTTGGAAGGAAAATGGCTGAGCTTGAGACACATTTATAATAATAACCGACAGAGAGGAGGATGTGATAAGGGGAGCAAAAGAGGTCGGGGAAAGGGAGAGGCAAGAAAGAACATAGGATAAGGAGAGAAGAAAGATAGAACGAGAAGGAGCAGGGGAGGGGGGAAAGAGAAGTGAGGGTGGAGGTGCCGGTATTTTATTGTTGTCTCGCTTGTACGGTGCTTGCACCCGCTGGTGCCCCGGAGCCACAGGTAAGGAAGAGTCACAGGAAGCTTTGCCTGCCATATTTTCAGAGCCAAGTACAATGCACAGCAAGTTCGAGGAGTTCAAAAAAACAACAAAAAAAAACGATTAACTTCTAGAGAACACAAAAGGGCAGCCAAAAGATGCTCAACCATGCATTTATTTGGAACAAAAATAAAGATTTTTATTTGCTCATAAAAAGTGTACAGTGCTAGTGCAAAGATATTGAAGGGCAAAGAGGTGTGCAGTGGGTGAAAATATTGTCTGGACTTGGTTCTCCTTTCTGCTGCTTAGCCTCAGTCTGGCACGAACAACTCACAGAGTCAGGTCTGGGCTTTATTTACCAACATCTACAGCAGCAAATGAAGGTTATCAGTTGTGGATGCAGAGGTGTGTACTGACAGGATGAGATTGTCAGAGAAAAGACTAGCACGTTCAAAAGTTATAGAATTGGCAGATCAGTTGTCTTCAGTAGTGGGAGATGGGTAGGGGTAAGGGTGACCTCTAAAATCGAGTGGGAGTACAAACGAAAATGACAAACAAGCATTCGGCCGCGCGGCCGAAAACGAAAGTAATAGCGATCGCGATCAAAGCGAAAGTGATCGCGATCGCTTGGACGGGAGCGCTGTGTGGCAAGCATGCGAGTGGTGCGCGCGCAGCAGTGATTGGCGGCTGCGCGCGTGCACGTTCACGTGCACTGTAGCTTTAGGCCACGGCAGCACTTTGAAAAGCGCCCAGTTATAAAATGTCTCTTTCGAGCCTTTGGCTCGCAAGACCTAAAAATGCATTGTTCAACGATGTTTTGGTTCTTTCCACAAAAAAAGGTTGGGTTCTTCCTCTTCTGAAAAAGGCTTCACTGGAACCTGTTCTCTTTTCATCTCCCAAATTACATCTTTCGCTTTCTGCACCATATAAGAGGAGTTGGCGTGCTACCCATGATGAGAAGGACAGAGATCGGTTCTATACCACTCTGTCCAGCTATCATAAAAACATAAAAACAGCACGGAAAACTCATATAGCATTACAATTAGCCCAGGCCGTTAACGCCCCTAAAGGTTTGCATCAAATCCTTCAGTCCTTCATCAGCCCTAAGGTCTGGGAAAGTTCTGAGGCTCCTTCCCAATTGCAGTGTGATGATATTGCTCTCTACTTCACAAAGAAAATAGAGCTTATCTATGAAAAAATCACCTCGGCAGGAAACCGGCTGCAGACTCTAACGGCATTTGACCAATTAAAACAGATAAATCCTCAGCTGATAGAGCACTTCCCCACACTTACATCAGCAGAGGTTGAACTATTGATCTATAAGATAAAATCTGGATCCCCTTCGGACCTCATCCCTGCTAAAGTTATCCCACCCTTGGCCAATCATCTGTCTCCCTCGATTCAATCTCCCATTATTCTCTCCCTGAGAGAAGGCCATGTACCGTTAGAATGGAAAGTTGCACAGGTCAGACCAATCCGCAAGAACACTAAAGTCCCCTGGACGGATCTCTCCAACCTCCGCCCTATTTCATTCCTTCCGTTTCTGATCAAATTAATGGAGAAACATGTCAACACTCATCTCTCTAACCATGTCGAACTCACGTGCTGCTTAGACCCCTCCCAGTCCGGCTTTTAGTCCCAAATACAGCACCGAATCAGCACTACTAGTGGTCACGGATAACATCAGGATGACCCTAGATAAGGGCCATTCTATGATTCTGGTGCTGTTGGACCTAACTGCCACATTCGACACAGTATCACATCCTATATTGCTAAGAAGACTAAATGAGATCGGACTAAGAAAATCGGCCTTACAATGAATGACAAGCTTATCAGCTCGCTCCCAGATTGTCAACTTAGGCCCGTATCGTTCGGCCCCAACAGAACTGTCCAAGGGAGTTCCTCGGGGCTCATGTTTGAGCCCTACACTGTTTAACATCTATATCGCTCCCTTGGCCAATCTTCTGAGGATGCATGGGTTTTTTCCCATATCCTGTGCCAACAACACTCAGTTGCTCTTTCCATTCGACAAATTTACTTCTTCTGTGCAGTCGGCCTTCTCTAATAGTATGAGAGCTATCTCCCACTCGATGAAGAGTAATTTCCTCCAGTGCAATGTGGGAAATACAGAGATTATGCTCTTCGGAGAAACACCGTCCTTATGTACGCCAGAATGGTGGCAAATTGATCCAGGCCCTCATCCTGCCCACAAGCTGACGGTTAAAAACTTGGGTATTCGTTTGGACCAAGCCCTGACTTTGAAAGAGTATGCTGCTCAGACTGCAGGTTCCTGTTTCCACACAATAGGCCTGCTCCGTCGAGTCTTCCCTCTGCTCCCTGACTCAACCCAGAAAACTTTAGTTCAGGCACTTGAATTAAGCCGTCTGGACTACTGTAACAGCCTGCTGATCTCCACTAATGATGCCCCGCTCAGCAGACTGCAGGTAGTCCAGAACACGGTGGCGCGACTGGTCCTCAATGCTCCTCCTAGGACTCCTTCCCACCCTCTTCTTATGCAGCTGCATTGGCTTCCTATCCGCCAACGGGTAAGATTTAAGATCACTGCTTAATTTAGGCCCCTCTTACCTCTCGGAGAAATCCACGCCCTATGTACCTTCCAGATCTCTTCACTCAGGTGCCAAACATCTCCTTGTGGTACCTCGAGTAAGAAAGGCTAGATTGGGAGGAAGAGCCCTCTCCCATCTTGGTCCTCAATATTGGAACGAGCTTTCCATACTTTTGAGACAATGCACCGATCACTTACAATTTAGGAAGCTGCTTAAGACCACTCTTTTCAACGCCTGATTCTGCTTTCGCTGCTATATATCCTCACGGTCCGTCCTAAGCGCAGAGATACCCCTTCGGGGGTCGATTCTAGCACTATATAAGTAATAATAAATAAATAAGAAGCTAGTAATATCTTGTGTAACTTGCAGTCTTTCATCAGATCTGGGATTGACACAGTGCAGCCCCTTGTAGGAATGCAAAATCATTTGTTGAATATCTTGGATCAGAAGAAAGCTGTCTTTGTAATTGGTAGACTTGTCATCCTGAGGTTCTGTGAATATTGACTCCATTTTGTATCTCAGTGCCATTTTGTGTTGCCTTCACGTAGGCTCACAAAGGTATCTTGGCGAACGAAATGTCCTTGTCCCTTCGACCTGTGTATACATGTCAATAGGTCCTTCTCCGGCAGTGAAATTAGTTTTAGGAAACCAATCTCCCCAATTGATCCTTGTCTGAACTCGTTAATCCATGTTTGACCTATTGGTTAACCTCAAGTATGCTTTTTCTGCCTTATCTCGTTCATCAGCCTTCACTGTTCCTTTCTTACACCATTTTCATTACACGGATACTATTCCCAATTATAAAGTTTGTCATGCTTCTGGAGATTGAATTTGGGACTCACCTATTGATTAACTGTTGGGTTTGGGCTGCTGTAAATTGCATTTTTTGCTATATGATACTTGTTTTTAAATGTTTGCTATTGGCTAGAATTTGGTGCAGTAGGCGTATCCCTCTTAATGTGAATATTGGGTACAAAAGATGGGGACCCACGGAGCAAAGGTGGCAGTCTCCTGAGAACCTACTTCTGTGTACTTCTAGGACCACTGTGCGAGCTGCAGCCAATAAATTCGGTCTTTGACGTCATCCAGAAGTGTTCCGTGTTTCTGTATAATAAGCCAGGTGAACTCGGAGATTTCAGGTGTGCCCTGACACCGCCAGGCCCAAGAGCCCGGTTCTTCAATCCTTAGGGTGATTTTCCCCAAACGTTTTCCTTACTTAACTCCTCTTTGTGCTGTATCCATTTGTTAGCCTTAGGACATTGAGCACTTTACTACTGCTGACCAGTGGTAAAGTGCATGTGCATCTCCGCTAAACATGGTAACATTGGTGTATACACAACTGGCATATTTAGTTTAATTATAAGTTGCTTGTAAAACGGTATACCATATACCCAGGGCCTGAAAATTAAATGCTTCTAGTTGGCCTGCAGCACTGATTGTGCCACCCCCACAAGTAGCCTTTCAAACCTGTCTCAGGCCTGCCACTGCAAGGCCTGTGTGTGCAGTTTACTGCCACTTTGACTAGGCATTTAAAGCCCTTTGCCAAGCCTTAAACTCCTCTTTTATTACTCATAAGTCATCCCTAAGGTATGGCCTAGGTAGTCCATAGGGCAGGGTGCTGAGTAAGTAAAATGTAGAGTATGTACTTTTACGTTTTGCATGTCCTGGTAGTGAAAAACACCCAAAATTCGTTTTTCACTACTGCAATGCCTACATCTCTTTTAGGTTAACACTGGAAATTCCTTAATGAACTTTTAAGCTGTAATTCCTGGTTAGAACGGAGTCATGTTTTATATAATTGAAATGGCAATGATAAATCCTCTTTAATAGTAAAGTTGGATTTAATATTACTATTTTAAAAATGCAATTTTTAGAAAGTGGCTATTTCTTTGCTCTCACTGCTCTGTGTGTCTGCAGCAGGGGTGGCTCCTCCACTAAGGCCGAGGAGTGTCGCCCTACTGCTTTCTCGCAGTGCGAGAAAGCCTAAACATAAAATGGTAATAACTAAAAGTTATTACCAGTTTATGTTTCCTCTGCGCATTGCGGGCGGGCAGGGCTGCTCTGCTCTTTGAGCAGGGTAGGGGAGGAGTGGTTTGACCACTATTGAGTGCGCAAAGACTGTATGGTCGGCTCTCTTGGGCTGCCCAAATCAGTCATGCGCACTCTGCCCTTCTCCATGCAGGCTGTATAGCAGCCTGAAAGGAACATGGCCACCCCATTAGCTGGGCGGCGTCCCGACCAATCACAATTCTGCTTGTAGCGTTGTGATTGGCTTAGGGGAGGGAGCCTGGCTGCCTGCTTCCTGTTCCTGTTGGCGGTCAGGAGAGCAGGATCCGAGAAGACGCAGGACACAGCGGAAAGGAAGGTAAGTTTAATTTAATGTTATTTATTGTTTGTTAATTTCCCCACGATTCCCCCCCGCAAATCCCCCTGCAACCCCACTCGCCCGACCCCCCCACGCGCGAGCAATGCCAGACGCTGCCGGCTGCTACTGGTCTACAACCCTTCTCCAATACACATATGGGATAGGTGACAGCTACACTTTGTGCATTCCCTCTAGACAGCCACAAACACAGGAAGGTTAGGTGCATTTGAGCATTCATCTGCATTCTGATGGCCCTCCCTGTTAGGAAGGGAGGGAGGGAGGAGCTGACACTTGCAAATGAATAGGTCGTGTTCTGTCCCCACACAAAGGGCTGATTACCCCTTACTGATGATCTAATGTCAGGGCAGGGAAGAAAGGGATTCTCTGCACTTCAAAAATCCTTCTTTGAAGTCACGCCCACTTCAAAGGCACAACTATGTATAAGTACTGGTTCTCTGACCCCACCAAAGTAGTGCACTACTGGACCTGTGAAGAACTCTGCCAGGAATCAGGATTGCTGCGCTGCCACAAGTACTGCCACTCTGCTGCTCTGGAAGAACTACCTTTCTGCTCTGCTGTTCTGCCTGTTGCCTGCTACTTGCTGCCCCTCTTACCTACTGAGGAAAGGAATGGACCCATCTAATTTTAATCCAGAGTCACTCCAAGGGCTTGCCGGATTGCCGCCTGTTTGGGAGTCTCAGGGCAATCAAAAACTTCTATCAACCCTGCAACAGCACCTGGACTCTACCATCTGTGAATCCTACCTTGCCAAATGGTGACAAATCAGTCCTGGGCCCTTGGAAGTGACTTTTCTGTGCTGATCCAGCAGAATCTGTGCATTGATGACTTTGCTCCAACGCATCTCCCTCCGGCCCGACGCAGCTACTGCTTCATGACAAGGCTTCAACGGTTTGCACGGCCCGATGAATACACATCGCCTAAATCACAAAGGTGTTCATCGATGAAGTGCGCGGTCAAAACTGACGCATCACCTCCATACACTAAATCGATGACAATCCATAGCCTCCTTTGCTCCTCGCATCAGGTCTTCAACGCTTCCTCAATAGAAGGTACTTTTGCAGAGGGACCTGTGTGAGTCCTGTAGCTCACCTCCTCTACATCATGGTCGGCCTGAACTTTGGATTTACCCAGTTCTAGCAAACTAGGTCTCCAGTTGGCACTTTATGACTCAAAGCACTATATTTGTAAATAGTATTTTAAAATTCATATATCCGGTTCTACCTATTGGAGTTTTGATATTGTGGTCTTGATATACTCATAAAATTATTGTTTATTTTTCTAACCCTGCGTGGAGTCTTTTTATGGAATATTCATTGGGTTGGTGTGTGTGTGTTGCACAAATACTTTACACATTTCCTCTTTGGATAAGTCTGACTGCTCTGTGCCAAGCTGCCAGAGGAAGAGCACAGGTTATCTTTTAGTGTGTATCTAACTTACCCTGACTAGAGTGGTGTTCCCTACTTGGAGAGGGTGCATACCTCTGCCAACTAGATACCTCATTTTCAACAGTCATACTATCAGATTTGTCAGCAGTGATTTATGCCCTCAATATCTTGCTTTTAGATCATTTAGAATCAGCTGATGTTTGCAGGGGGAGGATAAGGATATGGTTTGCCTCAGTCTTAGAAGGGAGGCACAGAAGTGTGAACATGGAAGTGCTGCTGTCTCATTGACTAGAAGATCAATATTGGGTTCCACAGGGATTGTGCCAGTTGCCAGTAATTGTTTGATGTGTATCTGTTGCCACTCCATGTAATGCTACTGAGCCTCAGACTGCGTCTTCTTCCTTAATCCGTTGAAACACCGATGATCCTTAAATTGTATGAGAATATTTTGTCTGGTATTCCTGAGTCCAAAACACACAAAAGAGAGGGGGAGGATATGCTACCATACGTCCCTCCACAGACCAAAACTTTATCACATGAACAGGTACGGTAGCAACAGTAGGAACAAAAGAGAAAGTGAAGGTTCTCTGTTATGTTCCACTACTATTATAGGGACATACAGGACACCAAAGACTTTTTGAACCTCTGCTTTGCTAATGAAGAAAGTCATCCTTAATTGGAAAGGAAACCTCACACACATAATAGTTTCATGCTTCATCATCGGCATCCTCTCTCCATCCTGGTAGGTAAGTACCATCAGGGCGGACTCAATCTCCTCGAAGACTTAAACGGAAGGACAGAGTTCTTGAATAAGACTAACTGGACAAAGACAGGATCCAAATTATTGTTAAAAATGCCTCGGTGCTTCCAGGTTATTTCCTTTATACAAAGAAACACCGGGTATCTCTAAAAACTATCTTGAATGGGTATGAGTGTAATGGCTTAAACCCGTTCCTCATTTGCAAACATATTTTTGCCCACTGATGATAGCCAAAGTAGTCTGGGGCATTCTTCAGGGCTTATGGATCCCTATTGAAGTATCTGTGGCTTCTACCAGTCAAAGGAATGGTATTACAGGTGTGAAATACCTTTAAACCCAGGTGAACCCTCCCTGGATCAGGATCTAATGTTCAATTGTTTCCCTAGATTTTAGGGGATACCGGCTTCCTGGATTTAGAGGGGGTGGTGTCCTTTGTAGTCACACATTTGTCAAAAAGTACACCGGGGTTCCAGAGTAGTCCATTTTCAACAAAATTAGAGTGATAGAGTCCCCATGCCCATTCCAAAAGCTGCAAAGGTCAGAATGTACTTTGGGTGTGTGTGGGTGCAATGCCTGCCTCAGGTGATTCACCACATATATGTATATATCTGTTCAAAGAAGACTGTATCACAGTAATTCAATAACTGTTAAGTAATCAAGGTATTTTTCTGTAGTACATCCTAGCACCAGTCTCTAAAGGATTCTGCAGGAATGAATGATACAAGCAGTATTTCTGAAGCCACATCTATAAAAGTCACCAAAAATCTCTAGTTTGTTTTAACAGGAAGATGCAATACAAGTTTCAAGTTTCAAAAACTTTATTCGGATACTAGTAATCCATAAAAGCACAAGATACAATTAACATTGTAGATGTACAATATGCAAGTATTTACAAAATAAAAACAACAGTTCGTTCGTGCTTTAGGACATAGTTAGACGGGCACGAACTGCAGTTTTTAAAAAGGAACCCACACGGAAAACAAGTTCATAATTATCCAGGGTTAATATCATTAAAAGTGCAAGATCCAGGCTAATCGGTTTCAATTTTTTAAAATACGGAGTTAAAAACCATTTGATGTATTTAATATAAAATTTACAAAAAAATAAGAAATGTAAAATTGTTTGATCACTCCTGCAATCACAAGGGCACGGCTCGACAATTTGATCATTATAATCCCATAGCGGGAAACTCAGAGCATGTTTAATAGTACCAGCCCTAAGGCGAAATAAAAGGCCACGCTCCCAGTGGCTCATTGGGAGAGTTAGATAGCTGGGCATAGGATAAGTTAAAAGATTAAGGGCTAAGTATCTAGTAACACTACATTTCACGGACTCTCTCACAGCCCTTTCATCACTAAACAGTGTATAGAGAGCTTGTTTAAGTACAGACTTGGGTGGGAGCTGAATGGTGGTAGGATCAGAAAAAACATCCTGAAAGTTCACACTACCAAGAACGCTCTGCACCCCGGAAAGCCAAGGGATGGACATGTCTGTCGCAACATAAACAATCCTCTATAATGTCCCTAGTCAGTTTGGCGGCAGGGTTTTTCCAAATAGCCAGCCAAAAAAGAGCAGGGCGGGCACGAATAAAATCCCCTATAAAATGCAACCCCAATTCTTTGTGACATATATAATGGGGAGAGGACATGGGGGCACAAAGGAGCTTCCTGCAAAATCTATTTTCCTCTTCAAGAATGTGCAGACATCTGGCTGTTCCCCAAACCTCAGCTCCATACGTTGCAACCGGAACGCATTGGGCCTTATATATTTTTAAAGTGGCAGCCAACGCGCCAGTCCTTTTAGGGCGGGGGAGGCTCAGGATAGAATTAATGGCCTTTGAGAACCTACCCCTGGAGTGGGCGATATGCCCACTCCAGGAGTTGTTCGCAGCAAAGACCACTCCCAAGTACGGGAAGCGGCTGGTAGACCCCAATCTCTCTGTCCCCACAACGATGCTTTCAATATGTCGTTTCTTCGGGCCACAGGACATAACAAAAGATTTCTTAAAATTGGTCTTTAAGTCCAAAGAGTCCATATGGTCGACGAAGCCATTCACTAAGATACGTAATGCGTTGGGGGTGCGGCCCATAAGGACCGCATCATCTGCATATAGCAGAGCGGGAAGGTAATTGCCCTTTATTTTGGGAACGTCACAGGTTAGAGAAACCAAGGACTTGTGTAACCCATTAATATAAATAATAAATAAATGAGGGGCTAAAACACAGCCCTGTCTAACCCCTCTGTGCACTCTTACCACGTCAGTCACCTCACCCCCTTGGCTAATCCTAATGCAGGCCTTCAGATCTCTATGCAAGTAGGCCAGAAAATGAACCAAAGATTCATCCAGGCCATATTGCAATAGGGCCCTCCAAAGCATCGACCTATTAACGAGGTCGAAGGTAGTGGATAGGTCCATGAAGGAGAGGTAAATTGGGGATTTGCGAGCTACAGTATATTTACCCAAAATAAGGTTGAGGTTAAGACATTGCTCTGCCGTACCAACCTTATTTCGAAAACCCAGCTGGCAGCTCTCTAAGATGTTATTATCCTCGGCCCAGGTCAAGATTTTATTATATAACACCCTGCCTAGTATTTTTAGGGTATTTTCAATGAGGGAGATAAGCCTGTAGCAGGATGGTTGGGACCGGTCTCCCTTCTTGAAGATAGGCACTATTGTGCTCGATGACCAAGTTGGTGGTGGAGAGGTGAATGTTAGATTGTTAAAAACGTTCAACAAAAGGGGGCCCCACAAATCAGGATAAGATTTAATAATGTCAATAGGGAGGCCATCCGGGCCTGGAGCCTTATTCCCCGTGCACTGGGTGATAGCTTCTTCCACCTCCAATAATGATATTTCTGGGAGGAGCCTAGCGCGCAACCAAGATGGCCGCGTAGGTGCGAGGCTCCCGAGGACCTCCGCGACCTCCTGAATTAATCCTGGCGATATCCTGTCCTTGTTGAGGGGACTGTGTCGGGGAACCCGAGCTGAGGCGCCACCCGTTTTTCGGGCTCAAATTGGACCCCGGACACCGGTGGGAGCACCGATCGAAGGTTGCGGCCTTCTCCTCGCCGGCCCCCCGGATTGGAGTAGTGGGGCGATCCGGGGACAAAGTGAACAACAGCGGCGGGCACGGCTGGGCGACTCGCGTACCCCGCACTTTCACTTTCGCTTTTGCGCCCCTCCTTGCCCTCCAGCGAGGTGGGGTTGCGGAGCGGGGTGCGGTGGTGTGGTCTTGTCCACGTGCCCGGCTGACCCGCCGGCTGTGGGTTGGCCTGCTGTTCGGTGGTCGCCCCCGCCCCCCCCCCGAGCCCGTGAATTGGTATAGCGGCCCGCTCGAGGAGATTGGCACGACGGTGGGAGAGCAAGCATGTCCACCAAACAAGATGGCGACCGGGCGAAGGTGAAGACGACCCGCCGTGGCACGGCGCACCAAGCTAACAGTATGGACCGCTACACTCTCCAGAAGGGTTCTCCGGAGACATCGCGCACTTCCCCGGCGGGCCCGACGGAGGCATCTGCTCAGCCTGTGGATCTGACCCTCCGGGACGTCATGGGCGCCATCGCAGAGATGAAGGCCTCGGTGGACCAGCGTTTCGACACCCTAGCGCAAAAAATAGACTCGGTCCTGGTGGATGTGAGCCTTGTGAGGGCAGACTTGTCCAAAACGAACGACCGGGTCGATTCCCTGGCTCACGCCGCGACGAGCCTCACGACGGACGTGGTGGCCCTCCAAAAGGAGGTGCGCCGGCTTGGCCAGGCGAGCGCCCTGATGGACCGGCGACTGGAGGATTCCGAGGGTCGGGCCCGGAGGAATAATGTCCGTATTGTGGGGGTGCCGGAGGGACGAGAGGCGGAGGCGGCAGATCTTTTTGTGGAAGAATTGATCCTTACCCATCTCCAGCCCCGGGGGCTGAGTAAGCTTTTTGCGGTGGAGCGTGCTCACCGGGTTCCTGGGGGCAGACCTAAGACCGGTGCCCCGCCGCGGCCTCTCATTGCCCGGATTTTTAACTTTCGGGACAGAGATGCTATCCTCCAGACCTCCAGGCAACAGGGACCGGTCAAGCTTGACAACATGGATGTGCATTTCTACCCAGACTTTACTCCGGCGGTTCAGAAGCAGAGACAGAGCTTTCTTGGTGTTAAACGTCGCCTACGGGACCTGAACCTTAAGTACTCAATGCTTTTTCCAGCTAAGCTTAGGGTGGAGGTGGATGGTCGCACGCTCTTCTTTGACCGGCCCGAGGCGGCTGGGGACTGGTTGGACACTTTGCCTGGAGATCGGGGCCGGGGGGGCGGGGGGGCCCGGCTGGCGAGGAGGGCCCGCCGGATCAGAATTGAGGGGTGACTGAATAGGCCTTGCTCTGGACGATGTTCCTTCCCCATTTATTGACTGCATATGTTCCCCTCCTATGGAGGTCGTGCGGGGTCTGTTGGGGGCTTCCCTCCTCCTCTAGGGGACTAGTTAGTTTTTAGCTATGGGGCGACAGGCACACTGCACTTTGGGGGGGCTGTCTGGGCTCATGCAGGGGTGCAGGGAGGGGGGAGTTCTGTTGGGATGGGGGGGTGGGGGGGGTGTGTTGTTTGTTTGCACCGCAAGGCAAACCCGCTACTGTATTGTTGTTTTTAAGATGCTCTGTGGGGGACGACCGATTGTTTCGACGTATGATGGGGGGTAGGGATTTGACTGTGTTGTCATGGAATGTTAACGGCCTGGGGGATAGGATCAAGCGTGGTGTGGTCCTGCAGTACTTGAAACGTATTTCACCAGATGTTGTCTTCCTGCAGGAGACACACCTTATAGGTAACTCCTTTCAGGCAATGAATCGGCGGGGCTATCGTTTGGCGGCCCATTCTGGCTTCACTTTGGGCTCGCGGGGGGTGGGTATTATGATCAAGAACTCGCTCCCGTTGGAGGTCGATGAGGTGCGCCATGATGAGAGGGGACGCTACACTGTCCTGGTGGGAAGAATGGAGGGTAGAGTGTTTATTTTGATATCAGTGTACGTCCCGCCTGGGTTGCAAGCCTCCACATTTGCGGACCTGGGGCACCTCCTCCTGGACCTTCCGAGTGGCCTGCTGGTGGTTGGAGGGGACTTTAATGCGGTAGCTTCTGGGTCTATGGATCGCCATCCCCCCAGGGACCTCCCCCGGGCACAGGCGTGGCTGCCCGGCCTTTTAGACACGCTGGGCTTAGTGGATTGCTGGCGACTGAAACATCCCGCACAGCGGCAATACACCTTCCACTCGGGTGCCCATGGTAGCCTCTCGCGGCTTGATTACATCCTTGTCCCGGCGGCCCATGCAGGGAGGGTGGGGGAGGTGCGCCATCTGGCGCGGGGTATCTCAGACCACTCCCCATTGCTGTTACAGTTTGATGTCTTCCCGAGGGGGGATGGCAGGGTGGCTCCAATCAATGCATGGTATTTGCGCGACCCCACCGTTCGTGCCGATTTGATCAAATCCTTACAGCGCTATTTCGACGAGAATGTGGGGTCGGTCCCTTCGGCCATCTCCCTGTGGGAGGCTTTTAAGGTAGTTCTTAGAGGGGAGGCCCTCTCCTTTATCTCCCATGCCCGGCGGCGCGAGCGGGAGGAGGTGACCCGGGTAGAGGCCGAGATTGCAGAGCTGGAGGGTGACCTGGGGAGCGGGGTGACAGATGCCAAGCTGCATGTTCTACACCTAAAGCAGGCGGCCTATCGGGCCCTCGTCACGGAGGCGGCCAGGGGCCTCAGTCGAGAGCAGCAGGGGCGATTGTATGATGTGGGTGATAAGGCTGGCAAATTGATTGCGTGGTTGGACAAGAGGGAGAGAGCGAGTCGCGTGGTTCCTTTGATTGAGAGTGTGGATGGTGCGTGTGTCACCGAGCCGGAAGCCATTGTCTCCTGCTTTGCGGATTATTTCCACGAAGTCTACTCCCCGGTTTCCCCCTGCTCGGAGGAAGATTCCCATGCCCTGCTTCGGGACATCGCACTGCCCTCCCTTACGGTGGAGGACAGGGATTTGCTGGACGCTCCTCCCACCTCGGACGAAATTGCCTTGGCTATTCGCTCGGTTGCGTCCGGCAAGGCCATGGGCCCCAATGGTATCCCCATCGAGCTATACAAGCTACGCCCGGATGTGTTGGCTCCCCACCTGCGCGCGATGTTCCTGGCGGCACACTCGCAGGGTTCCCTCCCGCCGGACCAGCGTCTGGCCACAATCGTGGTGATCCACAAGGAGGGGAAGCCCCGTGAACGGGTCGCATCCTATAGGCCGATCTCGCTCTTGAACGCGGAGCCCAAAATCCTCGCCAAGGTGTTGGCCAACCGGTTGGTTGGCGTGGTGGGCGATTTGGTCCACCAAGACCAATCTGGCTTTATACCACACCGCAACACGGCACTCAATCTGCGGCGCTTGCACGGTGTGCTCGCGCGTGTCCCATTTGTGCGGGAGCCGGCCATCTTGGCGTCCTTGGACGCCACCATGGCGTTTGACACGCTTGAGTGGCCATACATCTGGGCGATGCTGGCGAAATTTGGATTTGGACCGGGCTTTATTAGCTGGGTCAAATTGTTGTACTCGGGCCCCTTGGCGCAGGTGGTGGTGAATGGGCGAGTCTCGGCCCCATTCGCGCTGGGGCGGGGCACGCGACAGGGTTGCCCCTTGTCACCTCTCCTGTTTGCACTGGCCCTGGAGCCCCTGGCGGAGTGGCTGCGGTGGCACCCTTCCATCCGTGGTCTCCGCTGGACCCCTGAGCATGAGGACCGTGTGTCCCTCTATGCTGATGATATCTTCCTGTATCTCGCCTCCCCGCGTAAATCACTCATAGTCCTGGTTGATGTTTTGCGCTCATTCGGTCGCAACTCAGGCCTTGTCATCAACTGGGCGAAATCCTGTGTATATGTGCTTTCCGGGGAGGCTCCGGTCCTACCACGGGACTGTCCGATCCAGATTGCCTCCCAGGGGTTTCGGTACCTGGGTATATATATCACCCTTGACCCGGAGGCCCGCTATGAGCGGAATTTGCTGCCCCCCCTCCAGCGCTTGAAGGAGGACGTGGTGCGCTGGCGGCGTCTGCCGCTTTCGCCGCTCGGCCGAGCGGCCTTGTTTAAAATGATGTCCTTGCCGCGCTTCCTCTACGCCCTCCAGAATACTATGGACTTGGTTCCGGCACGCTACTTCCGTGAGGTGGAGGGCCTCCAGCGGCGCCTGTTCTGGGACGGGAGGCCGCGCATTGCTCTGGCTAAATTGACGCTCCCGTGGTACGATGGGGGGGTCGCCCTCCCGGACATTAAACGGTATTACTGGGCCACCCAACTGGCTGCAATTAATCATGGCCTTTACGGGCCCGCCTTGAACCCGGCGTTTGAGATGGACAAGATGCTCCTGCCTGGTGGCGACTACAATCGAGCGCTTTACTCTGCCGCGCCCGACCCCCGTCTGACGGGACCGACGCGTGTCATGGTGCGTGTCTGGCACGCGGCTAATGCAGCTATGGGGTGGAAGGACCGTTTGACCCGGGCGTCACCGCTATATGCGTCTGAGAGGTTGGGCTCCCTGTGGACATCGAAGGGCTTTGAGAAGTGGGACACGATCGGAATTAGCACTGTGGGAGATCTCTGGACGAGGGGGGGATTCAAGACTTTTGCGACGCTGCAGACGGAGTTTCAGCTGCAGGGCAGTGAGTACTTTCGGTACCTACAAGTCCGCCATGCGCTGGGCTCCGTCTTCCCGGATGTCGCGTCCATTCCGGAGTCTTCCCCCCTGGAGGACAGAGTGCTGGATGGCCATGTCCCAGACAGCACGATCTCCCTCATATATAAAAAACTGATCAACGATAGATCGTGCTTGCTGACTAGTCTCCGCGAGGCCTGGGTTGCCGACGGGCTAGAGCTGGACGACGAGGATTGGATTTCCGCGGTGGCCTCTCCAAAAGAGGTGGCCATCCCGGCTCGCCTTCGTTTCGTCCAGCTTAAGATCCTTCACCGGGTTTACGTGACGGGGCCAAGGCTTCTACGTATGGGCTTTGCTGGTGACGGAATGTGTAAGCGTGGCTGTGGCGCGTTGGCAACTTTCATGCATATACTGTGGGAGTGCCCAAAGGTGGAGCGATTCTGGCGTGGTGTGCATGAGGTCCTGCGTGTGGTTACGCGTGTCGCGCTGTTGCCTGAAGCGAGGAGATGCTTGCTGAATGTGTGGGAACCAAATGATTATTCGGTCCCGCAGACGCGGTGGGTGACTCTGGGATACATGATAGCTAAGCGTGACATTGCTCAATTGTGGGGATCCCAGAGGCCCCCTGCGGTGTTGGCCTGGAAAGAACATATGGATTGGTGTATGTTTCGTGAAAAGGTGGTGTATGTGGCGAGGGGTAAGCCTGGGGCGTGGGTGAAAATCTGGGGCCCCTGGAACGCCTACCGCGGGGGTATTTGTGAGCCGCCACTGCTACCGGCTGCCTCGCCTGCTCCGTCTCCCTAGATGGCCCCCCTCCCTCGGCCTTGGGCATGCGGTCCCCCAGTCCCTGATCTATTCCCATTCCCCTCTCCAGAGTTCTGCTGCTGGTTGGGATCCCCCACTTATGGAGCACGTGCTGTCACTTTGGATCGCGGGTTGCCTTGCGGGTGTGGTTTTTTGTGTTGTTTTGTTTTGATAAAAGGGAACCGCACTGTGGGCATGGAGCTATGCGGCCTGCGACATTGATTTCTCCTGTTTTGCTAATCTGCACTGCCAAGAGACTCTTACCGTATGTATGCAATATGCTTTTGTCACTCTAGCGGCCGGCCGAGTGGTTGTAGGCCCATACCTGTAACTTTTTCAAACTGCAATAAACGGTTTCAAAAAAAAAAAAAAAATAAATAAATAAATAATGATATTTCTACCCACGGGGGTGGTTGAATACAGGGGTAGCTGTTACTGAGTGCGGGGCGGTGTAAATTTTAGAAAGAGGGTCCACCCAGGCTGCACCAGAAATGGTGCAGTCCATTGGGGTCAGAAGCTGGCCTGAGCAACGCAAGTCTTTCACCGCGGCCCAAAAGATGTCCCCCCTTCCGCGGTCAGCAGTTCGCGCTAACACCTCCCAACGCTCTTCTAGGATCTCCTCCTTCCTTCTCGTAATAGCCAGTTTGTATCGAATCCTAGCATTTTTCACATCGGTCGGGTTCCTCGGGCAGGAAGATAAAACACGCCGCAGATCGCGGTTGGCTAGAGAACACTCGTGATCAAACCATCTCGGGCCATCCGAGACTAAGCGCCGCGGAGTCATAGGTTGGTCTCGACAGGCTGAGCAAATTTTAACAAAATCCTCAACTGCCTCGGGATTCGGATTAAGGTCAGACAAACATGAGAGGAAAAGGGGTAAGTTATCTCTGACCAATGTCTGAAAAGTCCCCTTGATGTTATTGCCTATCCATTTTAATCTAAGATTGTTTGAACAAATGGAGATGTTCCTAGCCCTGCATTCCTTATTATATACCGGGCGGTGGATTGATTTTAGGCAAACCTTAATGGGGTTATGATCCCCTTGAGGCATGGGAATTACTATAGCCTCACTAATACGGTCAGCCAACCCAGGAGAAATAAAAATATAATCAATAATTGATGAACAATCTCTGCCTCTGAATGTAGGTACTTGGGGAACTGTTAACAGACAATTAGCCATTATATCCATTACGTTCTCCAAGTTGTGTGAATTCAAAAAGGAAATCAATTCCACTCCCCTTTGACACCCAGAGCCAGAGCTACCTTCCCCTATGGGTGGACAAGCCGCATTCATTTTTGCATTAAAATCTCCTCCCAACACAAACCCACTAGTATCATCAAAGTCGTGCCTAGATTCCAAAGTAGTGATAAAGTTAAAAAGATTTATAAAATTTATATTTGGCGATGAACTAAAATCATTATTATAAAAGTTAATCAAGAAAAAACTTATTTTCTGGGTAAATAATATAGCCTGGAAATTCTGATTGTGCGTTGGTATAACCCTGGTAGTGCCTCCAACGGTGATGTTGACCCAGATAGATAAACCTCCCGAGGGACGACCCATTCTAGATTTGGTTGCCAGTGTTATAGCAATGGAACCCGTTAGCGTACAGTTCCGTAGTAGCCCATGTCTCCTGTAACATAATTATGTCGTGACTTTGAATTAAACTGAGCCACCCGGGGTCGCGTAATCTCTGCTTGAGGCCTGCTACGTTCCAACTTAAAACATTTAAGGTGCCCGCTTTTGGCACCACTCTCCCAGGGTGACTATCTAGGCTATTTTGAATAGCAAGTACTGGTAATGGGGAAAGAGCAGGAGTAGTCTCAATCTGTACCAGGGCAAGGGGTTCAACACTCACTCTGGGTTGTCAGTCGGGAACATCTAAATCTGACAAAGCTGAAAAGCGATTAACCAGAGGAAGGGCCTTGGACATAGGCATATGTGCATTAATAGTAGGTTTATAAAAATAACCCAGGGTGAACATACATATATTCGACTGTAGACCCGGCAATGACTCACAGGTTTGCATTAGGGACCGGACGGTATGGGGACTACAAAAATTGATAACAATACAGTCGCCTATAATGTTCTTAGCAGATTCGCCCACCCATCCCACTCTTCGCACCATTAGGATTTCGTGTAGTCTGGCCGGGTCGAACCCTTTATGTTTCCTCAGCCAATCCACACTTTTGTTTCGAAGATCCACCCATGACTCCTTCCTAGAACCTGACAGGCAGGGAACTCCTGCCAAAACTATCACATAAGGATAGGAGGCAGGAGGAAGATTCAGAACCTCAGTTTTAGGAAAAGTCTTTGGCGGCATTGGATCTGTGGTGGGTTGTCTTACTTCAGGGTCCGATGTTCGGGAGGGGGCAATCACAGAGTGCTGTTGCTGTGAGCTACTAGATGGACACTGGGTCCTATTATTAGCATCAGCCGTCCTGAGACCTAGGTTTGCAAGATCCCCCTGCGTGTGAGTAGTTATAATAAGGGGATTGCGGTTATCATCCGGGAGATCAGAAACTGACTCCCGGGTTAACAATTGCTCCATACATGCAAGTCTTTCCTGTAAAAGAGAAAAGTTTTTATCAAATGAGGCCTTGGAGTGGCTAACTATTGCTCTGAAGCCCGACTCCAGGGCAGCCATAATATCATCTTTACTTGAAGGGCAAGTTATGTCATCAGTTTGGGTGCCAACCGACGCGGTAGTTGGAGCAGTTGTAACTTGTAATGGAACAACTCTAAGAGCACCAGAATAATTGTGGCATTTGGATGTGAGGTTGGGGCCCCTTTTGCGTTTGGCCGGTGGTTCCTTATGTTTGGACTCTATAGAAATTGTAGGATTGCGGGATCGAGTCCGAGCTTTTTGACTGCTTAGAATAGTAACAGAGGGGGAGTCCGGGATTACTAATAAGGAGGATTGGGGAATTGGTGCCTCAAGCATAGGAGAAAGGGTAGGTGATACAGCGAGCCGGGGATGTAACATGTCTCCCTGGGTTAGAGCTTCCGATGAAGAGCGTCTTTGAGCCGTTAGTAGATCTAGGGACAATCGCCGCTCAGTTAGCTCGATCTCATGCGTGAGTAAACTCTCTGCCCTAATCATGAATGCATCAAGTGTCCCCACCGTACCCTTACGTCTATTCATGCTTTAGCAATGCTAAACACACCCTAATGCAACAAACAACAGTGATTTGCTATGGCAACCGCCCGTGTGCATGTAACAGTCACCTGAGGATATGATTTGTATTGAACTGCAAGTCCATAGGGGGTGGCCCAGCCCGGCCTCCTCCGTCCTCGGACGGCCACAGACAGCCCGCCCTTTGCCCGGGCTTAGCCCGGCGCCGCCCGCGCGTGATCCCGCAACGCGGGGGCTCTCCTCTGGTTTAGTGCGCCTCCGGGGGCAGAAGAGGCATGATCGGCTTCCTGCCGCGAAGGACACTGAGAAGTGTAGTCCTGACTGCAGCCGCGCAGGTTTGCAGATACGGCGGCAGCAGCAGGGAAGATAGGCGCCAGGAGGATAGCCCAGGTGCGTGTGGCAGTTATGGCGATAGGCACAGCAGACAGTAAACAGAGCCCCCGCTCCACCGGGGCTCTCCTCTGGTTTAGTGCGCCTCCGGGCGCGGAAGAGGCGTGATCGGCTTCCTGCCGCAAAGGACACTGGGAAGTGTAGTCCTGACTGCAGCCGCGCAGGTTTGCAGATACGGCGGCAGCGGCAGGGAAGATAGGCGCCAGGAGGATAGCCCAGGTACGTGTGACAGGTATGGCGATAGGCACAGTAGACAATAAACAGGGCCCCCGAAGATGCAATACATATTTACAAGATCCATGATGGTATCCAATTTTGATATTTATGACGTTTTCCAAATTGCGAATTCAGATCATAACTTGCCAATAATGATGGTGTTATACAGATGAAGAGAAGAATACACTGTAAGTAGTCATTGTAGGAAGATGGAGTATTATGTGGTGATGCTGGTTAGGCTTCACAATTCAATACTCTCACAGACCCAAAGATGGTCCTTGAATTCACAATAATAAATCATTAGCTCAATCCTGGTAGAGTGGCAAAGAGCAGTCAGGCCTTACTAGAGAAACATGTGTACAGCATTTCAGAGTACCAATATGGACGATAAGTAATTGACACGACTCAATAGAAATCCGACACTATTTTATAAACATAAAGTGTATTTTTATCTTAATTCAGACACCAAAATGAAATAAATCAGATACATATAACAGGAGTTATAGATTTTAAATGAAAGCATAAATGACAGCAATTCAATACTGCAGAACCTTTACATTGTGGTCAATGGGAAAAAATGGTAGTGACAATTGGTCACTTGCAGGTTGAGTTGCATGGAACCCAAGGAGGGTTAAAGGATGCGGGTCCCAGGACCAAGCCATGACAGGCAGTTCAAGTTTTTCCTGTGGAGTCCAGGTGCAGAGTTGTCCTGGCTGTCTTTGGTGCTGAAAAGAGCCGCGGGGAACAGGGTGCAAAATGTCGACAACCTCGCCACTGCTGATGTCGGATGTTGGTTTTGCACTGTGCCCTTTAGGTTCAGTGTTGAGTGAAGAGGTTAGTTGCCAAACTGGCAACCAAGCAGCCTTGACAGCGATAAGTGCAGCAGATAGCTATTTCAACGTCCGGTGGTCCTTGGGACCATGGTAGCTGCCTAAAACATTGTGGAAGGTGGACTATAGTTCCCACAATGCACTGGTTTTGGGCGATCCCTCGGAGGGCCAAAGGGCCAGCGATTCTTCAGATCATTGATTTACCTGCAGTTTTCAGGAGACTAGTGCCTTTAGTGAGGTTGCTTCTGAATCACACAGTTGTTTCAACTGTCTGGGGGAACCGATCTTTAGCCTAAGACGAGCCTCTTCATTCAGTTCCAGGAGTGTTGCCATAGGTGCAGGCCGTGTTGTCACAGGTACGTGTCTCTTGTTGGTCCTCTTTGATGCACGTTGGAATAGAACTGTGTTTGAGTGTCAGGGGTGTCCCTTAAATCCTAGATTTGTGGAAGTTAGGGGCTGGGAGCAAGTAGGCAATTGTATTGTATTGTATAAAATTCTTCTATAGCGCTTTCTGTCACCCTACAGGTATCCTGGCGCTAAGAGACTATAAAAAACCTGAGACAGTAGGAACGTTCGCCGTTGTGCCAAGAATGTTACACTCTAATCTCTGCCAAAGAGCCATGTTTTAAGATTTTTTCTAAAATTCAGCAATGATTTGGCTTGGCGTAGTTCTTGGGGGATTTGATTCCAAAGGCGGGCTGCCGCCGTACTGAAGGCCCTGCCTCCCGTCTTGGTGTGTTTTACTCTGGCGACCACTGCCAAACTTTGGCTGGTGGACCGAAGAAGTCTCTTTGGTTCGTACCATGAGAATCTGTCGCACAGAGGAGGCGGACCAATGTTATGGAGGGCTCTATACACCATGACCAATGATTTAAACTCGATCCTTTTATTGATCGGGAGCCAATGAAGGTCCCTCAGTGCCAATGTTGTTGAGGAGTCACGTTGTCTTCCCAGGGCCAGTTTGGCTGCGGCGGACTGTATTCTTTGCAGTCCCTGTACAGTGTACCGGTGGGCACCCAGGAGCAGTGAATTACAGTAGTCCAGCCTGCTTAGGATCACGCTCTGAACCACCAGAGATCTGGTCTCAATAGGGAGGAGCGGGAGAATTTGACGCAAAGCTCTTAATAAGGCAATACAGGTACCTATGGTCTTATTCGCCTGAGATTGCAGCTGGAGATCTTCATCCATCATAACCCCCAGGTTACGGACTGTTTTTACTGGCAGTGTCGGGGCGTCTTCCGGCAAAAGCCGGAACTCACCCAAGAGATGTTTAGGCAGTCTAGCTGCGCAGCAGTGCAGTAACTCCGTTTTCCCGGCATTCAGCTGCAATGAATTGGCTCTCAGCCAGTCTGAGACTTTCCGCATGCAAGCCTGGAAAGAATTCATGGGCACTGCATGCTCTCCCTCCAAGGAGAACATTAGCTGGATGTCATCAGCATAATTAACCACCTCAATCCCGTAAGATTTTATTAGAGGGATCAGGGGTCTCAGATAGGCATTAAAGAGTATAGGGCTGATAGCTGAGCCCTGGGGTACTCCATGGCGAACCGGGGTCCAGGAGGATACAAAAGGCGTTAGGGTCACTGCCTGTTGACGATCCGTCAAATATGACCGTAGCCATTCCAAGGCGCGACCTGTCACCCCCATATCTTCTAACCTTGCCAGCAGCACTGAGTGATTAACCGTGTCGAATGCTGCCGACATGTCCAACAGTACCAACATAGAGGAGCAGCCACTGTCGGCACGCATTCGAAGTTTGTCCAGAACGGTAATCAATGCAGTTTCCGTCCCGTGCCCAGGCCGGAAGCCAAACTGGTCCCTGTCCAAGATCAGATGTTCTTCCAAAAAATTAGACAGGGATTTGCTGACTAATTTTTCCCAGATTTTAATTGGAAATGGCAAAAGGGAAATTGGGCGGAAATTAGCTGGCAATGAGGGATCAAGAGAGGGTTTTTTCAATAGTGGGGTGACCATTGCCTGTTTCCACCTGCTTGGTACGGTACCTTCACTCAGGGATTGACAACAAATTTGCCACAGATCTGAGAATAGGGCGGGTCCGAGCTCCTTCCAGATCTTATGAGGAAGGGGGTCCAAGGGTGATCCTGATGATATCTCCCGCGCTATCTCATGAAAAGAATCCTCCGTAGGGGGTTAAAATGGCTCAAAGTAGTGTCTCTCCTGGTGTCTACGCTAATCGTGGAGGGCTCTATAGCATTCTGATCGAACCCACCCACGATATTGTTGACCTTCTCGACAAAAAAAGTAGCAATTTTGTTGCACAAGTTTTGTGATGGCTGGATAGTACTGGCCAGACAGCCCGGGTTACTAAGGTCTCTAACGATGTTGAAAAGTGCCCTAGTTCCATTGGGTGCCTGCAGAATGGAATTGGCATAAAATTTCGCCTTAGCTTCCCTAATAGCTGCCTTATATTGGAGTTGTATAATTTTTAAGGCTATTCTATCTGCTTCCAGGTACTGTCTGCGCCAGCTTCTTTCAGTCTGTCTGCGTACTAGGCGTAACGCTTTTAGGTCCTCACTGAACCAGGGGGCCGAAGGAGTACTACGCATTCTCAGTTTTTTTTTAGGTATGTGGCCTTCCAGTACTAAGTTGATGGATGTACTATATCTAGTATAGTTTTCTTCCGGTGTGGCTTTTGGGTCAAACAGGTTAGAATGTGGGAAAAAGGAGGATGCTCCTCTCTTGATGAGTTTAGCCCAGTCCCTTCCCCACCTAAAGTGGGCTTGTCTGTTCACAGCCAGTTTATCCTCTTGTGTGCTAATCCTGAACTGTATTAGATAGTGGTCAGTCCAATTTAGTGGAGTAATACTGATTACTTCAGTTTCAGAGGGTTTGGCGAAGACTAGATCAAGTGTGTGGCCTCCTACATGTGTAGATTGTTGGACAAGCTGGTGGAGGCCACAGTATTCACAGGTGTAATTCAGGGCTTGTAAGTGATTTCCAGAGCTCCCTGTTTCCCAAAGATTAAAGTCTCCCAAGAGCAGCATTCTGGAGTGTGTGGAAGCCAAGACGACAATAGTGTCCAATAGTGCCTGATGGTTAGCGTCCAAACCCGGAGGTCTATAGCAAACCATACCCGACAGCACTCTCCCCTTAGCCTCCTGTATAGAGAAGCCCATAATTTCATAGCCTGCTATGGCTTCAATCGGTAGTATAGCACAGTCCCACTGTTCCTTAAAGATTAACCCTACTCCTCCTCCTCTCCCCGATACACGAGGTTTCTGGATGATCTTATATCCAGTGGGGCATGCTAGCCCGAGTTCTACTGAGGAGTTTACATGAATCCAAGTCTCAGTTACGAACAGCAAGTCAAGGTCTGAATCTTCCAGCAGGTTGTAAATATCTTGATGGTGTTTGATAAGTGACCTGCTGTTGATTAAACCACAAGACAATACCTGTCGCTGTCCCTCCCGTGACCTGTTCCCTAGTTTGAGAAGGGTATCTTTGGAATAGCATAGTCTGTCAGCGCAATTTTGTGCAGCGTTTCTGGCGCAAGGCGCGACCGAGGCGCGGACGGGCGCAGACGGGCTTGCCTCTGGCGCGCCGCCAGCGCGCGCGCTGCGCGCTTGCGTGTCCTGCATTTAAATAGTGCAGGCTACTAGTACGCTAACAACAATGGCGTCCAAACGGTGTCTCTGAGGTGAGGAATCTCGCAAATGGCGAGTGCTTAAACTTTTGTATTTTATAGTGCGGGTGAGTGGGCACAGAAATATCACAATTTCCTTAAAAGATAACCCAACCCAACCACAACCACCCTATGTTAAAACAATGCAACGTACTTAAGCCTCTTCAGCAGAAGCGTTCTACGAACACAGTTAGATTAAAAATTTCGTCTCTATGGTGCTGCGCGCTTGCGTGTCCTGCATTTAAATAGTGCAGGCTACTAGTACGCTAACAACAATGGCGTCCAAACGGTGTCTCTGAGGTGAGGAATCTCGCAAATGGCGAGTGCTTGAACTTTTGTATTTTATAGTGCGGGTGAGTGGGCACAGAAATATCACAATTTCCTTAAAAGATAACCCAACCCAACCACAACCACCCTATGTTAAAACAATGCAACGTACTTAAGCCTCTTCAGCAGAAGCGTTCTACGATCACAGTTAGATTAAAAATTTCGTCTCTATGGGCTACTAGTCTCTGCACCTCGTCCACCCCTGAGGTGACATTATAGGGGGTGTAGGTCACCTTTTCTACCTAGAAACCACTATTTTACCAGCCTTCTGGGGGGTGTACCCCTCCTGCATACCCAATTTCCTACCTGCCTGGGTGCAAATGTACCTGGGGTAGGGAGAGGACTGTTAACTCCTTTGGTAGTCCGCCTGAATGCATATCAGAGGCGGTGCTGCCTTTTAGGCTCACAGCCTTGTTGTGCCAATTTACTAGCCATCCTGAGAGGCAGGAGGTGTGACCTCCCTCCTGCTCAGGCCTTTGTTCCTGAATCCTGGGAGTGCTCACACTGCCTGGAAGGAGTTCCGAATCCTGTCTGTGTGGCAGCAAGCATGGGCTGCCAGCCAGAGCACAGAGAAGCTGGGGCAACCATGTGGGCAACCTCTAAGGTAGCCACCTGAGTGCATGCCACATAGCCCTCGAAATGAGATTAGTGTTAGGGGTAAGAAGGCACATTGTTTGATACCAAACTCGACATATCTAGGTAGTAGCACAATGGAGCTAGTGACCGCAGGTTTGCCTGGGTGCCAGCACATGTTATCCTATGGATCTTCTATCACTTATAGTGTACTTTAATGGAAAAGGCCACAAAAGGGACGTATAAGCTTGCACTTACATGCCCACACCTTTAAACTAGCACACCCTGCCTTCCGGGCTCAGGAGTCCTTCCTTAGGGGCAGCTGACATGTTAAAAGCAGTGCATTAACTTTCCCACACATGGTGAGGGCAAAGTCAAACGGAGCAGTTTACACTGCTCCTGAAGACTGCAATTGCATGCCCTGGAGACCCCTTTACCACCTATGCCCTGGGTACCACTGGTACCATATACTAGGGACTTATAAGGGGTGTAAAGTCCTTGTCAATTGGGGTTGCCAATTTACACATACATTTTAGGGGGAGAGCACTGGCACTGGGACCTGGTTAACAGGCTTCAGTTCACTGTCAGAGCCGAACACAAGCATCTAGTAACCCAAACGGGAGCAAAAGAGTGAGGGGAACATCTGCAAAATGGAAATCTATTAAAGAAGAGGCTATGAATATCAGACCAAGGTTCTCACACAGTAAAGAAGGAATAACATTTTGGCTTACTTTCAGACTCAGACAACATATCAGAAAGGGGTAATGGTGGACAGCAGTTGGCATGTTGGTAAGGCATTTGGTGTTTGGGTGTTCTCATATTATGTATGTTTTAAATGGCAACCAGGTGTTCTCAAATTGTTGTGCTTTATCATGGACCATGGAAAGCAGCCTATCCATCTCATATATCTTCCAGACTTTAGACACCAGTGGTGGAGCGGTCTGGTGTTTCCAGAAGTGTGCTATCTTAAGTCTGGCAGCTAACCATATTGTGCTTGATCCTCTTCCTTAACTATATAGTCGTTGGTAAGCGCATATGATCTCCTGGTGCCACAAAGTGTAGGACGTTAGGGTCCAATGGGAGGTCCACCCCGCGATCAATATTTTATATGTGAAAAAATCTTTTTCCAACATGTCTGTATGTGTGTACAAAACCACCACATGTTGTCCATGAATAACATCTGTTACCACGCATGCTGAAACAACATGTGGCTTAACAAAACAGTCAATACCCTGACTGTGTTGTTACCATGACTTCCATTACAACGCAAGTCATTACAACGACTTCCTTAAGGGAAGCGCTGGACTTTGGAATAGTTTAAATTACCATTCCAACTCCAGTCGGTGTATCAATAGGGAAGGTGGTGGACTTAAAATCCAACACCAGTCCAACACCGTATTCATTAAAGCAAGTCATTGTAATGACTTGCATTGTAATGGAGCTCGTGGTAACGCACAGTCATGGTACTGACTGCATCGGAAAGGCGCTACGTTGTGATGCCTGCGTTGTAATAGATGTTTCCCATTTTCCATGGTACCAGCACAGCCCCTCCCCCCTTCAGCATCGGTCAGAGCTGCCAAACATGGCTTTTATTCTAGACCTGGTGAAGTACCTTCTTTTAAATTTCTTTGTGTTGAGTGCCTATGGAGAAACAGGTAGCTCCGGATTATGTGTGTGTTCATATATCTTCTGGGATGGCTGTGTTCAAGTCTTTATCTCAGGTACCTACATCCTTTAATCAACTACTTATGAAAAACATTCATTATTTGGGATTTTTATCGTTATCTCCCCCTTTCCTTGTCAGTCTCTTCTAGTTCATGCAGGGCAGCCGCTGGGTCAGGCAGGCAGTTCTCATCTGAATGTACCTATATACTCAATTAACATTTTTGAATAGCGCTCATAGCAAGAGTGGGTCACGAAGTTCTATTTGCCAAACCCTGCATTTTCTATGACTAGTTTAAAGTCTGGATTATAGAACAAAGGTGTCATAAGAGAAGGGAATGCTGTGGCCCTTGTGGTTTTGTTCTCGTGGTTCCTTTATTCCCGCAAATGGCTACAGGCAGCTGAGGGCAGGCTTCCGTTCCCAGGTCTGTGGTTGTGAGGCAGCCAAAGATTATAAAATTTTCAAGAGAACTGCAGGCCAATCTGTTCCAGGAACACTCACAGCTTTGAAGGGGGTAGTGAGTTGAGTCTAATGTTAGACAGGGGAGTAGCTTGGTCAGCAGTGGCGGCTCCCTTAGGGCGGGCTGCTGGGCGGTGGGCGGGGCAGGGGTTGAGCTTCAGATAACCCGACAATCACGCTGGCATATAATGTTAAAATACATTATACACAAGTAGGGCGCATGAGTGGGGTTTAAGGCGCGGGGGAAAGGGAGAGGAATCTGGATTGGTAGGAGTACTTGTGAGAGAAACACAATATTTTGTATAATAATCAACGTTTTTTAGGACTCTCTAAACAGAGATGAGAGAGAGCATGTATTTTATTGTTAGTGTGTGCATGCAAAAATCCCCGGTGAAATCTGACAGACACCTCACCTTCAATGACTGAAAGCTCCTGCACCCAACTATTCATCAGAAAATACAAAAAATACCCCTCCACAGCTATGTCCCTGATGCTAGGCGTATTTGAGGATGCCAAAACAGTATAGACCTAGAAACTCTCAGGCTCTAGACAAACTTGATAACCTTGGTTTGGATGTGGAGTATAGCAAGTCTGAATATTCAGAGCAGGACGGTTTGTCAAGAATAAAAAAGTGTAGGGAGGAAATTCATTTTTATGCTTACAACTGTTCGCAGCCTCAAGATTTCAAGCCTACTCCTCCTATATAGATCCTTGAATAGAATACCCAAAAGGAAGAGATATTGTATTGATGGAAATACATTGTTGAGCTAGGCAGGTATAGTCCCAAACATTTAATTGGGACTTCTTTCTGAGACCACTATCTCGAATCGGGCATTTGCAAGTGTATAGTGGCCCTGAACCCTCCATCATTTGTGATTTGGTGAGATTTATCTATATTTGATTAGTAAGGCCAACTATGATACCCTTGGGTCGATCATGAAGCACAGATTATCATCGGCTAATAGAATACATTTGTATTCAATTCGTCACACTGTAATCCCTGTGATACGAAGGTTGTGGAGATCTTTCTGAACAGGAGGGCTGGACAGGCCATAGTGAGCATCAGGCATTTCCCCGGGAGGCTGAAGGGTGGATGCAGGTCTCGCAGCTGTGGGGGCAGGTTTTGTTAATGGGAGCCGGTTTTGATACTAGTAGCCGGTTTTGAAGCGGTGCTGTAATATAGGATAGGCCCTCAGTAACAAAAGCAGCAATGCACCCTCCTCTGCCAACGTGGGGGGGGGGGGTGGGGGTCGGACAAAATTGCCAGGGCTGCTTCAGGCTCCCAGTCCAGCCCTGATGAACAGGGGCTTCCTAGACAGCACAAAAAGCAGGGGAGACAACGGGCCCCCTTGCCTTATGTTTCTTAGAAGGGGGTTCGCGGGGGTAATTTTGCCATTTACTTTTATTTTTGTTGATGAGGCCATAAAGTTAGACAAAATGTATTTTATCACGTTAGGGCCTTTTCCTGTTGTACCAATTACTTCGGTCAGATAATGAAAATATATCAAATCAAATTCTTTCTTTTTGGCAAGTGAAAGAATGATCACTTGTTTCTTTTTTCGCTCCAAAGCTTCTCTGCGGTTTGCTGCTAGTCATATGCTATCACTTTTGTGGTGTTTTGATAAAGCATGTCTGCATCATTGATGCTAGAGACGGCCAACACAGCTTACTCAGGAGACCAAGATGTTCGTAAAGGTTTTCACATCAAAATTCAGAACAGTTATGGGCCTGTATGAGGCACATTCCGCTGGATCTTTATCAGCTTTTAATAACAATGAAATAAAGGACAGACATAGTTTTAGTAACAGAGCCTGGCAATAATAAACATTTGTAAACTTTGATAAGTGAGTTGGATAAAAAGTCAACACACGCTTTAAAGGCCGATCCAGAGAAGCCATCTGGCCCAGAGGAATTACCGGGTATCTGATATTTTAATAGGTTTCTTTATTTCTTCAGGCAGGATCAGTTTTTTGAGCGTTTCAAGACTAGGGACAAGATGTAAGACCATTGTGAGCGGTTTCAAATGGAAAATCGGCCCAGTTGTGACTGCTAAAAAGGGTTGAAGTATGTACCAAACCTATTTGCAAGTCTGTAACATGTTACGGACTCACAATATAGGTTTTCCGAGTCTCTATTAAGAAGGGACGAGCCAAGGGCGCCCCTTCCTAATAGCGAGTCATAGGGGGATGTAAGATTGTTTTGTGACTGGAAATGTGGTGATTGCAAAATAATCAAATTTACCACCAATTTCAAGATAGTGGTAAGCAAGTCGCAAACGTAAAGGCCCCTTGGTGATTGGTAGTGCAAATTATTTTTAAGAGCAGACAGTGGCCCCACAGACCACTGCCTGCTCTTAATAAATGAAAATTAAACGTTTCATTTTTTTTTTAAACGCATCCTGTTTCCTTTAAGGAAAATGGGCTGCATATCGCCCAAAAAAGTTGCATTATTTAAAAAGCAATCACAGACATGGGGGTCTGCTGCACTCAGCAGGCCACCATCCCTTTGTTATTGTCCATTCCCAAAGCGTAGTAAACTGTGACCTGCCTCATGAATATTGATGAGGTAGGCCATTTGTGACCCTATTGGGAATTGCAAAATGTGTCTGAGACACATTAATACATTTCCTTGCGAATTGCTAAAATTCGCAAATTGCGAGTTGCAAAAGGAAATAGTCATACATTTGACCCCTAGAGAACTAAAAATTGCAAAGGTGTTGGTCTTGGAGTTTAGCGTTCAAGTTTTGTGAGCTATATGGTATCGACTAGTATAAGTCGAACAAGTCGGCTATGCATCCGGTGGCACTGCGAAGGATGTCACTTATATCCCAGGTCATCATAGCTCTGTGATCCCCTATTAGAAATTGTTTACATTTGTATGCTAAGATTCTGTCAGCATTCCCACCCTTCTCATAATAGTTCTGGTTAGTTTTTTCCTAGCTGCAGGTCTCTTTAACAGCCGTTCCAGTTTTCTTTATTTTTTTATGAGGGTTCTATAGGTCTTGGGAGTCCAATTATGTTTATGCTGTGCTGCTATTTGGGTGATTTGGGTATCTAGATTTGCCATGCGCTTCTTCATGTGTCTTGTAAAAGTGGTCGTATGCGAGATTAAATACCTCCTAATCACCGCCTTCTATGCCTCCTAAATGGTATCCCAGGTCAATTCTCCATTATCATTTAATTATTATTTTAGTTTTTCTCTAACTGAGGATCTGAGCTTTAGATCTCTGAAATCGATTTTGTTGCTAACCCAGGTTTTCTATTGGGAGTGATAAGCGGAATTATATGAGGCAAAATAACAATTTCCCTTTGGGTTGTTTAAGTGCACACTATTTCTACCTCATACCATTTACATGCCAAACACACTTATATCACCAGATAGTGTCACAAAATCTCCAAAGATAATATAGAACTGTTTTATTCACATTAGTTCTACTAAAAAGGTTATAAAAAATACATTAAAAAGCAGGTTCAATGTTGCACCATAAATGAACTACAAATGTGAGAATTCATATACACAAATTGATACATATAAATTCAATATGGGAGAATAGAATAGACATTTAAAGTTTGCCATTAAAGGCACTACACTACACCAATAGACCTTCCATGATTAAAACATCTTTGTGTACAATTTTTTCTTTTGACCAAGACTAGTTAGATGTAGTTCTTTTGTTGTAGCAGCGCGACGCGTTGAACAAGTTACTTACCTTCGGTAACGATATATCTGTAAGAAACATTAGTTAGTTATAGACTCCTTACCTTAGAATTAGCCCCAGGCGTCAGACTGGATCTGGAAAGTTTTTTCCGTCAGCAGTACCTCTGCGCGTCGGCAGGTGACGTCGGTCGGCTCCACGTCCGTCATCGGCATCGTGGTCACCATGATGATGTCGAGGCAGCTACTTCGACGCCGCCCTCGCGTGCTGATGTCAGTTCTGTACATGACTTTCCACGCCAGAAACGCAGAGCCATGCAAGACACTACCACTAGTGCACAAAACTAGGGCCCAGAAAGGATGTCCTTAACCCTAGAAATCAGTTCGCAGAACGAGGAGGATGGGTGGCAGTAAGAAATCTATAACTAACTAATATTTCTTACAGATATATCATTACTGAAAGTAAGTAACTTGCTCATCTGAAAGAAACACTTTAGTTATAGATTCCTTACCTCAGAATAGATACCCCAGCAATACCATCCCTAGAGGTGGGTCTGCGAACCAAGATCACACCAGAAAGTCCTGGCGCACAGAATGGCCAAAGAAGCCGTCTCTCCGGACTTGGCTGTCCAGGCAGTAGTGTTTTGTAAACGTGTGCAGCGATGCCCACGTGGCCGCCTGACAGCTGTCATTTAGAGGAACTCCTCTTCCCAAGGCAGTAGTGGCTGCCGGTGCCTTGGTGAAATGGGCGTGTAGTCCAACCTGAGGCTCCTTTTTAGTCAGAGAATAGCAGGCCTTAATACACAAAACGACCTATAGAGAGATGGTGGGTTTGTGTACGGCACAACCTTTCCTGGTGCCCACGTAGCCAACAAAGAGTTGGTCATCCACCCGGAACTGTTTTGTGCGATTCAGATAGAAAGAGAGCACACGTTTTGGGTCCAGGCAGTGGAGCCTCTCTTCTTCCTTCGAAGGATGTGGAGGCGGAAAGAAGGTGGTCAAAGTAATGGTCTGCCCGATGTGGAAGGTAGTGACCACCGTAGGAAGGAAGGATGGACGGGTCCTGAGAACCATCTTGTCTGGATGGACAGACAGGAAAGGAGGTTTGGTAGAAAAGGCCTGGAGCTCACTCACCCTTCAAGCAGAAGTGATGGCTACCAGGAAAGCAGTCTTAAGAGTCAAGAGTCTTAAAGGACAGTTATGAAATGGCTCAAAGGGAGCGCACATTAAATAGGTGAGAACAAGATTCAAGTCCCACTGAGGCATAATGAAGGGGATTGGAGGAAAGAGAGGCTTTAAGCCTTTTAAGAAACGGTTAACTACCAGGGACTTGAAAAGAGAAGGTTGATCTGGCAGCCAAAGGAAGGCAGAGATGGCTGAAAGATAGCCCTGGATAGTGCCCAGATGAGAGCCCTGCTGGGCTAAAGAAAGAACTCCAGAAAGAGGGGCAGAAAGGGGATCCACAACCTTTGCTGTGCACCATGCCACAAACTTGTTCCACCGGCAGGCATATACCGTCTTTGTGGAGGGACGCCTGGCAGCCAAGATTACGTCACAGACTTCGGGAGGCAAGTCGAAAGATGTCAACTGCCACCACTTAATCTCCACGCAAGGAGGTGGAGACTGGACAGGTTTGGGTGGAGGACCATCCCCTGCTGCTGCGACAGAAGATCCTCCCGAAGAGGCAGTCTAATCAGCACTCTGGGCCGAAGTGGTATAGGCGGAAAAGCGTACAACAGACCGCAACTCCACTCGTGACGAAAAGCGTCGCCTAGCGAGTGCTGCCTTAGAAATTCCAATGTGCAGAATTGCTGACATTGTGCGTTCTCTTCTGTGGCGAATAGATCTAACCAAGGCTCTCCCCACTGTCGAAAGAGACCTTGCACCACCTCCGAGTGAAGACGCCATTCGTGACCCATCATTCACCTGCGGCTGAGTTCTTCTGTCCTGGTGTTCAGGGAACCTGTCAGGTGCTGAACCACCAGGGATATGCCCTGATGTTCCAGCCATGTCCAGAGGCGAAATGCCTTCTGACATATGGTCCATGACCCCACCCTGCCCTGTTTGTTGTGGTACCACATGGCGGTGGTGTTGTCCATGAACACCTGCACTACTCTTCCCTGGACAGAGGGAAGGAATGCTTTCAGTGCAAGACGAATCACCCGGAGCTCCAGAAGGTTGATGTGGAGCCCGGACTCCACCAGAGAGCAGAGGCCTCTGATCTCCACCTCTCCCATGTAGCCGCCCCATCCCAGAAGGGATGCGTCCATTCCCCTGATGCTGCGCCCACTGGAACTTCAGGTCCCACTGCAGAGCCTGCACATGCCACCTGGCATGATCGACCAGAAGGATGCAGGAGGCCATGAGGCCCAGCAGCCTCAGAGTCCTTCTGACCAAAACCCGGGATAGAGGCTGAAAAATTGGAATCATAGCCTGAAAATCCTGGACTCGCTGTTTGGGAGGATAGACCCGAAACCGCGTCGTGTCCAGAACCGCACCGATGAAGAGGAGCTTCCTAGAGCGAATCAGGTGTGACTTCGGCACATTGATGGAGAACCCCAGTGAATGCAGGAGGTCGGCAGTAGTCTGGAAGTGGGAGACGACAGCCTGGGGCGAGCCCGCCTTCAACAGCCAATCATTGAGATAGGGGAAGACTGAAACTGCTGATCTGCTTAGATGAGCTGCGACCACCGCCATCACTTTTGTGAACACCCGAGGTGTGCTGGTAAGGCCAAAGAGGAGCACGGTGAACTGAAAATGCTCGTGGCCTACTGTGAACCGTAGGTAGCGCAGGTGGGCCGGCAGGACGGGGATGTGAAAAAAAGACCCCCTGCAAGTCCAACGCTACCATCCAGTCTTCTGGGTCGAAGGCAGACAAGACCTGAGCTAGCGTCAACATCTTGAACTTCTCCTTCCGGAGGAAGCAGTTGACGTCCCTGAGATCCAAGATAGGATGCAGGCCCTTGTCCTTCTTGGGAACCAGAAAGTAGTTGGAGTAGCAACCACGACCTACTTTTGGGACAGGAATGCACTTGATGGCTCCCTTGGCCAAGAGAGCCGAAACTTCCTGCTGGAGGAGTGATCCTCCGACATGCGGTTGCATCGCGGTGGCATGGTTGGAGGGGTAGTCTCAAAGGGGAGAGAGTAGCCCCTTTGGACTATTTGCAAAACCCACCTGTCTGACGTGATGGTGCGCCAGTGGGGGAGGTGATGGTGAATCCTGCCGCCCACTGGCGTTTGATGGGCCTGAAAGTCAGAATAGGTGGGTTTGGAGGCTGCTGCAGAGGGAGGGTTGGTGGACTGGCCTGCCCGCTGGCCCCACTGGTTCCGCTGGCCCCCTGAACCACAGCATTGGAACCTACGTTCCTGGCCGCGCAAAGGTTGGGTAGCTTGCTGCTGCCTGTGGCTCTGGGCGGGACATTGTGGGGCACCCCTTCCATAGCCAGGAAAGGGGTGAAAAGCAGACTGTGCAGGGCGGGTGGAGAATGAGTGTGTTTTAATACGGCATCTATTCTACTTTTTTTTAAATGAACCTGAGTTTCAAATAAAAAGTTAGCAATCTATTATAAGGATGGTCAAAAAAGATGCCAGATTAAAACACACTCGTTAAAAGAATTGTGGCGTCTATATGCATGACTGTCCATATTGAAAAGCTAGGCGGCTCTGGTTTTTGCTCCGCGGTTGAATTGAGAAGGGAGGAAGGTCCCTGTGTACTGTTTGAGCAAATTCAGTAGTGGTTTATAGATGGTGGTGGTTTCTGGGGAAAAATGAGTTAGCCACTGAAAGAAGTGGGTGGTAGACCAATATCAGATTCCCCGGCCCTATCTCCATGTCAAACGAAGGGACTGTTCCAAGATGGTGGCAGCAGTATTACCTTTCGTCTCCCATCTCTAGTTCTATGTTCTATGTGGGCCCTACTTATAGTGAGGTCCGGACCTGGTGGGATTTATTGTTTGGCTCAAGAAATTCAAAAGGGTGCGCGTTGGAGACTTTTCAGTCCCGGTAAGTCCCTAATCCACCCGTGAGGGGTCTGCTAATATGGGGGGTGTATATTAGAGAAAGGTTGCGCATTACACGCTGACTTGGATGACCTACAGCCGTCGTAATCTTGATAATTGTCAATGTATTTAATGGAAGTGAGGCTTTCCTCACGAGCCGCTTGGGAGTCACACGTGCTCAGGTGGGGGCCGTTCTTTACTATTGTCAGTCTAGTGAGGTGTATAACAGCTTCCTTGCTAAATGGGCAAAGTATTAGCAACAGGAGTTCGCCAGATACACATGACTAATGTTTATATATTGGCATAAATGTTTACAAATGTAATCATTGTATGGCGCTTTTGAATAGGATGATCACTACATTTCATCTTATGATCATGGGATAATTACTGCCATATAGTTGCTTTTCTAATCGGGGCCGATAAAAACAATAGAATATTTAAAACATCCAAGTGTATGTAAAGCAATAAGATGACACCGCCAATACCTCAGCAAACAAAAAAGACCAGAAAATTGGTCAGATGAAAGTAGGGGGGTATGCTTTAGCAAACAATTATATGGGCCCATTTTTGCTTTGTGTATAAACAGATTACACGGAACTCGTTTTAAATGTAAGAAGATTGGTGCAGTAAAGAAATTTGAGATTCTGGAGACTAGCCTGTCCCACAAGCACAGATCAATTGAATTGTAGATACAATCTCTCTCCTGCATCACTTGTTAACAGGTTATCATTAATTAAAAGTAACATTCATAAAAATTATTGAGTTGATGTAACAACAAATTGTAAGACTATGAATTAGCTTACATATATCTATTCTTTTTAGGCTTAGTGAAAGTTCAGTTAATTGCAACTAAGGGACATATTACCTATGGTCCGTCCATTCTGAGGAGCCAGATTCTTAGAGAACTGCTTTTAATCATATTACCAACTTTGGTGGGTACCTCTCATAGCTGTCTTTACAGCACGAAGAAATGTTGATTAAAGAGTATTTTACAAGTGTCCGTAACTTCGGTATGTTGAGATTTAAAGGTGGAATGTGTATGCCTGCAAGTGTTTTTTAGTATTCACCAGAGTGTTTAAAATTGATTACATTTCCATTTACATCTTTGTATTCTCAAAACCGAATATTAAGAGAAAGATATTTCACTGTTTTTTAAACAATATAATACGAATTGTGTGATGTATTGATTTTATGTAAATTATATAGTTTTGTTTAGAATCATGAATTCTCACATTTGGTTCTATGATGTTTTTATAACAGATAAAATAATTGGGAGATACCAAGTATTTCTGCCTGAATAAGGTGGTAGAAACAACAGTAACCACCGAAACGCGTCGGGCTGCTACAACAAAAGCACTACATCTAACTAGTCTTGGTCAAAAGAAAAAATTGTACAAAAAGATGTTTTGATCATCGAATGTCTATTGGAGTAGTGCCTTTAATGACAAACTTTAAATGTCTATTCTATTCTCCTGTATTGAATTTATATGTATCAATTTATGTATATGAATTCTCACATTTGTAGTTAATTTATGGTGCAACATTGGACCTGTTCTTTAATGTATTTTTTATAATCTTTTTAGTAGACGTAACTTGAATAAAACAGTTATATATTATCTTTGGAGATTTTGTGACACTCTCTGGTGATATAATTGTGTTTGGCATGTATGTGGTATGAGGTAGAAATAGTGTGCGCTTAAACAACCCAAAGGAAATTTTTTATTTTGACTTATTGTCGTTTTGGTGTCCTGTCCCTTTGGTAAAGGGGACCCCTCTCACATTCTTTGGCAGTTATATGAGGGTCACCCTCACGGGTGCGTGTTCCAATATCACTGGAGTTCCAATAGAAGTGTTTATGATGGAAGGTACCATAGATCTGTTATCTAGAAAAACATTGATGCATGTGTTGGTTCTTTGCGAATTGGAAAATAAAATATAGTCCCTTTCTCTTGCGTCCTGGACACTCCATATATCTAACAAATCCATGTCAGAGAGAGACTGCATGAGGGAGAGTGCAATGGTCTGTTGCGGGCAATAGATTGATCCATTGGTGTGTCAAGAATATAATTTTAGGACTCTCCAGTTATAAAGTGATTTTTCATCATGTGGTTCATCTTTGGGAAGAATTCCGTATGAAGCTGGTCCATACATTAATTCAGAAAATAGATGAAGATGGGGGCGTGGCTTGGATGGCAAGGAGGATCCTTGCCTGAGTACGCCGCTCTGTCGAAACGGGAGAGATATCGATGATCCCGAGAGACTCACCAACCTGATACGGTGAATAAAGGCACCAAGGGGCAGCAGAATGTTAGCTGCATATGAGGGTAACAACGCCGGCTCATATGGACCCTGAAAAGGCATAGGAAACAGAGTGGGTGCCCGGGATTCGGAGCGAGGAGAAAGGAGTAATGGCAGCCGAATCAAAACTGAAACCTGCATTGTGAGCCCTGCAGCCACTAACTCAATGTCCCAGCTGCCTACCCAACCCATTTGCCCCACCGACTCCACTATCGGCACAGCTACCACTCCCCAACCAGAAAACAGTAAGATCTCATGCTGAGTGGGGAGCATATGGAGGAGAGTGGACGAGCGATGAGCCTGGGCGACACAGGAGGCGCTGACCCGGACGGCTGACCCGGACGGCTGAAAATAATCACGAGCCAAAAAGAAGATTGAGAGGTTGTGTGTATGATCGCCAGCAAGATGAGACATACCTAGAGGGTATTGAAGAGAGGCCAGCTACCCACGAATGTGGGGAGGGACACAAAATGGGCACAGGAGGCCAGAGCTACAAAGCCACTGCCACTGCCGCCACTGCAGCCACGGAACAACAGGCAGGTAGCGGGGGCACGAGCAGAGGGGGCAAAACAGTAATTGTGTTTTTGGTGAAAAAAAGGCTGTGTTGAGCCCCCAGCAAGACGCAACCACACATAGCTCTGCACAAAGAGAAGATGGCGCCCACAGAGTGAAAGTGAAACTGCACACGAGAGCAACAACAACTGCAGCCTCTGCCATTTTGACCATTCCGGTCAGGACCAGTTGCATAGTGATCAGAAACCAGACAGGCGAGCGGAGAGGGAAAGCGGCGACCCAGTGCTTGCCAACAGGAGCCTGAACATGACTGGGAGACATTGCAGACGCGCTGCCTCACCGCAGTGGGAGTGTGACGGAGTGACAGAGTTTGAAGGCGACTGCATAAAGGCAGCCCCGGGAAAAAAACGCACAATCGGTAAGCAGCCATACCTAATATTTAGGGGGCGGACAGAGTGAGGCCATACGGCCGGGGACTTGAAAGGAGCGGCGGTGAGATTCCTCACACAAGATGAGCGGGGGAGAAGCGGGGGAAAGGCGCCCACAAAAAGAAGCATAGAGGGGGTGCCGAAGAGACTGACGAATTGGTCCAGCCACCTAGAGCGGAGAAAGGGGCACAGAAGCCTGCGGTTTACCGAAAGTCGTACGTGCGCGGGGGTAGGAGGCATTGAGGAGAGAACGAGAAGCGGCATACTACGACACCCTACCACAGCACGACAATCCTCAAAAAAGGCACACAAAGAAAGCGAGGGGGTGCAAGGGAAATTGAGCGGGGTCGTGAGTGCACCCAAGGAGTGATCAGAGCAACACGCAAAAGCTCAGTGCAGTGGGAAACGCGGATCTGCAGCCAAACAAAACCCCCCTGCAGAAGGTGATAAGCGCTGCATAACACCCTGCTCGGGTCACATTTGACGCCCCCCCCCCCGTCGGACTGTCACCTCAGAGGATCTCAGAGGACCGTTGGAGCACTGTCTGAGCCAGAGGCCTGACAGAGCCGCACTAAAAAAATCCAAAGTGCAGAAGAAACCGATACTGGGCTAAGAAAAACGCCCACCGCGAAGTCACAACCAGCACAGACACACTTGGGAAGGTACAAATGGCACAGACATGGATATAGTCACAGTCACTCCCCCGGAGGCAACAAGTAGCCACAAAGAGAGCCTAGCACCGCAAGGGACCGTAAGGGACCACACGAAAGCCACACAGAAAGCCAAACAGTGGAGCCCAAAGAACCACAGCAGCCGTATGAGAGAATATCCCACAGGGGTCCAGGTGCGGGGGTGTGTACAAGAAGTAGGGGTAGATTTGAACTACACCAGAAGAAGAGGCGACTAGCGAACATGGCCAGGAGTGAAGCAAGACTCCAGCAGCAGCTAAAATAAAACAAGGGCGAGCCCGCAAAATCCGACTCACCAATCAAGCAGAAACCAGACATCAACGGCACCCTGGAAATGATCCTAAAAAAATTGGCGAATGTTCATGATTTGGCCAAGACCACAAAACAGACCACAGATGCAATACAGCTGGAGATGGCAGCGGTCAGAGTGGACATGCACACAGCTAACAATAGGCTAACTGCAGCAGAACAAAGGATAAGTGATATCGAAGATGCGGACCTAAAAGTGAACAAAGAACTGAAAACCTTAACTAAAGTCACAGAGACCCTCCAGAAACAAACTGCGGAATTGTAAGACCGCAACAGGCGGGGGAACATAAGAATCCTAGGAGTCACGGAGGGAGCAGAAGACAAAGCAGGATCATGCTTGGCCTTCCTAGAGGATATGGTACCAAAAATTACAAACCTAAAATTTGACCATCAGTTCGAGCTTGACAGAGCTTACAGAGTCCCCACCTTCAGATCGACAACAAGGAGTGCACCTTGCCCAATAATCTGCAAACCCCTGAGAACGCAACATACGGAGGCCATCTTCAATTTTGCACGGAAAAACCAGCAGATCACATGGAATGGCCAGAAGATTATCTTCATACAGGACTACTCCAAGCCAACAGTGGACACTAGAAAGGGCTTCTTATCCCTACAGGACAAATTGAGGAAGAACAAAATTCAGTTCTCGTTTGTCAGACCAGCAAAATTCAGGATAAATGACAGAGGGCGCTCCCAACTCTTCGACGACCCAAAAGAGCTGGCCAGCTACCTGGACGGCCCATCAGCCCAAGAAATGGAAACTTCTCAAGCAGGCACCAGCAAAAAGAGAACCTCACCAGAGCTGGGGAGGGAATAAAGCGCAGGCTGCACATAGCCTCGTATGGAACTACTACAACAACTTGATCTACCTCACTAGCCATTGCATATTCAACAATCACGCTCTACTGAAGCAAAGCCTGGATAGACACGCAGAGACTCGTAAAGAAATACTGTAATAATGTGAATCACCTTACCTCACTAAACAACCTAACTATCTCAATTTCAACAAACACGGTCTAACTACCTCAGAGATGCCTAAAGATGCCTAAAGACGTCACAAGTAACCACAAAATAATCATGTAGCTCCAACGAAAGCCCTGTAGGCTACGCATAACCGGGCACAACCGGACCACCACCTTGGCCTCGACAACCAACAACCGACAGCTGAGGGGGGCTCCCAGCAACTGAGCCAACGAAGAGAAGAGCACTACCTGGCCAAGGAGAACAAAGCCTCATCTCCTGCCATGACCCGGCGCAAGGACCTACGCTGACACCCTACTACATCAGAACTAGCCACCTCAGGGGAGACCCTGCAATCTTCCGCACCGCGGACTCTACTCTAGACAATGAAATGCAGGAGGGCAGTCGGCACAGTCCGCATACCTGAAGCCAGGCACTGAAACCAAGACAATCACCATATCCTTTTTTACTATAAAGACACAAGGGCAACGGAAAATGACGGGGGACACCAGCACAGACTTTACACTTTTAAGTAACCGTAAATGCAGATTATCTTAGGGTCATAGAAACACAGAGCTAATAACCAACATCTCCCAGTGAGACAGATCGACGACCCTGTCATCGCTCGCTCAGAATACAATGTTTCCATGAAGGGGGGGAGGGAGGGGTGGGGGATGTGGGGGGGGGGTCACGTAACCCTTTGCTTGTTTTTTTCTCTGTCTTCCTTTCTATTCTCACCTCTTTACTATCATGTCCCTCAACGAGAAGGCTCGACCAGACACCCATAAACACTAATAGAGTGAGTCCTAACCCTGTGGATAACACAGGGCAGACACCCGCCCTCCAACACAAGATCATGGCGTGTTGGGGGGGAGGAGGCACACCTACAATCGAGAGCTGGGGACGCAGACTAGGCTTACCAGGAACGACACACCCTAGATAATGGCCCCCACCAATAATCTCAATCTGGCTGCTGACCTAAAGATAGTATTCCTCAATGTCAAAGGGCTCAACCACCCTATTAAATGCAAGAAGATATTAGATTACCTCGCTAAAACTAAAGGAGATGTGGTCCTGCTACAAGAAACCAAACTATCCCTGGGAGATGTCAGGCTAGTGAAAAGTAACTGGATCTCACAGGTAGCGTGCACACCAGCAGAGGGGAAGAAGCGGGGGGTAATCACACTTGTATCTAAAAGGTCCAACCTAACCCTAGAATCACAGTACCACGACGAAGCAGGAAGACTCTTTATAACACACCTGAGAAGGGAGGAGGAGCTAATACATGTAGCTAACATATACGGCCCAAACACAGATGACCCAACCTTCTGGGAGGGGGTGTCGCACAGGCTCGATAGCCTTCCGCAGAGCGACCTCACGGTGGTGGTGGGAGAATTTAATATGCCTCTAGATCATATATTGGATAGACAGTCACCATGCCCATAGTACCCCACAAATGCACACACTATACTAAAGAATATATTTACCAAATTCAACCTCAAGGACCCATGGCGGCTCCAGCACCCGGACACTAGAGACTTCACATTCTACTCTAACCCACGCAACTCGTACAGCAGGATAGATTACATATTAAACACAGGCCCTCACACACACCTAATAGAACATTCTGACATAGCCCCTAGGTTAGTGTCAGATCACTCCTGTATAAGCCTAAAGCTGAGTGGATGCCACAACGAAGACATCCCCCAGAGGTGGAAATTTAACACCGATGTCCTAGTCGACCACGCGAACAAAAAAAATTTGAAGAGGCAATAAGGGAATACCTTAGACACAATGATTAACCGGGGGTTAGCACCACCACACTATGGGACGCACTGAAGGCTACCATCAGGGGCACAATAATTGAAATTAAAGGCAAAATAAACAAAAACGCAAACTTACATCTAACTCAGCTCGAGCAGGACATCAAAAACCTAGAAGCAGCTCATACCAGGGCCACTCATGATAACAAACTCCTAGCGGACCTAACTAGAAAAAAGTACGAATATAATAAGATCCTGAGTGAGAGAGCTGGACTGTGGTTTAACAAATAAAAAGCCATTAACCTCTACGAAGCAAATAAAGTGGGGAAACTACTAGCCTCCTACCTAAAACATAAGCGTAACCAATTCACCATCTCATCCATTACAGACCCACACAATAAAACCTACACAAGACACAAGGACATCGTCAAGACCTTCCAAGAGTTTTACCAGGGACTCTATAAAAATGACCAGATCATGGATCTAGAGGCGTGCACAGAGTACATCAACAGACTTGGCCTTCCACAGTTAACCAGTGTAGAAGCGCATAGATTAGGGCAAGAAATTAGCACCGCAGAGATTGAAATGGCGGCCAAATCTATGAAGGATAACAAAGCACCAGGCCCAGATGGGTACACAGCAACCTTTTACAAGTCTTCCCTAGAGCAACTAAAACCTACCATGAAGAAGGTGTTCAATCACTGTTCGGAAAATGGGTTGGTATCACAATCCATGGCCGAAGAGAACATAATAGTAATCCTAAAGGAGGGTAAGGATCAGCTGCTACCCAAGAACTATAGGCCCATATCCCTAATTAATGTGGACTGCAAAATATATCCAAAAATCTTAGCAATCAGACTAAATCCTGTCCTTCCCAACTTAATAAGCAACTCCCAAGTAGGTTTCCTGAGAACCCGTATGTCCAACGACAATACCAGACTCCTCTGTCACATACTAAAGCACACTGCAAAGAAAACAGAGGCAGCAGTAGCTATCGCTCTAGATGCCGAGAAGGCCTTCAATAGAGTCTCATGGACCTTCCTAGAGCAGTGCATGAAATGCTTCAACTTAGGGGAAGGTTATATACGGATGGTGATGGCGCTGTACGGAGACCCAAGCGCACGCATTGTCGTTAATGGGATGTATGACGTTACAACGCATACTTTTACAACGCATGCACTTACAACGCAATTTTTACAACGCAACATCCACTACAACGCATTCCATTACATCGCATGACACTACAACGCATTTGTAAAAACTACCTTTACAACGCATTCCATTACATCGCATACTACCTTTACAACGCATACCATTACAACGCACAATATTACATTGCATTTAAGGTAAGTATTGGATAGTATAGGGGTAAAAATTACTATTCTAACTCCAGGGGGTGCAACAGTAGGGTAAGTGTTGGATAGTATAGGGGTAAAAATTACTATTCTAACTCCAGGGGGTGCAACAGTAGGGTAAGTGTTGGATAGTATAGGTGTAAAAATTACTATTCTAACTACAGGGGGTGCAACAGTAGGGTAAGTGTTGGATAGTATAGGGGTAAAAATTACTATTCTAACTCCAGGGGGTGCAACAGTAGGGTAAGTGTTGGATAGTATAGGGGTACAAATTACTATTCTTACTCCAGGGGGTGCAACAGTAGGGTAAGTGTTGGATAGTATAGGGGTAAAAATTACTATTCTAACTCCGGGGGGTGCAACAGTAGGGTAAGTGTTGGATAGTATAGGGGTAAAAATTACTATTCTAACTCCAGGGGGTGCAACACTAGGGTAAGTGTTGGATAGTATAGGGGTAAAAATTACTATTCTAACTCCAGGGGGTGCAACAGTAGGGTAAGTGTTGGATAGTATAGGGGTAAAAAATACTATTCTAACTCCAGGGGGTGCAACAGTAGGGTAAGTGTTGGATAGTGTAGTGTAATATTATGCGTTGTAATGGTATGCGTTGTAAAGGTAGTATGCGATGTAATGGAATGCGTTGTAAAGGTAGTTTTTAAAAATGCGTTGTAGTGTCATGCGATGTAATGGAATGCGTTGTAGTGGATGTTGCGTTGTAAAAATTGCGTTGTAAGTGTAGTGCATTGTAAAAGTTGCGTTGTAAAGGTTGTTCCCCTCGTTAATGGGGCACTCTCCGAACCATTTACGCTACAACGGGGCACTAGACAAGGTTGCCCACTGTCCCCCTCACTCTTCCTGCTGGCATTAGGACCCCTGATCAGCTAAACTGGCCGCATACGCAGATGACATTCTAATTGTAACGGAGCAACCAAAGACCTCAATTGAGGCCCTGATAGACACCATAGAGATATACTCAGGCCACTCAGGATATAAGCTCAATAGGGACAAATCAGAATGTAAACACCCTGAACATCCACTGCACTAGAGACACCCTAGGTGCTTCAGGCCTGGCCTGGCAAACAGGGTTTATTAAATATCTAGGTATACACTTTGGCAACGATCTCATGAGCACACTAGGCCACAATGAGAAAATTCTGCTAGGAAAAATAAAGAAACTCTTGGAGGCCTGGTCCCCGAATTTTATAACTTGATGGGGAAGAGTCGAAACGATCAAAATGATGATCACTCCAATGATCAACTACCTGATCAGTATGCTTCCACTCCTTCTCACAGATGACTTCCACCGTAAAGCAGATAACTTGATTACCAAATTCTTATGGCGGGGGAAGAAGGCACGTATAAGCATCAAAAAACTAAGACTAGCGAAAAAACTGGGAGGGGTAAATCTAGCAGACTTTAGAACCTTTCACAATGCATTCCTAGCAAAACAAGGGGCCTACTGGATTTCGCCTCCCCGAGGTTACACACCGGTATGGCTACAAGTCGAGAGAGCCATACTGAACAATCTAAACAAAATGGTACTGTTAACAGCTAATAATCACCTTCACTCCTCCAGCTCAATTTTTAACCACACAAAAATTGCCCTTCTAAAAATAGACAAGAAAATGGAGAACAGCATAAAAGACTCGAAATGGGAATCGCTCTGGGCTAATAGCAAGATCAGATATAAGGGGAAATCCCTAACCCTCGACACGTGGATAGAGAAAGGCATCTTCCACCAAGCCCAACTAGAGGAAGGGGGATATCCCACCACGTTTGCCATATTGAAATCGAGACATAACCTAACAGACATTGAATTCTACAACTTTCTGAAAATCAAAACAGCCCTATCCAAAGCCAAACTTTCACCTGCCCAACCATCAATCCCACAATACTTGGCAACGATCAACAGGCTAGGTCATCAGGTATCACACCTCTATAAACTTCTACGTGCAAACTCCACCAAACTTAATGACAAGACAACTAACTATTGGTTAGAACAAGGCAGGATCTCACTTAATGAGCAAGAAATCGCTACACTATGGTCCTCTCTCTCACGTAATAAAATCACCCCGGTACTATCACAAACAAAATTCTGGCTACTCCACAAGGCATTCTGGACCCCCGCGGGATTATTTACACTAGGCCTCAGGGAAGATGAGATCTGCTGGAACTGTTGCAAGGAAAAGGGAGACCTAGCACATCTTATCTACTATTGCCCATTGCTCAAACCGTTCTGGGACAAAATCTTTGGGTTCATAAATAAGGTACTGGGCTGCACTCTAACAGCTGAATTCTCCTCCCTCGCCACCGCTTTCATCACCACAAGTCTAAGATCAGAAAATGAAAAAGACCTACTTGACCTGCTTGTCACCGCTGCAGTGAAAATGATCCTGACTAACTGGAAGGACACAGCCAAGACCTCATACAAAGGCTGGCGCAACTGGGTGACGTACCTCAGAGTCGCAGATAACATCACTCTGCAGAACACACCCTGGAGGCCAGCAACCAGAGGGATGTGGGAGTCACTCGACACGTACCTAGACTCTTACGAACCCCCCTGAATACAGTCCAGCTCCCCCGTCCCGCCCCCCTCGGGGGGAGGGGAACGAGTGAGTTTGGAATGCTCTCACCAAAGGCCAAAGAGGCGCCGGGGGGGCCTTGATGGTCTGCCATTCCCACCGCAGGTTACCTAGTGGGGTGTCAGATGTCTATAACCTCAATTAGACTCATCGCTACAGCGCCTTTCTCGTACCCTCCTTTCACCCCTTTTCTTTCCTGTCTCTTTCTCTCTATCACGCTGTGCCTATTTTCCCTGCAAGCCATGTAGAGGGGTCCAGCTAAACATATATCTCATGTACCTTTAATCACTGTAATACATACTAACTTTGGCGAACCCCGCGACAGAAATGCTAATGTATCTGTTAATTAAAAATCAATAAAATACTTTGAAATAAAAAAAAAAAGAAAATAGATGGAGATTAATTTGATAGGTAGTGGGCCTAATGTGCTGCTAAAATACAGAGTCCAACCCTCCCTTTAGGCATATTTCTTTACAGGGCTTGCTATAGGGCGGTGCAACCCGTGCCACCACACCAGGCACTGACTGACGAAGGGAGGCATAATTTATGGTTTTAAAAGCACCTGTTGCTGCGTTATTTGCTTCCAGCAGGCTTCAGGCAACACTAAAATGTCAAGATAGTTCTGCTGTTTAATGTTCTTCCTGGAGGGAGATTAAGAGTGAGAGAGAGAACATGGAGTTTTGTTTAGAGGATGTTTTGGCTCACAGAGGGTTAATATGCCTGCTGCAAAGAACATGTACTATGCAGAACACAAAGTGCATGTAATGAAAATAGTTCAGTAGATTACAGCATTTGTAAGAGAGATCTTATTGTTACTTGCAGTTTATAAGTTAAAATCCTAATGCCGAACAGTAAGCAATTAACTGTCATCAAATAGCTGCATAAAAACTGCAAGGTATAGGTTAGAACTTTAGGATTTTTTCCCCAGTCTTTCATTATCCCAATGTTGCAAAATGGGTTAATTTGGGTAGAAATACTTTCAGATTATTAAAGCGAATCCCCAACCACAGTGTTAAGTTTTATATTCACAGTTTGTGCGTCTCCAGACCAAGCACTCTTAACTATACTGCTTAGCAGTATTGATGACATGTGACTCCTACACCTTGTAGTCCTCTGTCTGATGCAACGTTTCCTATGCACTGATCTACACATGTAAGATTGGTAGTCTCTGAGTAATATGTGTGAGATGTAAGGTGCTCTGACACCGTGAGCGGTGCTATAAAACTAATTAAATACACCTGAGAGGGAGTGATTATGGTAACTTGAGGGGAACTGTTAAAGGGTGGTAATGAGGGAAACCGTGGCAGAGGTAGTCATTGGAGGCAGCCAACAAACGCTGTTGCCACCAATACTAAAGCCAGCCCTGTTTATATAGTACATTAAAAAGAGGTCCACCCGCAGCAGGATCATCGCCTCTTTTCTTTTGTGATTGATCATGAAGTGGCTTTAGGTCAGAAACCAATAACAGCGTTGTCCCTGGATATCATTGGTATCGGGTGTTTTCCTGTAAGAAAGCTATATTCACCTCCTTTGAGTGAAGTCATATCAATTAAGCTTTGGGGAATTAAGACTTTGCGTGTTAATAGATAGAAATAATACCTCATTGCACTACTTATACTATGTCATCAGCCAGCTGGTGCAGAGGACGGACAAGTGCCCCTGTGCATCTCCAGTTTAGAGTTAGTGTTTTGCTGTCAAATCCACATATCCAAATTTTATTCCTGTGTGACTAATTCTCATAGTCCAATATTTTGTTTGTCAGGTGTTTTGGTTGACTGTCTAGGCCAGTGATTCTTAAATTCAGATAATCATTCTCTTGTGCTTGTTCTACAAGGGTACTTTCTATATGATCAATTCTAGTCTTAGCCTATTGTAATACCTAGTCTAGCACCTATAAAGCTTTTCCAAAATCTTGGTGCCAGAACAATCTATTGTTCTTAAGCTCTTGATGGAGCAATTGGAGGTCTCCAGTGACGGATGGGGCTTGCAGGTCTTCAGCCTCGGCTAGCGCATCCGTATCTGGCTGAGATGGATTTTGGAAGTCCTCATTGGCTGCTTTATTTCACTTCTTCTGATTCAACATTTGTATTATTTTTAATAATGAGGCGTTTCACTTTGTGATGCTGCCATGATATTTAAACAGTTCTGTAGTCGCAGCTCTGGTGTGTCCCACTGCAGCCAGTAGATATCAGGGCCCTGGGGCTCTTGCGTTTCAGGTCCTACCTGGACCCATATCTCAGTTATTTATTGCTCCCTCAGCTAGGACTAATCGGGGATCTTCTGAATGGGCTTCCCCTGCCACGCTGTATCTTAGCATGGGGCTGTCTCTGCTCCCCACCAGCTTTTCCTTCACTATGTCATTCTGCAGCAGCCATCAGCCCTCTCGTGCTGCCAAACTCTTCCCAATAGAGGGTGGGAGGATCACCTCTCCCACTATATACTCCCCTGAACCATCCCCCACCCAGGCTATTGAGGCCTCAGATTCTTCTCTTTGCTGTGATCTTGGAGAATGGCTACCATAAGCCTTGGGAGTGCACATTAGTATGCTGCACATCCCTGTGTACCCTTGCTCACTGTGAGCTCTTCCCAGGTCCTGCAAAGCAGTAACCCTGCTGCAGCTCTTCACTGCAGCGATCCGTCTCCAGAGAAGCTATCAAAGAAGGTTTATCTGTCTCGGCTCCAGTCAAAGAGCAGCACCACCCTCAGTACATCACACCAGCGTTGGCCTTCTAGTGAAATATGGAGAAGGCTGCCAAACACATACCTGGAGTTTCTGCATAGATCCACCTCCAATAGCTCCAATTGATGAGGTCACTGCCTCTCTGCGTCTTAATTACTTACAAGCTCATTCATCCATGCTCATCTAGACCATTCTGGCAAATACCAATTCTGATCGGTTAATGAGTTTATTGCTTAAATGGTTTGTTAAAACTATACAATAAGTAAAGGTGAATTGTTGGTTGGTGTATAATTGCAAGCAGTTTGGGAAATACCATAATGCAATGGTCTACGCACAAATCACTGACAGCAGAGTTTTTCGGGCTAAAAAGTGTAGGAGCCTCAAGAAAATGTTGAAAGCTTACTGTGCCACACTACACTGGGGTGAGAGACAAATGATCTACAATTTGCCACTCAGAATAGCAGCTAATCCTCAAATGTCAGTGGGTGAGAGCACACTCCTGGGCAGTTAATCTTAGGTGTTAACAGTGCACTTTGGGTGACCAGAGGCCTTGGTGAATCCACGGGGATTCCCTTGCAGCAGGAACATGTGGCCTCACACGCCCGGGTGTCTCCAAAAGGCACCATTCAAGTCATGGGCTCAGCAGGACAGTCTGACAGAACTTGGGCATCAGCATTGACCACCCAAGCACCCTCAAGCCACTGCCCAGTTGCCTCTGTAATCAAGAGCAATTACTGCTGGCAACCGTGGCATGGGAATGGCAGGAAGGAGGTGTTGCTGAGGCCTGGGTGAAGGTGGGGCCTCCACTAAAGGACCTTTGGGTATACAGCTGCTACAATGTCAACTGCAAATCAAGTTTAGGTTGTAAAAGTCAGAACCAAATAACAATACAAATTCAAATGAACTAAGCGTATCTTGGATTTTTGTTGTTTAAGTAAGTTTGGATACAACCAAGAAAAAATGACGACATGGCTAAAAATCGCTAAATAAAAGTGACATAACTCTTTCGAGCTAAATGACCCTCCCTGGTCCATTACGGACTCGTCTAATACTCGTGACTAACTGAGAAAGCCTGTTACAGGGCCCACCTGACATTCTGCATCAAGATAAAAAGTAGATCTCCAATTGGAAGCACTCTGCCATTATCTTAGGTGCTGGAAAGAATAACTATATAAGCTTCAACAAAGTAAGTTATGCCCTTAGTCCAGATAGTTCAGCAGAGCTTGCTGGGATCTCCTATGCCTCCTGTGTCAGATTTGGGAGCCCGCTGTTCATCTGCACACAGCCGGGACCAGGGAGCGCCCGTGATGTAGGTAACTGGCGAAATTTCAAGTTATAGCCCTCCCGGAAAATAAGAAGGAATTCACAACAAGCATTCCTGACAACAAGGTGCAGGGAGTGCACACATAAACCAGGATTTCAAAAATGTTAAACAGAAAAATGTATATATTTTTTTTGGGTTAACTAAAAGAAGGAATGTCAACATTTGCACTTCTGGCTTCCGCTTCTGAAACTGAACAGTAAAGTGGCCCTTGGGCAGGTGGGAATGCGCCCCAGTGCCCTGATGCCAAGTCCAAAGTGCCACAGCATTCACTACATTCCTAACAAGATTGTTGAAAGCAGTCCATGAGCAGCTCTCAATTAATAAACAAACAATCTGAAGATTTACTGGTCTCCCACTGCCATGGAAAATGTGTGTTCGCAGCACATTCCATGCACAGGCTTCCTTACAAACCACAGAGTGCAGAGGAGACACTGCATAAAGGGAAACAACAGAAAAGTTGCCCTAACCTTTGAAAAACGCTGTAGAGCCATGCCATGCCCTAGCCATGCACAGACTATTTTAATTTGCCTCCTACTGACAGTAGCAAAGAAATACAATCATTGGCAAAGTGGATCTGGCCTGGCCAAAATGAGGCGATAGTTATTTTTCATTGTATGTATATGCCACAAAAAAGAAAACATGCTTTGTGTAACACGTGCTAGCAGTAAAATGTTTCATTTATAATTTATTAATCATTGCAAGTAACAGCTGATCAGGATGGGTGCTTCGTAGCAGTGAGGGATACAAGCTCTTTTTAGTTTTAATGCACATCACAGAAAAATACAATTCTTATTGATGGATAGAAAAAGTACAGTTGACCTTAAATTACATTAAGACTTAGTGTAAACATGCGAGGATAACTAAAAATAAACAAGGATAAAGTCTCTGGCCAGACGCCTAAAAATGTAGAACCCATGAACAATCTCAAGAAAAAAAGAGAGAGATGTCCACTCCCATCTGCCTCTTGCTCGTATTCTCACTGCATAGCTAAGTCATTTGCGGCTGTTTCGGTGTTACTGAGATGTTATGCGATAATGGGTTTGTTGTAGACTTTAAATGCTTTGAACACAAAGGTTTTAAGGGGTTAAAATGAGTGTAAGAGCGAGAAATACCATTTCGTTTTGTTACACAGTTAGCCCTGTTTCTTTGAGCATTTCTCGTATACAAGGACATCCTATATTAAGTTCCCTTTCGCGGCTGAACTATGTTTTGGGTTGTGGCAGCGGGTGAGAAAGAGTGCATGCTTTCATCCAGGGCCGGCTTTAGGGCGGTGCGACTGGTGCCACCGCACCGGGTGCTGGCTTCCTGGGGGCGCCGTGTTTGCAAGTTTATTATGTTTTTGAAGCACCTGCTGCAGCGTTTCTTTCCTCCAGCAATTACCAGGTCTCACATAAATGTCAAGATAACTCGTGTGATTAATTATCTTTCTGGGGAGAGATCAGGTTTTGTATAGTTGAGGTTTTGACCTCTGTGAAGTTAGTGCAGAGGGTTGATATGCCTGCTGCAAAGAACATGTACCAAGTTGATTACAGAGTGCATATAATGTGAACAGATCAGGAGGTTACTGCTTTTAAAAGAGACATCATTTTGTTACTTGCAATTTATAACTTAAAGTCCTAATATTCAACAGTGAGCTATTAACTTTCATCGCAGAACTGCATACGCACTGCAAAGCATACATTAGAACATTGATTAGTGTTGCATAAAGGGTTAATTTGACTAAAAATCGATTCTTATTATTAAAGGAAACTCCCAACTATGCTATTTCTTTTTCGAGTGCGTGCTTCTCCACACCAAGCACTCTTAAACTAAACTATACTGCCTACCAGTATGGATGGCATGTGACTCCTACACGTTTAGTCCTTTGGCCAATGTAAACATTTCCTATACTCTGATTTAAAACACGTATGAGTGATTGTCTCTGTGTAATGTGTGTGTGATTCAAGGTGCTCTGACACCCTACACTGGTAGGAGTGGCGCTATATAACTGATTCAATATCTCAGAGAGAGAGTGGTTATGGAAACTGTTAAAGGGTGCTAGTGAGAGAATCCGTGGTGGAGGTGGACATTGGGGGGGGCGCCAACATACATTGTCGCACAGGGCGCCACCAGCGCTAAAGCCGGCCCTGCTTTCATCTGCTGCGGCGGTCTGGTGTTTTTAGGTCTGGCGTTGGCTGAGACCTTTTGATTTTGCATATATAAAGACCTACTTATTGACGCTGTTAACCAGCCCTTTTTATCCATTGGTAATTGTGTCTTTCGTATTACGTTCATCTCCCCTGGGCGGTGCGACAGGTGCAGCAGCACTGGGTGCTGACCTGGAGAGGGGGCACTGACCTCAGGGGGGCGTTGTGCTTAGCAATAACTCACTATTTGAAAGCCCCTGATGAAGAGTTCCTTGTGGGTCCAGCTTTCAGGCATCAATACAAATGTCAAGATAACTCTTGTGATTAATGTTCCAAATAGAGAGAGAGAGATCTGAGTTTTTTCTAGTGGCAGCTTTGACTCGCCATAAAGTAGCACAGAGGATTAATATGCCTGCTGCAAAGAACAAATCTGCATTTTATGAGGATAGCTGAGTGGAGTAGTAAAGCCAGCCTTTACCAGCGCTTTAAAACAAATGAAATGTATGTGAGAGAGAGGCTATGGACAGATGAGGGGCACTTTTGCTGGGTGATAGTGAGGGAATCGGAGGAGGAGATCAGAGGGGCGGGTGATCCAAAAATATTGTAGCACTGGGTGCCACCAGCGCTAAAGCCGGCTCTTCTTGCCAATAATCCTCGTAGCGCTCTCACAATATGAGGCTCTGTCTCTGTGGAGTACAGTATTGACCTACACTAATGTTTCAAGTCGGCTACCACGGGACTTACTGTGACCAGTAAAGGAGGGGCCACCAATACACACATCCTGATTCTTGTCTGTAAACTTCTGACAATGAAGTGTTTGACCTGAATTAGTTGATTTCATTTTAAATGAATATATGTATATATTGAGAATGCTTTTCACTCTTACAGGCCTGCAGATAGGACTGCTCCAGCAGGCTTCCTCTGCACCCCATCTCGATTTATAGACTAAATTGATTTAAAATTATAAAAGATTGTTGTGTTAGAAAATTATTTGTTTTATAACTTCTTGATTAGCAGGAGTTTATTGAGGCGCCACCTCCACTAGGCACTCAGCATGGTAAGAATCTTAAGAGTCATCCTTCATGGGACCTCGTTGCCTAGTGTAAGCATGGCAACTGTCCCACATGACTTCACAAGCTATCGCAGCCCATTGTCCTATCAACCAGGTAGCACGGAAGGCACACACTGCTCATATAGTAGGAAGATGTTTTTTACTTTTATCCTTTTTCCACCTGCTTAGATCAAGGAGCTCTGTAGCAGTTTGGGGCTAGAATGGAAAGAAAACACCTGTCTAAAAGAAAGCAAACTGAACCTGGGTCCTCCAGTGGTGAGGATGCCCAGGTTTTCCCCCCAAAAATGTCATAGTTTTATATAGCGCAAACTTTTCCCAAAGATATCAGGTATCAGAGCGCTTTACGTGACCACCAGTTGCGTAACATAAGGGCGCATTCATTTTTGTTAGGCATGGGGATAACGCGATTTGCCAGAATCACAGGATGTTGAGCGTTGTTGCCTAAACTCAAACCTGGTTCCCCCAGATTTTAGGTCACCCGCCCTAGCCCTAGGTTGTTAATATTCCTGGTCCTGCCCACCCCGATATGAAGCTTCTACAGGCTATGATTAATAAGGCTGTAGAAACAGCCACTAAAGCAAGAAGGACAAAAACCAGAAAGGACAAAGCCATTTCCCAGGATGTGGATGCTGATTATTCGGTAGGGGAAGGCTAACTGTGTGGCAGAAATTGTCCAGGGGTCAGAGTTGGAAGATGACTTAAGACATCTAAAAGACAACATATCTCTTCCAGAGTTGACTACCCAGATGGAGGAGGAAGATGTCTTCTTCCAGTATAGATGTAAAGAACCAGACTATTTTCCAACACAAAAAGCAATTAGCTTACATAAAGCTTTCCTGTCCAGAAAGTGGTGGAATGTGATTTTTTTTTCCCAGGTTCATCTCCAGAAGGTGTCATCTTCTGGGCTACTAAGAAGAGTTTTCAGCAGCTGTCACGATTACCTTATGGCAGGTCTTGCATCAAGTGTTACAATTATCTATAAGCATTCCTCACAAGCTGATGCTACAGATAAGAAAGTAGAAGGATCTAATAAGCAGGCTTATTCAGCCTCTAACTTTGCCTTATGGGACGGTACTTATGCCGCATAGACGGTTTTGTCACTTTCAGAAGACTTTCACGCTCTGGCAGAAGAGATTCAACAAGGTGACAGCTGTACTTCAATCCACTGCTGCAAAATCTCTTACCGGTGGGGTCCATTCTATATAATATTTGGATGGCAAGGACAGATGTTGACGAGTCATTAAATACTGGTAAGGAAATCCTGGGGATGCCTGAGGGGGTAGAACCAGATGAACTCTCCCAAACCTCAGCCCTCGCACCACCTGGGCTGAAAGAGAACATGAGGGAAGAGACATGATGGTGTACTGCGAGACACCAGATACACACAGAAAAAAAACCTTTCAGGAAGACATGCCAACATGCTCCATCATCTACAGATTTCTGAACCTCAATGATGTGCTTGAGAATTGAAGGCTCTCATGTCCTCCGAGTCACTTGATCAAGACACAAAAGCAATACTCTACAGACTGTATGGTGGAGATGTGTTAAACATATCAACCGAGTGAATAAAATGGGGAAGAGTAAGGGTAAGAGCCTGACTATGACTGTTACAAACATAAGAATGTCAGCCATGGGAAGCCCTTGAGACTCTTTTGAAGTCATATTTCATCCCACATTGTTTGAAGTAGGTTTTGTTGTGGCCGTTGAGTACTGGGGGTTATCCATCAAATCGTAGGACAACAAAGAGATGCCACGCGTATACGCACACACCATGGACTGAGGACGGACACACCCTCTACTAGAGCTGCCCACATACAAACGGATCTGTCAAAATGTTGAGGATGGTTAGCTTTAATGATTATGGCCCAATGCACCTGCTAATTGATTAGCAGTTCTACACTTGCTAATGTAGAGTAACTGCGAGATGTCTCATACAAGAGGCACACCTTTAAAAAGACTGGTTAAGACTGTCATCAAAGTGATTTTAAAAGTATTTTTCATTAAGTATGATTGAAGTAGATGTTGCAGCCCTGCTGGCCTCAAGCACGTGCTGTGAGGTCATGGGATTGGCTACTGATGAGGCAGAGAGGTAATTGAGTCTTGACATTAGGTGGGATTCTATTAGGTTTTAAAATGCAAATGTATATATTTACCCAACATGAACCAAATAAATCTCTAAGATGAGTGATAGAAAACGTAGTGAAACTGGTGGTGGAGAGCTAATAATTGTGGGAGAGCTCAATCTGGGCATGGACACTATGAAAGACACATCTTCTAGGTAATCCTACCTGTTCAGAACCTTCTCCTTCAACAAAAAAAGAAGAAGACAAAGGCATAGATGACAGATATGGGACTGAGATATATATTTGGAAACAGCTCCACCCCATGACCACAGATTACGTTTTTAACTTGCCCACTCACAAATCCTAGGCTAGACTAGATATGTTTCTAATATAAGTCTTACCCTTCTCCCCAAGGTGATACTTGAAGACATAAGACACACTACACTGTCAGACAACGCTCCTATAAGAGACATAATGCAGCCACAGGAACCACCAAGGGACAAACACTGTAGACTGAATGACAGCTTGCTGTATAATGACAATACAGGATCAATTAGGTACAACTATTTTGGATTACATTACAAAAAGAACACGTGAGGCAAAGATACACACACTCAGAAAAAGGTGACTCCTCAACCCTCCCTAATCAGCACCCTAAGACCTTTGCAACAGTTCCTGCTTGGTCTACTGCAAACAATCATACAGTGCCCCTCTCTGCCTAAATCGAGGATGGTGAAACCCTTCTCCCCTTGTGCAGAGCCTATCTGCCCACCCCACATGTATGGCCAGGTAAATGAGCAACCCTTTTTCTGTAATCACTTCAAACCAGGTCTGGGATTGGAGCCTGCCTGACTGGAAGAACAAAGAAGGTGCCTGTGCAGGTGTCGTCTGGCATCTGCCTATGACAGAGATTACCGCTTTGACGTTGATCAAATTCCTGGGCACTGGCCATATGATCCTCCTGCCAGAGGAGCAAAAACACCTCCCCACATACAGGCCTTTGTATTTTCTCTGGAACTTTTTCACACGTTATTTAGCGCTCAGAGGGCTGCCGTTGGAAGCTGATGCAACTGTCCACTAGTTACTTTAGGCAGGGAAAAGGTAACTTTCTAAACCCACAGATAGCATTATTAAATGTAATAGTGAATCCCATTGTTTCTCTATAGAACAGCCAGTCTTGCTAAACTGAAAATAGCCTTTTGGCAATAGTCACTGTAAGGACATGTTAACTTAAATTTTCTACAAGTTCCACTTTTAAATACAGTGCACCCTGCCTTGTGGGCTACAAGACTTACATAGGGGTGACTTATTGATATTTAAAAGGAAGGTAGAAACCATGGGCAGCTGAGGCCACAATTATGAAGGTCCGCGCTCTCCGCAATTAGTCCCTTATTTTAATCATACATGGAGGTGCTCATTCTCCTGGTAGCAAGTCGCCAAAGGTAGCGCTCCTTCTGATTTGCTGAGTAAAATCCAAATATATATTTTGAGACAGCAACCTCCTTTCCATATTCAGTGTTCCACAATAATGCCAATCCACTTATTAATATTTCTTTCTATCTTTATTTCTTTTCTATCTTAAAAAACCCAAGTCCTGGAACTTCTTTAGGGCATAAAGATGGTTGGTGATTCCTCACATATTTTAAACAATCTGGTGCACAAATGTCACTTACCACTGGCTGTATCTGTACAGCATATGATGTGGTGTCCAGTAAAAAACTTCCATCTGGAAGTATTTTACCAGACCGCACATCATATGTTGCACAGAAATGCATTGGCTGTTGGGTTTTGTAACACTGAAAATAAATGAAAATGGAAATAAATATTAATAAGCAGATTGTCATGATTGTGGAACACTGAATAAGGAAAGGAAGGTGCTCTCTCTAAATGCAAATTTTAAAAGGAAGGTTTTCTCCTGTCAAAAAAAGTTTATTTGGGCAATTTCAAATGGCAGCTGCCAGGCTGCAGTGGCAGGCCTGAAGTAAAGCTTGCTTGTTCAAACAAGTGGATGGCACTGTAGTGTTGTAGTCCGTCAGTGACATTTGACTTACCAGCCCTGGGTGAACTTTTCAAAATACAATAAGGACATATAGGTAAGTTAAATATGCCAATTAGGAGTGTAACTAATTTTGAAATGTTTTATGGGCCAAACAAAATGTACTGGGAGCCGGTTAGTGGACTTCCAGTGCACAGTGTCAAAAAACCAGCAGCATGCTGACACTGCAGAGTTTGCACTTATGATAGAAGAAAATCTGCACCATGTTTGGAGTTATCTACAACCATAATTGTGCCCAAGGAGACAAGAAATGGGATTTATGATGGGAGTGGGCAATGCATATGCAGTGAACACTCACTAACCAAAACTTAATAACATAACCCTGAATACATGTGCATGTGAGAACATGGTATAGTAAGTGTGGCAAATGCTCCTAATGCCCCATTTTAAGGGATTTCTTCACAAAAAAATAATGTTCACAAAAAAAATAAAGAAAAGTAAACATACACATTTTTGCTAACCCAAACCCTGCATATTGTCTGCAGCAATTTGGTTAGGAGAAACATAGGTACACAGAGAAATATAAGACAAGCATAGTTTTCAATTCGATATGAATAATAAAAATGAATGTTTAAATGAGTATATTTTCCATTGGCATAATCCTTCCACTTTTTTAATTAAAAATATTTTAAATGGTTACAATGTATAGACGTACGTTTGCACATCAATCACCAACATCATTCAATGTAAATCTTGCATTATAACAACAGCTACATTGCTTCTCTAGGCTACAGAATCCAAAGATAGGACATTTATAGTCGTCTATTTTAGTTAGTGTTTGAAACATTAGAGGAAAATATTTAGTCCAGATGTTGTTTGTCCTAATGAAGACAGAGAACTGTGAGAAGCTAAACGAATTTCTGTAGACAAACAACACAGCACAAGGCCACACAACTACATTATAACAGCTGCAACCAACTGACCACTTCAAGGACTCTCTTTCCACATGACATCACACTTACATTCATATGAAGCACCTGCTCAATACAACATATTCTTTCCTTTCTTCAAAATATGTGTAATGTTGGTGTGTTGATTCCATCAATGATTTTACCTACTATTCTTATGACCCCAAAAAAATTCTCTGAACTATTTTCCTGTTCATACTATTTTGTAATGAATATAAATAATATAAATATATTTATTATATATTTGTGAGCACATATGAATGTATAACCTTACAACACATAAATTTACAATGCATGCCTTTACAACGCAGTTTTTACATCGTACCATCCTTTACAATGCATTCTTTTACATCGCATGCCACTACATTGCATTTTCAGAAACTACCTTTACAACGCATTCCATTACATCGCATTATACCTTTACAGCGCATACCATAACAATGCATACCATTACATCGCATTTAAGGAAAGTGTTGGATAGTATAGGGGTAATAATTACTATGCTATTTCCAGTGAGTGCAACAGTAGGGTAAGTGTTGGATAGTGTAGGGGTAAGAATTACTATTCTAACTCCAGTAAGTGCAACAGTAGGGTAAGTGTTGGATAGTGTAGGGGTAAAAATGACTATTCTAACTCCAGTGAGTGCAACAGTAGGGTAAGTGTTGAATAGTGTAAGGGTGCTATGAGTTGTAATGGTATGAAGTGTAATGACTTGCGATGTAATGTCTGTGTTGTAGTGACATGCGTTGTAATGACATGTGTTGTAGTGACATGCGATGTAAAGGATGTTGCGATGTAATGACTGTTATGTAAAGGTAGTGCGATGTAATGACTGTGTGGTAAAGGTTGTTTCCCGTGTGTATATATATGTTATGTTATGTTAAATAAATTTATAAGGGCGCAGCTAACACCATTAGGTTTCTTGGCGCCAAAGTAAAGAGAGCAGAAGATAGTGCAAAGGCCGTTTATTGATAAGATTCTGTGAAAAGAAAAGTTTTAAGGGCAGATCTGAAGCTGGGGTACGAAGTGGTCAGTCTCAGGGACAAGGGGATATATATATTCTACTTTTTGACTAGTTTCTGCATGGGTGATTCGTCAAGTGGGGGGTGAGAAAAAAGGAGTGGTCCCAAAACACAGAATCCTCAAGCATTTCCCATAGACTTCTTTAAGAAGAGCTACCACCAACATTGCTGAATGGAATTACACCAAATTTGGCAGGAACCTAGTATGTGGTCCGCAGATTGCGCTTTTTACCATTTTCTGAAAATCAATCAAGTAGTTTTTGGAAACTCAAGGTTCAAAATATATGTATATCTGGACAGTTATGTTCAGTCCCTTGAACCCAATTAAAAAAAACAGAGAGCTTTGATAGACCCACTGAGCTTTTTTCCCTTGCATCATCTCGCGCTCTCAGGAGTCAGAGTAAAAGAGGCGCAGTTACTGCCAGCTTTGCTTCTCGTAAGCGAGGATTATAAGTACAAAGTGCTTGTTTACGCACCGCTTGCAGATTTTCAAAACACATAAATAAAAGGCATTGTCATCCACAATGATAATAGCTCAAACTGCAAGACCTATTGCATTGCAAATTCTGGGTTTGTTTTAGAGTTTAAAACTGATCACGGTTTTGAAAGCAAGCACTTGAACAGAAACCTTCACAACATACTACCAAAACCAAAGTACCGCATAATAGTTAGCATGTTTTAGTGTTCCAGCACAGGTGCAAACATGGTGACCAGAGCAGTTTTTCAGGCTGTGGGGTTCTGAATGCATTCCAGCTGTCACTGAACCAGCAGTGGGTGGTGCACAGCACTTGGATTGCAGACCTGGCGTACATTAACACTAATCTGCAAACTGACAGCACTAAATGCATGGTATGTTGTTTAGGATTTACACAAACAAAAGTCAACACTCCATCAACCCCCTAGAGATTATTACTGAAAGCAGGCTCTTCTTGCCTCAGATACATCACTACGTGGATAGCCGGACACCTTCCTGCAGGATTTACTAGCCTCATCTGCATGGCCGGACTGGCCATTCGGCCACTGTGGCGTTTCCCGGGTGGATTGGCGATTAGGGGGATGACATGACCCAATTGGGAAAGCCCCCATGGACCCACTCTGGCCAGGCCTCCTACAGTGTGGGGTAAGTTTAAACATTTTTCTTAGATCAGAATTTGGTGCCCATTTCAGCCTCTTTATCTGTAGCCTAGTTGTTTTATTTTGTTTATGGGAAAGGGATGAATGTCATTCCAGTGGTGCCCCACAATACTTCCTTTCTACTCTAGTGGAACTGCCAGAATCAAGGACTATTTGAACAGTTTTGTGTAGCGAGAACATTATGCAAGAATGACCCAAGCAAATATCAACATTCTTACTGCCTTCAGTAAGGCCGGTAGGGAAACACATTTCCAGACACTTGTGCACCAGTGATGATCAAAAATGAGCGCAGGATCTGGAACACAGCAGGGATTACAATGTCTTGTATTTATTAGCTGTCCAAAGTAAATATTGCAGCGAAGGTTCTGATTCCACACAAATTGTACAGAAGTCCAAGGGCAACTTTGTTATGTGTGATTTCGAAAGAGATAAGCCCAGATTCCTAGGTTGCAAAGTAGTTAGGTGTTTTAGTTTTTTTTTTGTCCTAGATTTATTTTTCACCAATTACAGTCTGAGTTAAAAAGAAGTAATGTGTGTCAAGTGCTTTTGAGTGCGTAACAGAGAAAGCCTTAGGGAAGTATACTTTTCTTGTTTTAGAATGGATTGAGGGAGGAACTTGTTTTAAGGAAAAAATAAAGCAGCAGGTAAAGAACTGACTTTAAGGATGATGGGTGCACATAGAACAGAAACGTCAACAAACTCTGACGCAGTAAATGGGTTTTTCTTTTGTACGTGGTAGGCACACGGACATGCAACATATATGCTCACGTTTACACCTAGACATAATAGGGATGAATGCAGATGTAGAGGCTTCAGAACATAAGGGCATGCATATGAAAATAGAGCGGCAGATCTACAGGAATATAAGCACACAGACAAAAAAAACAGCCCCACACACAACCTTGTGTGAAGGCATATAGCTATATATGCAAATGCCCATATAGGAGGTTGTCAACCCAGGCTAACAGACCTAGGCACCAACTTAAGGAAAGCAGTATGCACACAGGCATACAGGCACACAGACAACACAGTGTAAATACAAAGGCCACCCAAACACAAATCCTTGTGTTACTATTGTCGCTGGGCTTGGAATCACAGGAACCAAGCTCTACTTGTAGGCTTTTACTTTCAACGGGTAATGCTACCAAACAGTAATGACTTGCAGGGTGGTGTGTTTTAAAATGTCCAGGGAGCCATCTATCACTCATGATAAATGCAATGTACTGTTATGCTCATTAGAAAAAAAGTATTAGTTGTTATTTATATTGGGATCTAAATATGGGTTCCTGGCCCAGGCCATGTACCGCGACCAGGCTGCTTGGAACTGTCTGGATGGGGCAGCAGGACCACAGTCTCTGAAGATATGGTTACGGAAAAGATGAAGTAGTAACAGCTCGGAGATTCAGCCTGTCGAAAGTGCAGAGGCAGGAAGTACTGCTTGACCGGTTGACCCTTTGACGGAAGAGGTCACAGCCACAGTGCTGGGGATGCTGCCCTCGGACCGCATATTGACCCCAAAGTTGATCTTAGAAAAGATATGCTTTAGCATTGCAGTGATGTGGGCACACGGGCCTCACATGGACATTAACATACCTGATGAAGGGACACCAGTGCGGGGGCACTGGCACATGGCCCTCTCATGAACATCAACATAGCAGCCGATCATGGTCACACACAGAACAGCGCAGGCACACAGAGCCTCATACACTTGAGGGCTTCTGTGGTTGCTGTAATGGGATGAGACCAGTGCTGATCATGAGCAGTGATTTCTGGTGGGCCCCACCAGAACTCATTAATGGGGTCCCATCAATATTTTTCTGCATCAGGCATTTACTGAGAGCAAGGCGGGGAAAAACACACAAAGCTTAAAGACGGAGCAAGGTGGAAAGACGGCAAAAACATCAAAAAGGGAGAAAGCGTGAACTTATAAGAGTGAGATAAAGGACAGGGAGTTAGTGCCGATATCGGCAATCCCACGCTTAGCAGTAATTGGTCATGCTGCACAAAATAATCAGTTGACACAATTTTTGTTGGAAAACCGTTTGCTGCAGGTTTATTTCATAAAAGAAGTATGCCAACGTGGTGGGTTAACTTACGTGCGATCCAAGGGCAGGCAGCAGTGATTAGCCTATCTGCCCTGCCCACCTGATGAGCCAAACTGCACCGTGGTCAGCCCAATCAGTGCTACCATTTATGTGGGGATTATCCCCTTTACTTACCATGGACTACCAGTCCATAACTTTACTCACGCCTTGTAGGGGCAGAGTGTTACAAGGCCAGCCTACGGTTGCTCAGGCTTACAACCGTACGAAGGAATAGTGGGGCCGCTACGTTTTCATCCAGGGTCCTGCCGTAAAGCCTCCTGGGGTTTGGCATAAGGCACCACTCTGTGCTCCTGAAAGGGTACCCCTTTGTACCAATCAGCCTCCTATCCAATACATTGGATTCCTTTGCCCACCAGCACGCTGGGTAAGCAGTTGTGAGGGGGACATCGTGTCCAGCGGGCAGCAAAGAGGAAGGGCAATCAGTGGGGGCAGGTATAAATACCTGTCTCCAGCCCCACTGCGCACTGGAAGTGACGCCGTAGAGGCAACGGACATAGGCGGGACTCCTGAGAGAAGGGGTGCCGGCAGCTGGTGCACGGGGACATGCCTAATGCGGCACTAAGGGGGCCGCCCTCTTAAAGGGGCCCAGTGCGTGCGCCGCGGGCAGCCGCTGTCTGGTAGTGGGTTAAAGAGGCATGAGGTGCATTCCATATGTAGCCTCCGTATTCGGCGCTGGGGCCGCGCGCTTTGGGCACTGGCACTCATTCTTTTACAGATGAAGCACAACACTTCCCCTGCTGTTATGGGCTGATCACAATGGGGAATTTTGGGCAGTGCTCATTGGTTTATGATTTCAGAAGGCTCCGTCCTCCTCATGGATGTCAGAGCCTGGAATGCTAGACTTGGGCGCTGTGTGAATACAGGGGTTCTTTCCTATCCTCCTTCAGGTGCAGGAGCAGTATCTTTTTTTCAGTCCAGTGGGAGGTCTATACCATTCCCCTTAAAGGAACAGACCTAAGATTCTCCCTCTGGTCCCAGTCTGTTTGAGCTCCTTGAAGTAAAAAGTAAAACACTACTATGCCAAAGGGATCAGCTTATATCCAGGAAAGTCGGCGTCCAAACAACTGAACACTCTGACCCTAGATTCAAAGATAGCTCTAAATAGACGATTTTATCCAACGGAAATTTTGTCAGGTGTTACCTGGCGAAGTTTGTGCAGAGGAAAACTGTAAGAACCAGATATTAACATGTTTTACCCATAAACTTGGAAAATGCCAAACTCATCTTAGATGATAATTTCTGCCCACCTCAGTGACAATTTTTTACACCCCCAAGGCCAGCTTGTAAACAGGCCATGAATGATGCCAGAATACTCAATGTACCTCAAGCAGGTATCCAATTCTTGGGTTTACCTTGCCTGGTAGGTCGCTCCCCCCCGCTGCAGCTCCGCCTCCACCCCCGCTGACGACTACTGCCGCCGCTGAAGTCGAGGCCCTCCACCACCCGCAGGCTTCCACCTGCGCCTCATCCCTGGTGGCCAGTGGTGGCCTTAGGTTCGTTCCGCTGTGTTGTGCCTGTAACACTGTCTGCCCGCTCCTCTTCTGTGCCCCCCTGCCCCCCGCTCACCGCTTTGCTTCTGTGCCCCTTTCTTGATTCTGTACCCCTTTGCTGACTTCTGTGCCCCCTCTTTGATTCTGTGCCCCTTTTGCTGACTTCTGTGCCCCCTCTTTGATACTGTGCCCCTTTTGCTTACTTCTGTACCCCCTTTTGATTCCGTGCCCCTTTGCCTGACTCCTTCCCGCGGCCACTCCGCTTCCCGGTCCCCGTCCCCGCAGCTGCTTCCCCTGCAGCCCGCCCCCTCTGCGCCCATTCACTGCCCCTGACACACGCCTCCCACCTCTCAGCTGCTCCTCCCTCCCCACCTCCCCATATATGGCGGCCGCTGCGCGGTGAGGAGAGCAACACTTGTGCTTGCCAGGTAGGTCGCTCCCCCCCCGCTGCAGCTCCACCTGCACCCCCGCTGACGACTACTGCCGCCGCTGAAGTCGAGGCCCTCCACCACCCGCAGGCTTCCACCTGCGCCTCATCCCTGGTGGCCAGTGGTGGCCTTAGGTTCGTTCTGCTCTGTTGTGCCTGTAACGGACGTCGCCTTCCTGACCGAGACCTGAATGAACTAAGCCTCCTCCCCAGACATCGCCATAGCCATCCCCGATGGGTCCAAGATCACCCGCAGAGACCGCACCAATGGAGCCGGAGGAGGAATCGCCATCGTCCACAAAAACACCATCAGGGTCTCAACAAACACCAACGATACTCTCAGCACCACCGAAAACATGCACTTCCAGATCCACACAGACCCCAATACCCCCCTAAGACGCACCCTAATCTACAGACCGCCAGGACCCCGGCCTCAATTCTGCGACTCCACCGCCGACCTCATCAGCACGCATGCGCTAACCTCCACTGACTACATCCTCTGGAGAACAACAACGACAACAACTCCTCCACCCTGATCGACAACCTCGGACTTAAACAGCATGTCACGACGCCGACCCACCTCCCCGGTCACACGCTTGATGCCATCTTCTCCTCAAGCCCCCATGTCACCTTCAGCCATGCCTCCGAATTCCCCTGGACAGACCACCACTGCATCCACTTCACCTACCGAAAACCCCTCACACACCACCGCACCCTACAGATCACCCGCCGCTGCTGGGGCAAAGTCACTGAAGAACAACTACAGACAAACCTCGCACTCAACCCACCGGCCAACCCAAACGATGGTGCACTCACTCTCGGACGCTGGATGGACAACTGCGCCAACACCTTAGCCCCGCTGAAAAAGCCCACCAACAGAGACACCAGCAAAAGAGCCAGCTGGTTCACCCCGGAACTCCTCGATTCAAAGTGCACCTGCCGGAAATTGGAGAACATATGGCACACGACAAGACGCCAGACAGCCGCGCTGCCCACAAGGACGCCATCCTCAACCACCATCACCTCATCGGGACCGCCAAAAGGACCTCCTTCACAGACCGCCTTGACAACAACGCACACAACAGCAAGGAGCTCTTCAACATCGTGAAGGAACTCTCCAACCCCAGCGCCAACGACATCCCGCCATCGCAAGCCCTGTGCGACTCCCTCGCCACCTTCTTTCACCGAAAAATCACCAACATCCATGACAGTTTCAACCCCGGACAACCCCTACAGGCCTCGACACGCCGGACCCACCGCACTCCACCGACCACGACTCCCTGACAACCTGGGCCAAAGTGAGCATCGAGGACACAATCAAGACCATGGGCACAATCCACACCGGATCCCCGTCCGACCCTCTCCCAAACCACATCTTCAACAAAACCGGCAGCTCCATCGCACCCCACCTGCGCAACATCATCATCCTCTCCTTCGAGACCGCTACCTTCCCTGAGAACTGGAAGCACGCAGAGATCAATGCCCTACTGAAGAAACCCAAGGAGGATCCGAGCGACCTCAAGAACGTCCGGCCCATCTCCCACTTCCGTTCCCAGCAAAGGTCATCGAGAAGATAGTTAACATCCAGCTCACCCGTCACCTCGAAGACAACAACATCCTGGACCCCTCCCAATCAGGATTCCGCAGCAACCACAGCACCGAGACCACCCTCATCGCCGCCACAGATGACATCAGGATCCTGCTAGACAACGACGAGACGGCGGCCCTCATCCTCCTGGATCGCTCCACCGCCTTTGACACTGTCTGCCACCGCACACTACGCACGTGCCTCCACGATGCAGGGATCCAAGAGAAGGCCTTGGACTGGACCACCTCCTTCCTCACAGGCAGAACTCAGAGAGTCCGCCTCCCCCATTCCGATCCAAAGCCTCCGAGATCATCTGTGGCGTCCTGCAGGGATCCTCCCTCAGCCCGACGCTGTTCAATGCCTACATGGCACCACTAGCACGCATCGCCCGACAGCACGACCTCAACATAATCTCCTACACCGACGACACGCAGCTGATCCTCTCCATCACCAAGGACCCTCTCACCGCCAAATCCAACCTCCACCAGGGAATGAAGGCCGTCGCTGACTGGATGAAGGCAAGCCGACTTAAGCTGAATTCAGACAAGACGGAGATCCTCATCCTTGGGCCCAACCCCTCAGCATGGGACGACTCCTGGTGGCCCACATAACTGGGGACACCCCTGGCCCCTACCAATCACACACACAACCTGGGAGTCATCCTCGACTCAAAACTCACCATAACCAAACAAGTCAATGCAGTCTCCTCCACCTGCTTCAACACCCACCGCATGCTCCGCATGATCTACAGATGGCACCTGACAAACATGAGGAAAACAGTAACCCAGGCCCTAGTCAGCAGCAGACTCGACTACGGAAACGCCCTCTACGCCGGAGCCTCGTCCAAGCTCATCAACAGACTGCAAAGAATCCAGAACGCCTCTGCACGCCTGATCCTCGACGTCCCGCGCCGCGACCACATCACCCCCCACCTGAGGAACCTGCACTGGCTCCCCGTCGACAGAAGAATCTCCTTCAAGCTCCTGGTCCACGCACACAAGGCACTCCACAAAACCGGCCCAGCCTATCTCAACAATCGACTTTCCTTCTACGTACCCAACAGGAAACTCCGCTCTGCTGACCACGCCCTGGCCACGGTCCCGCGCATCCGTAGAACACCTTCCGGAGGCAGATCCTTCTCCCACCGCGCCGCTAAGACCTGGAACACCCTCCCCCTCAACCTACGACAAACCGAAGACCTGCTGACATTCAGGAGACGACTCAAGACCTGGCTCTTCGACCACTAGCAGCAGCACCGCCCCCCCAGCGCCTTGAAACCCTCACGGGTATGTAGTGCGCTTTACAAATGATTTGATTGATTGATTTACTTTTACAAATCAGGGGACAGAAGGTAAAGGATTTCGTGACTGGAGCCGATTGGCTTACAATAACCAAATAATTATTATTGCTTATACACTACCCCACCCCTTTCGTTCTTACCGAACCTAGGGCCCGTGCACTAGGCTAAGGTCAGGTCCCTGCTATTTGCACACTGGCTAGTTTGCAAGCTGGGCTTAATTTTGGATGAGACTGATACCCTAATAAGTCGGATTAAAAAATGCACTTTCACAAACGTTTGCAAAACCTTCAAAGTCACTAATATGTAAGAGGTTGGAAAATTATTGTGACCCCGTGCGATTGCCTACTAATACTGTGATGGAGGCGAACGAGGGCCAACAGACCTCCATTCATGGTGGGGGATACTGAATGGGAAAGGGGCTGCTTTAAAAAAATCACATTTATCCTTCAGAGAATGAAATCGTGTGTGTGGGGGGGGGGGGGCTAGCAGTACTCCTCTCAACGTGTTACTCCTTCCCTTGAGGCCACTTGCCAACATTCTCAAAGAAAAGCTGGTGTAGGACAGCTCCCAGTTTGTGAATAAGATAATTCCTCAGCCAAGGTGTTATTTAATATTTAGTGGCTTGCAAAAACAATTACGGTCTCACACTCTTGATACTTATATTTGCTATTCTGAATAGCAAAGAGGACGACGTCACTTCACGCACCCTGCTCTTTTCTATTCAGAAGGGGTTGCAAGAGGCACTTTACCTGTCAAAAAGATGTTTCTAGCTCACAAAATACTTTTAGGACATGGCCACTTCTGATTTTGTGGTCGCAAAGCATGTATTTAGAGATTCACATGCTTTGTGACCACAGATTCGCTTAGCACATTGGCCTCCTGTGTGTAGCCCTTTGAAACTAGGTGCGAGAGGGCAGCTTGTACACATTCGGCTTGGACATCATGCATTTGGAACACATTGGTTGCCTGTATAGGTACACCTCTACTAATGTGATCATGAAGCACGTCAGGATAAACAGAAACCCAAATGAAAATAATGTGAGAATGTAAATACTTCAGAGCCAAATGCACTAGTACTATTGAATATTTCTAAACGAACAGATGAACAAATCAAGCAATTTGATTAAATGTACTTTATGGACACACGGACTGTGGATCTGATCAAAACAATATGGAGATTATGTGAGTGTGACCATTTAATCAAGTTGAACTTGTTAATTGTTGATAATGTCTATTACAAAAGGTGGATGGTGGTACTGCCCTATGCGATGGCTTCCCAGACACCACATTGGCATTCCTTAGGGACATCCCAGATGAAGCTGCATTTCTCATCCAGGGGCTGAGAAAATCTAAGGCCTGAACAAATTTGATTGCATCATCGCCCATCCTGATGGAATTCTATTGGCACCCCTTGCAGCCAGCGCCATCTTCAAAACCAACTGCTTTAATTACAAAGTATAACAGCCAGCAACTCTACTTACCTTACAGACAAACCCACCATCTCTGGTGGCTCTCCACATACCTGCAGCTAGAACACTAACCGACTGCAGACTACTAACTATAAAAAAATAAAACAAAACAGCAGTCCTCGTTCATCTATGCACCCAGGAGCTGGAACAACAGTAAAAAAGTAGTGCTTGAAAAGCCAACAGTGGTAGCAGAAATGCCAGCCAATCAAAGCAATGGTAAAGAGGCAATGCTTCATGGTAGAGGCAGCCTCAATTTTGACAAATTTAGACACTAATAAGAGGAAGGGAAATGAGAGTGACAGTACAGCTAACCAATGGTAAGAAATAGGCAGTCTCCAAGTACCTCTATGCACTTAGTAAGCCACAATGTACCTTGCAATGGACAGCACATACGCTGTCTAGTAGGTTTGACCTAAAAAAAAGTATTTGAGTTATTCATGCAGTTTTAGGGATGAGGCCATAGGACATACCTCCAAGGGCCTCTAATGTACTGCTGACCAACACTCAATAAGTTACTAAGGCCCACATTTACTAAAGCTGTGCTTGTGCGATGCTCCGCAAAAAATAATTTACTTAACCACTGTAAACGCAAGTGTGTGCAGCACTAAACCGCATCGCTTCATGCAAGCTTTAATAGATGTGAACCAAAGTGTATGAATAAGACCCTGGCAGTTAAGGGTTCAGAGCCTTAATCGAAACCATTCATTTTAAGCAAACGTCTTACTTCCGTCATCCAAATATAGCAGGGCTTGGGGTTCAAGGAGCTTAAGAAAGCCATTAGGAAGTCATTATCTGTTATTACGTTGTTAGGATTGAGAAATGATAGCCTGAACGCACAGCCATGGGAATTCCCAGTAACCCGTATTGGAAAGATTATCCCCATAACTGTAGTGGCGTCAATGCCGTACACCAACATCAGTTTTTGATCACTAGGAAGTGGTCAAGTATCTGGCATGAGGCATTTCACAAAAATGAGTTGGTCTGGAATCAATATCAATCTTTTCTTTGGCCTACATTTGAGTTAAGTCATGGTACTCTGAGAGATTCCTGCATTGGGAGGGCCAGTTTGAGGAGGGTTAGCCAGCAGCAGAGGCAGGATATATGAGACTCCAACGAGGAAACTAATGCTCTTATGTGGGTCAAAGGTTAACATGGGCATTTCCTTTATGTTCATGTCAGCCAGCATGGTTCCTTTGTGAGTCCCCAAACGGTAGAGCACTTGCAACAGTGTCTTTATTATATGCTTGCATTAACACACAGAGCTGTCTAGTACAGTGGTTCTTAATCGTTTATCTTCTGTGGACCACCCTTTAATCATTACTGGAACCCGGGCACCTCCACTGTGTCACTATTAGAATCTGAGGAGCCCAAATGAGTCATTACTGGAAGCCAGGGTCATTTTGGATGATTTGGACCACAAAACAATAATCTAAAGATACAGAAACAAGTGCTCATCAAACAAATATACAAATGATGAAATATTCACAACCACAAAAAATAAAGATTTGAATGGGAAGGTTGAAGCTTTTCTAAATTCGATGGAGGCCACTCATCACCCATACTATATTCTGTTTGATGAACATACACTGCTCCCACAAATCAATCTGAAGATACTTTATAACCTCTAATTTTGAATTCCTTCACATTTATAGAATGTTTTACATTTTCTATTTTGACATTTTGCTTCTTTATTTATATACAAATTATTAATCTGTTAATAATATTAATATTCTAAGCAATTGCAGATCTCATGAGAAGGTTTTAAGACCCCCCAAGGCCCCCCGGACCACAGGTTAAGAACCACTGGTCTAGTACACGCGCTTCTACCTAGGAGCATGCTTTGAATTCCGGGCTGCCAGCAACTCACACCAGCACTGTCATTAATTAGAATTTATAGGTGTCAAATCTTCCATTGTGGTAGCCGGCAGAGTTTAATGCGTTAGTTTAATATCAGTAAAGCAGCTGCATTTCCAACACTGCTGCTGCTTTTGTTGCAGGGGGGCGATATTGCAGCACTGCTGCAAAACGGCCCCAGTAACAAAAACGGCCCCTTCCGGTCCACAACTGGCCTCCACAATTCTGGCCCACCTGGAAAATGCCCAGTGCCCGCTATGGCCAGTCCGGCCCTGGTACATAGGAGACGCAAATCTTTGCCGATAATGCCATCTTCAGGGGGTCTAGGAAGTGAAATCAACCTTATGAACTGACAATCTGCCCAAAAATGCGACAAAAGGGGCTGGGAGGGTAAAGGGTGCAAGAAATGTATTTCACCTTTGTTGCCAAACTTTTGTGAGGACGATGTGTAAACAACCAAAATCATCCTGCAAAAAACACGTCACAACGACCAATACATATGAAATCATTCACATTTTGATACTGAGCTAAATACTCTGATACACGCTGCTTTTAATGTAATTAAACAAGTTGGTCTGTGAAGAAGTTATTGCTATTGGGATGAGACAAGACAAGCCGTCGCGCCCTGGCCTCCTGCTTGGCTGCCCTTTTTTCAAATCTTAACACACAAAGGTGCACAGACATATAAAAAAGCCCAACACCTATATGTTTTTTATGTCCGCAATTGTTTTTAGATCCGGCGTTAGTCAGAACCTTTTGAGTGTAATAAAATTATATGTATACCATCAGCACTCTTAATCCATTGGCAGCAGCGGTTCCTGAGCTATGGCGGAGGAGCATCAACCCCCACAAGCCAGCAGCATTTAAAAAGATAGTAAACGATAATAAACCACAGTTCATTATAGTTATATTTTGTTTTAAGCCGATTCTTGGGGATGGGCCTAGGGGGATGATAGGCACCGACGGGGAGTGGTGGGCACTGCTATCATAAAGCATGACGGTTTGGCCGACCATCTCAGGCCGGCCAAACCGTCATGCGCACTGAAGGACTATCCAACCCAGCTGCATTGTTGGGTTGGAGGCAGCAAAACACAGGCTCCCAGTCTCCCTGGGAGCGCAAATCCTTGGCACTCAGGCCAATTTTGAAGCTCCTCTCATGCATGACAGCAGCTTCAGGATTGGCCACAAGGAAGGCAGGGAGCCTGTGCCATCAGTGGAGCAATCAGAGGAGCATAAGACCGGCAATGCATTGGGCTGCAGGTAAGTTCTTTTTTCCCCCTTTTTGTGTTGTTGTCATTGTCAACTCCCCCCCACCCCGCCCCTCTCCTCCAATACCGGATGCTACTGTGTCGTACTTTAATCTCTGTGACCGCGTAGGGGACAGGGCCCTACCCCTGTCTATCCTGGTATTAGCAAACCGCAAATGGTTAATGCGGTATGTACGAGTGCTTTATATATCGTTCTAGCTATGAATGCACTGTGTACACGTTATTCTGCTCACTACGCGGGTTCCATTTTGGAGGCAGTGGCCATCTTGTGATTGCCCTCACATAGGCTATAATGAAGCAACTACGGGCCTTGCAATGCATGTGCTTTTCCTTGACTCTCCTGTGACCTGGGCAGCTTGGCTCTGCTGCCCCAGGTCAAACTGGTCTCACAAGCTCCCCTTCCTCCGGCCACCTGTGATTAGTATCAGGGCTCAACGCACCATAAAGTCCTTTCATCACACACAAGCCTCCGGCTAATCACTTTCACACCTGCTTGTTCCTGCTTTATGACTTGTTTCCCAAAACAGGAGATGCTCATGTTTATTGGGGCCTATCGATTATCCAATGTGGGATCTGAACCTTACTGTGTAAATCATTGTGGGCTGGCCGAACTGGAATGTGGGATGGTCATCATGACTCTGCTCTTTTCTTTGTAATGTACACTTGTATATTGCCGTATCATAAAACCTAGGAATGTATGCCTGAGGCAGGGAAAACTGTATTTAAGATGAAGTCCGTTTCTATGATTTTCAGCAGTCTCCTGAGAACATACACGCTGTTGTACTTCTAGGATACCTGTAATTGGTCTGCAGCCAATAAACGATCTTTGACATCACCCAGAAGACTCTGTGTTTCTGTAGGTCTGGAACAGGGTGAACCCAGAAGTCATAGGGTGTGTGCCCCTGCACCGCTGGGACTAAAATACCCAGTACTTCAGTTTGGCGCCCAACTCGGGACGATTTCAGCGGTACCGGTCCAAGCCAGAGGTTCGTGAGGAGCTTCGTGTGGAAATTCTGGAGGAAGGCCGCCACTTCATCGACCCCTTCATGTCTACGTGGTCCAAAAGTCTTTTCTGCGAGGTTCTCCGCGTCCCGACGGCTACGAAGGACTGCTGCCCTGATTAATCGACCTGTTTTGGACCCTTGACGAGTTTTGAGAGAGCGAAACAATCGAGAGAGTCTTCTGGTGACGCCATCGATCAGCAATATTCAGTTAAGTATAAGTGGAGCGTCTCCCATTTGTTTGGTATCCCTCGGGATCATTTTGATTTGGTAATTTGGAGTTTGCAAACGCCAAAGCCAGAGGACTCGTGTATTCACGAGACTATCGTAATCGATAATCCTCTGATGTTTAGATCTAGACTAGTGAGCGAAGATGCCTGGTTCTAGAATATTTGGTAGAATATTTTGTTTGGGTTGTGGAAGAGATTTCCAGCTGGAGGAATCATGTCCGGTTCCTCCGGTTGGAACTCCAACTTATGAGCTCTATGTAAAACATGGCGTAGGCCCTATTGCATATAACGAAGTGTGGATCCACTACACCAGAAAAGACGGTGTTTTAAAATGGCCCCAAAATGGTAGTTTCGATACCGATATTTTAGATAATTTGGAGATTAAATTGTTTAAAAAGAAAGCCCGGCCGGCGATGTTTGATTCTTTCCGCTTATGGCGGAAAGAAGCCAAACAGAAGGAAATTAAGCTAGCGAAAAAGAATAAGAGAGAGAAAGGTATGACAGTAATGCAAGCAGCTGTACAATTCAAAGACAATGAGGAGGAGCAGATGAATGAGCAATTGCACAGACAGCGTAAGTTAGGGATCGACAAAGGTTACCCAGCTTTACAGCACTCTAAACAGAATGAGTTAGAAGAAAAGGAGAAAGATCCCCTGATGTCGCATTTGTTGAGTTCGCCACCCCCGTATGCTCAAAATGCCACGGCGCCTCCCCAGCTTGTGAATATGCCACCTCCAGTCAATATACTGCAAGCCTTGCAGCTACCGCCAGCTGCCGCGCAGCCGGCTCCTATCCCTATAGCGCAGCCCTCTCAAGGGCCGCCAGTTGTGTTTCCAACTGCCCCCGCGCTTCCTGCGACTTTGTCTAGTTCAACAGCTGCCTCCCCTGACACTCTTCCTTGCACCACTCCAGTACCTGTTTCTGCATCCTCTTTTCTCCCCTCTGTTTATCCCCCTGTTTTCGCCTCAGCTTCTCCTTCAGCGCGACAGCGCTTAGCTAATGTGGTTACTACATTAATGTCTCCTCTCTTTGAGTCATCTGGTGCGACTCCTGGTTTACAGCGTAAGCAATTGCGCAGTCAATTGCCTAACCCCGATGAGAAAAAGGTAATAGATCGCATGGCGCGTAGATGGATTGTTTTCCCTTCACTGTATGATGTGGAATCAGTTGTCAACGTTTTCCATCAATGGGATGCCCCAAAACAGAGATATGTGTTTGAGAAAATGTGCGAAATTCTCTGTGAAGAATTGGAGGATAGTGGTAAAGACCCGAGCCCGCAGGAGTTGTGTAGAGTGAGGTTTGATTTTGGAACTGGTACAATTGTGGACCGCGAGGTAGATAAAGCAGTTGCGGTTGTATTATCCTTCAGGAATGATGATTGTCAACAGTCGTTGTTTGAACCTGATGTCCATGTGGGAAAAAGGGTAAAAGCACGCCAATATCCGATGCGTGAGGTTCCCCCAGTTTGGAGACCTGCTGAACCAAATGCTAATCCACCTGTCGTAGCACATTTTCAGCGTATTTGGGTACATGTTCCATGGAAAAGATCTGAGGTGTTAGCACTTAAGCAGACATTGCCTGATCCCCGTAAAAACCCTACCGGTTATTATAAGGAGTTGTCACAAACTGCAGAATCCTGTGTAATGAATCTGGCTGATATAGATATGCTGTTTGGGAATGTGGTTCCACAGCCTTTGTGGGGATCCATTCGTAATATGGATCATGCTGCGGAACTAGGGGACACATGGGCTAACATCATCGCTGCTGACGCTAGACAGATTGGTGGCGCGAAACCAGAGCCTTTAATAGCAGAACTCCCTGGTAGAATCATCACGTATATGAAGACAATAATGCCCGCGATGCGCGTAAATTGGGACAAGCTATCTGCATGTAAGCAGAAGAAAGATGAGACAGTGTCAGACTTCTTTACCAGGTTTGAAGAAACGTTTATTGATCACAGTGGGCAAGATATGAGTACTGAGGGTGGCCAACGGTTATTTGTGGATACATTTGTGCAGAATTTACTTCCTGACCTGTGTAAAAAGTTAAAAGATTCAGAAAGTTCTTGGGCTGTTTCCTCTTCAGCGCAAATACTGGCTACTGCACAGTATTATGAAAACAGAGATAAAGACGAGAATGATAGAACAGAAAAGAAAACGAAAGAGTTAAAAACGAAGGTCCTTTTGCAGCAGGCCTCTCCGCCACGTGGAGGTCAGAATAATTATAGGCAACCCCAAGGTGTCTATCACCAACCCCAACAATTTCAGAACAATCAGCAAATGAATGGGTATTATCAACCACGTGTCCCTGTAGGTCCCAACCAATGTTCATACTGCAAAGAGGAAGGTCATTTTAAATATAGTTGCCCTAAATTAATGCAGCGAAACGGTAATGCTTATGGCACAAGAGGTAGGGATGGTCAGCAAGCTCCTAGAGGCAGAGGGCGTGGAAATGCTCCCCAGAACGCGCGTCCTCTGCCGCCTCAAAATACCATCAATAGTTTTGACCAGCAAGCTAACGCGACTAGTAATACAGCTCAGTATTACAATAATGATTATTATGCAGAGGACGGCGATGCAGAAAATAATGATTACTAGGACAGCCGTAGACAGAGAGAGGGAGTTGTTTCAGTGCCAGTGGATCAGAGCGGACCGTATGTTGAGGTGACTACAGCAAATGTAACGGAGCCCTTTCTGCTAGACACTGGTGCTGCAAAGAGTTCGATTATGCATTCCAAACTCCCTGGCGCACCTTTGTCTGGCGATATAAATGTTTCAGTAGGTTTTTCTGGCGCCCCAGTTAGAAACCCGATTTCTAGTCCCATATCACTTTCTATTGGACCTTGCGAGCTGAAAGCACCCCTGATTCTAACAACAGGTTGTGGTGAGAATTTGCTAGGGTTAGATTTGTTGAAAAGATTACATGCTACACTGTATTGTTCACCGTCAGGGGTACAACTTACATTAGTCAGGAAAGTGATTTCCCCGATGTACTTGTCTAAAAATACAATGCCACCTGAATTGTCATCCCTTCCGGATGTCCTTTGGGCTACTGGTCCCAATGATGTGGGCCTCTTGGAGATACCGCCATACGTGGTAACTTTAAAGGCTAATGTCAGACTGCCACGTATTCCCCAGTACAAGATCTCTAATGAAGGCCAGAAAGCATTGTTAGACATTGTCAGCGATCTGATTAATAAGGGTGTAATTGAAGAGACAAGAGGCAACGTTTGCAATAGTCCGATCTTACCTGTCTTAAAACGAACGGACCCTTCACAGCCACCTGTTTACAGATTTGTGATTGATCTTAGAGAGGTTAATAAGATTGTTGTGCCACAGTTTCCAGTTGTCCCTGATATAACTGCCTTGTTAACGATGATTCCAGCCTCTGCTGCATGGTTTTCAGTGATCGATTTAAAGAATGCTTTCTTTAGCATCCCAATTGCAGAAGAGAGCAGAGACATTTTTGGCTTTAGTCTGGGAGGCCGAAGCTTCCGCTTCAAACGCGCTCCCCAGGGCTACTGTGAGAGTCCATCCATATACAGTCAAGCTTTGAAAGCGCAGCTTGATGCACTTGTTTTACCTAGTGGCGCTATCCTGATTCAGTACGTGGACGATTTACTAATCGCCGCGGATACTGAAAAGATTTGCAAAGAAGCCACATTGTCATTGTTGCGCCATTTATCTGCTTTCCATCATAAAGTGTCTCTCTCCAAGCTGCAATATTGTCGACAAGAAGTGACCTACTTAGGTCATCTCTTATCGAAGGAGGGAAGGAAACTGACCCCAGAAAGAATTCAAGCCATTGCGCAGTTGAGTGTGCCAAGAACACAGAGAGAAGTGCGTGCTTTCTTGGGCATTACTTCATACTGTAGGCATTGGATTCCTAATTTTTCCTTGTTGGCAAAACCTTTGTTAGCATTAACATGCAAAGACACACCGAATCCTATCCCATGGTCTGAAGAGTGTCAGAAAAGTTTTGTGGAATTGCGCAATGCATTGTGTTCAGCACCTGTGTTGGGTACTCCTGATTACAGCAAGCCTTTTACATTGTATGTTCACGAGAAAGATGGCTGCGCATTATCAGTGTTAACACAGCCTTTTGGTGACAGACCGCGCCCATGCGCATATTTTTCATCAACCTTGGACCCTGTAGCGAGGGCATTGCCAAGCTGTCTGAGAGCGACAGCTGCTGCAGCTATGTCTATCCGACAATCTGCTGGTTTGGTAATGGACAACACATTGATCGTTATGGTTCCACATGCTGTAGACACATTATTAAACAGAACCAAGACACAACACTTGACTAGTGCGCGATTATCAGGCTATGAGCTCACACTGTTAGCAAACCACATACACATAAAGAGATGCAACACGCTGAATCCAGCTACGTTATTGCCAAATCCAGCAGACCTAGATGAGAATGAGCAACATGACTGTCTGTTCAGAACAGAAGAAGAGACGAAAGGGAGAGTAGATTTAAAAGATACTCCCCTGACTGAGTGTGATGGTACTCTATGGGTGGATGGCTCGTGTTTCAAGCTCCCTAATGGTGATACGACTGCTGCATATGCTATCACGACGTTACACACGGTCGTGGAAACTGCACGAGTGCCACATAATTCGGCCCAAGCAGCGGAATTAATCGCCCTCACGAGAGCGTGCGTGTTGTCTGAAGGAATGAGAGTGAATATCTACACAGATAGCCAGTACGCCTTTGGCGTGGCTCACAATTTTGGACGACTGTGGAAAGAACGTGGGTTCCTGACGTCGCATGGAGCTAAAATTCAGAATGGCAAGTTGGTGAATGATCTCCTTGAATCACTGACCCTACCGTTGCAAGTTGCGATCATGAAATGCAGTGCGCACAGGAAAGTCACCGATGATGTTGGACGTGGGAATGCGTTTGCTGATGAGATCGCGAAAGAAACAGCACAGAATGTAAAGACTAGAATGTATGTTGCAGGCCCCGCAAGATGGCTTGATGATGTTGGGATGTGTGAAAACACAATAGAGAGTGTGAAGTCGCTTCAAGCTGAAGCTACAGAGAAAGAATTAAGCAAGTGGAGAGAAAGTATGGGTAAGTTAGATGAGAATGGTTGTTGGATTGATCTGACAGAACATAGGCGATGGTTGTTGCCCGATGCATATGTGCTTCCAGTAGTTACAATGGCACATGGGATGGCACATATCAGTACGAAAGGAATTTGTAAGTTGTTGGCTCCAGTATGGCAGAAGGCTGGGATTCCCAAGTGTGCAGAGAATGTGATCAAGAATTGCATGGTATGCTTGAAATACAACCCTGGTAGGGGAACCCCAACTCCAGCTGGTCACTTTGCACCCCCATCATACCCATTTGAAGTTTTGCAGCTGGACTTTATCCACATGGAAAGGTGCAACAACCTGAAATATGTGTCGGTGGTTGTTTGTGCTTTCTCCAAATGGATAGAGGCCTATCCTCTGAAAGATAACACTGCCCTATCCACAGCCAAAGCCCTTGTGAAAGAATTCTTCCCTAGGTTTGGGATGCCAAGGATGGTGTGGTGTGATAATGGAAGTGAGTTTGTGGGTAAAGTGATGAAGAATGTGTGTGAAGGGTTAGGTATAAAGCAAAAGTTCCACGCCGCAAATCACCCCCAATCAGCTGGATTAGTAGAGCGCTACAACGGTGCTCTAAAACTTAAGCTGGCCAAAATCCAGGCGAGCACTGGTCTTAAATGGCCTGATGCTCTGCCTTTAGCACTCCTGTCCACCAGAATGACCATACACTCACGAGTGGGACTTAGTCCTTACGAAGTGGTTTTTGGCCGCCCGGCCAACGTATGGGGTGTACCGAGGCCTACGAAATTTAGTGAGATTGAGCATCCAGTACTACTCGATTACCTGTATGATTTGACTGTTAAACTGCGTGTTTTGCACCAATAGGTACATGATACTCTTCCCCAAGCTTCTGAAACTCCTGGACACCCTATCAACCCTGGTACGTGGGTGCTGATCCGAAACTTCCAGCGCAAGAGCAACGACGAGCCTCGCTGGATCGGCCCTCACCTTGTGCTTTTATCAACAAGATCGGCGGTGCGAGTGAAGGGGAAGAAACACTGGATCCACGGCACCCACTGCAAGGTAGTTCCCTTGCCCCTGCCATATGACCGGTGGGTCCAGGAGGGTATCGCCGACTCTGAGACAGACACTGTACCTCGTTTTGTACCATTCAGTGACGCACGCATAAGAGACACAGCTTCAGACCAAGAGAGTGACAATATTCTGCAGGAGGCTGTGCCACTGTCAAATCGATTGGACACCACAGAGCCTGAACTTTTGTTCCAAGACCAAACAGCACCTGGCCGTCTCCGCTATAATTTGAGACCAAGGCCTATGGACAAATAAAGATTTCCTTACTGTTTCCTTTTTGACATTATAGGCTCTCCCATCTGAAGGACTTTCTTGATTTTTGTTTTTCGAACCACCATCCGGGTTCAGCCGCAGGGTCGCGGTGCCAAGACTTTGGGGTACAGGCCGAAGACGTTAGGTCAACGGTTCTGGTTGGTCTAGGGCGTTTCCCTGGACTGACAGGCGTACTCCTTAGCAGAAGAAACTCATCCCCCGCGAGCGGCCCGATTAGAGGATGGAGGTTTTTAAGATGGAGAGACCCGTTGAGGAAATGAACTTTAAAGCAAGAATGTGTAGAATTGTAAAAAGTAAATGTTTTGTATTTTTGTGCCTATTTACACTGTGTAGTATAGTAATGTTCATCGTAGGATTTGTGTTTTTCTCCTCTCAAAAGACCATTGCACCCACTGTACAGCCTGTACCTCTTTCTACTGCCTCCTCTCACTCTTTTCACCCTCTGCCTGAGCACGAACAAACCAGACGATCAGAGTTTGTAAATAACTCGTTTATTCAGCTCTTGCACCAACACCAACTAGTAATGAATACGACCAATTGCTGGGTGTGTGGGTTAATGCCACATACCATTAACAAGGGTATTCCCTATTTGGTGCTGCCCTTTAGTTACAATGGATCGTCATGGGCATTCCAGACCATGTTCCTCTATGCTCTAGATGCCTACTCCCCGCGACAACCGCGTTCCATCAGACCTAGTACAAATAATAAAGCCTTAGTGAGAGGAATTGCCGATATGAGTAGGGATATTGATGCATACTCATCCATTCCCAAAGAAGAGCTGAGAGCTTATGTAGGGTGGAACGCGACGGGGTATAGTATTAGTCTGGGTGAAAGACAGCGAAAAATCTCATCTCCAATCTGGGTCGTACCCCACATAGGTCGGTTCTGCTTACAGGGTAATGGTCAGAATCCTAGAGCTCAACTGGGGAGAAGTGACTGTACTGAAACGTACACTTTCCCGTCACAGTTTTCCCCTGCGTTTTTGGCTGCCAAGGGTACATATTTCATCTGCAATGACCGAGCATATACATGGTTGCCCCCTGATTTCTCGGGCACATGTTATATTGCGAACTTGCTACCGCCAACATTTACTGCTGCCGCTGACTATCACAAGACCAGAGTTGTGAGGGGCGTGATTAGTAAGGAGGATACTGCCGGTCAGGAAGCAGGAGACTTCTTCTTGGGTTTCCTGCCGTTTTGGGGACCTATGGTAAATAGTAGGAACCTGAGACAACTGACTCGTGTGGTTGAATCCACTGTCAATGTGACGGCTGGTGCCCTTGGTAATCTGACCGCTGAGCTCCAAGCGGATCGCCTTATGACTTTGCAGAACCGCATGGTTCTAGACGTTATTCTTGCAGACCGCGGTGGGGTATGTAAGGTTATCCAATCCAGTTGTTGCATTTTCATACCAGATAACGCTCCAACAGTCTATCAAGCCATCTCCAAACTCCATAAAATATCTGAAACCATACACGTGGATAAGGGAGACTGGTCACTGGTGGGGTGGTTCTGGGAACTGATATCTGCCTGGGGTTGGAAAGTTCTAACGGTCATTGGAATTATCTTAGCCATTCTTTTCCTGTTCTGTCTGTGCATACAGTGTGCTCCTGCGATATGTGGCCTCTGTGCTACCTTATGTGTAAGGAAACCTGTATCGAGGGACGAGCTAAGTAATAGGATGATGCTACAGCAACATCTCCATGACTTTGTGAACATTGACCTAGACTCGGATTAAGATGAGTATAGTGATTGCCTATGTAAGGGCAAAAGGAGGGTCTGTCGTACTTTAATCTCTGTGACCGCGTAGGGGACAGGGCCCTACCCCTGTCTATCCTGGTATTAGCAAACCGCAAATGGTTAATGCGGTATGTACGAGTGCTTTATATATCGTTCTAGCTATGAATGCACTGTGTACACGTTATTCTGCTCACTACGCGGGTTCCATTTTGGAGGCAGTGGCCATCTTGTGATTGCCCTCACATAGGCTATAATGAAGCAACTACGGGCCTTGCAATGCATGTGCTTTTCCTTGACTCTCCTGTGACCTGGGCAGCTTGGCTCTGCTGCCCCAGGTCAAACTGGTCTCACGAGCTCCCCTTCCTCCGGCCACCTATGATTAGTATCAGGGCTCAACGCACCATAAAGTCCTTTCATCACACACAAGCCTCCGGCTAATCACTTTCACACCTGCTTGTTCCTGCTTTATGACTTGTTTCCCAAAACAGGAGATGCTCATGTTTATTGGGGCCTATCGATTATCCAATGTGGGATCTGAACCTTACTGTGTAAATCATTGTGGGCTGGCCGAACTGGAATGTGGGATGGTCATCATGACTCTGCTCTTTTCTTTGTAATGTACACTTGTATATTGCCGTATCATAAAACCTAGGAATGTATGCCTGAGGCAGGGAAAACTGTATTTAAGATGAAGTCCGTTTCTATGATTTTCAGCAGTCTCCTGAGAACATACACGCTGTTGTACTTCTAGGATACCTGTAATTGGTCTGCAGCCAATAAACGATCTTTGACTTCACCCAGAAGACTCTGTGTTTCTGTAGGTCTGGAACAGGGTGAACCCAGAAGTCATAGGGTGTGTGCCCCTGCACCGCTGGGACTAAAATACCCAGTACTTCAACTGTCCATTGGTCTGTTATTTTGTTATTTACATTTTTCATCTTCCTACTACAGCATAGATAATGAGGCTGTGGATCAGCCTATTTCAGCCACTGTCTGGCTTCACTATGAGTGATGGCATTCTGCCCTTTCAAAAGGAGCACCTCCACACACAAAGTAGTGCCTTTGAGTACCAGGGACTACTATGGTAATGTCTGCTTTTGGAGACTAACACAATATTGTGGTATTTAGTCAATGTTTATTTTGATTGATGAAGGCTCTGCAGCTTTAACAACGAACGCTTCAAAAAACCATGACAAAAGAACACAAGCATTGGCAAAGCTAAACATCTTGCAGCCAATGCCTGGCTTTGCCAATGCTTATTAATATTATTCCAGCATATTAATCGGAAAAAACTGCAATGATATGATTCATTATTAAGAACTTAATACATATGGAGGGGTGTGGAATAGAAGAGTCTTGCACAGTTATTTTCTAGAGGTGGAGCCACCTGAATGCCGGCCCTCCCAGAGAAAGTGCAGGCCTTCAACCCTGCAGATTATTGTTAAAGGTTATGATACCCCACCCCTCCACCGGCTACGGTGTCAGTTGCCTCTCCTCCCTAGCACCCAAGTTATACATATTTTTCAGAGGCATCACAGGTATTGCTACGCTCCTTCCCCGTTGGTGTCTACCATCACAGTCCCCCATTGACCTCAAGGATTTTGAAAAGTCCGATGGACCTTCTTATGAATCAACTCTGAGAAGAAGCCGCTTACTATGTCCCCCAAACTATAATGCACACTTCTCCTCTCCCTCTCCTGGCATTAGCACAAACATATGAAAACACTGTAGCCACACCATTTTTCTCTCAGATCTAGTGAAGTGCTCCACTATATCCCCCGTCCTCCTCCTTAAGCTCTATTGACAATGGGTGCCACCTCACCCCTAATAGTAGGTAAAAACCCTAACATGCCTCTTTCTTAGCTGCTCTTGTTCTGGAAAGTACTTATTATAGTAATTTAAGGTCCTTCCCTCCATTAGCCAGCATTTTCCTTTCCAATTTGCTTTCTTTGATTGTGTATTGAATGCTGTCTGTACTGCCTCAGGCCCTTCCTCTTCCTGTTTAGTCCCCTTTACTGTCACTCCACCATCATGTATGTCTTCTTCCCCAGTGACAATCCCTATTCTTGCCATCCACAGATTCACACCCCTCTCCACTTTCTAGTGCTGCTCAGCCGCCCTTCCACCATCTCGGTGCCACTATGCCTGTCCTATTTGGTCCTGATATCTGGAAACGTCCCCTCCGCTTTTCTGCCCTGTGGCAGCAATCTACAATTGAGACCAGCTCAGGGATCTCACAAAAAATTGGCTTATGTAACTGTTGGGAACAAGCAGATGGCAAACAATTGACTTTTAAAAACAGTGAAAACCAGTTCTGCATGTTATCAAATGATTCAACACCTTTAAGACAAAGTACAGTGTATATATTATCACACACATTTGTGATATAAATATATGTGGGCTCAACCATTAGACAGCTGAAGGTCTAATGGAGGGAATACTTAAGGTCCTTCATAAAGGTGATGAGAAATTTCCTATGATGGCACATCCCTAGTAAAGACAAGGGGGCAACAAAGGTTTTAAACTACATAAGAGTTAAACATTTTGGATAAGTAAGCTGAATGCAGTCGACAATGGCTTTAACAAAGAGAATGAATTCCAAGTCTTTCTAAAAAATGAACACTAAGGGCCACATGCATCAAACGAAGGAATTGCGATTCCTAAATTGCGATTGTTAAGAAATCACAATTTAGGAATCGCAGTTCCTTATGCATCTAGGAATCGCAAAAAAAATGCGATTCCTACACATTCCTTATTTGGGACTCGCAAATTGCGAATCGGAAATAACGAATGGCTTCCCATTCATTCCTATGGGCCTAGAGGCCCATAGGAATCAATAGAAATTGCATGCAGAATTTGTGAGTACCAAATAGGTACTCACAAATTGCGCATGCAATTTCAAGGGTGCAAGGGTACCAAAAGGACACCCTGATGCACCCCCTGATGCAAAACATGTTGCACACACACATGCCCCAAGGGCAAGTGTGTGTGCAACATAGAACTTTGAAAAATACACTTTTGTGCATTTTTCAAAGTTTTCGCAAATTTCCATCACCTTTAAATTGATAATAATGTGCGTTTCTTAAAAGCGAAATGGCCCCAAAAAAATGTGTTGCATTGCATTTAGGGAATCGCAATTTGCGATTCCCTAAATGCAATTGCAATTTAAGTAATCACAAATTTTGCGATTACTTATATAGTGATTTTTGCATTTGCGATGATGCATCCCAAATGCAAAAATTGCAGTCGCAAAGGGGCAGATTCTGCAAATCTGCCCCTTTGCGACTGCAAAAAACAATGATGAATGTGCCCCTAATAGTGCATGAAGACGGTACATGTTTTCGCATATAAATATTATGAGGCACTGTTGTGATACAAGGGTACAAGTTTGGAAACCGTTGGGTCATAAGGCTATCAAGAACAATCTATGAGTTATGACCACTGACTTAAGATCTTATGCCGTGTGAGAGTTGAGAGAGTAGGAGGGACTAAATGTATTACATCCCATTGTTATATGTGTTCCAACTTAACGCATGAGAAGGCTGAGGGGCTCTCCGCAGCTGAAAATAGTGTAAAGAGACTTTTTACGCATACCAGTAACATAGGTGATGTAATCCTGCGGACGCTGATACAGAAGCATCCTACCACAGGGACACAATGTTTGCTGATTTATCATACATTCTGATTATGCAGAAAAGGGAGTGATCTATGGCCATAATCGCCCTTCATCTAGAATAGCGTGAATGTGAGTAGGGACATTATTTATACTTTCCTTACCCGTTACTCTACATGGTATATATTGCTAGCATGTAATAGTTAGAAATGTACGAGGCAACATTATGTCAAACAAACAACAAGTGCAATATTGGTTATGTTTTTTTTTCATCTTGATCTGAATATACATATATTTGTAGAGCACATACGCTTAAACAGAGTACTCAGCACATTGAATAATTCCCAGCTATCAAATTTGAACTACCAAAGGAGTCCATGGTTCGAATATCCTCACAGTATATGATTTTTGCCATTTCAAGGAACTTCTTGAATCTAGTTATCGTACAAAGATCAATTATTAACTAGTATGAGTGGAGTTTACTTTCAGAGCCGACTGAGGGTGTGATATATGGCCCATTTCAACAAGCATTTGCAATGCAATAGGTCTCGCATTATTTAAGTTTGAGCTATTGGCATTGCTAAATAATGCAACACCAATAGCTCAAACTTTAATAATGCGAGACTTATTGCATTGCAAATGCTTTTTTTTGTGTGTAGTGGAGTGCGATATAAAGTAAATTGGATGATTTTCCATTAGAAGAATATATAAACCTCCCTCACCTCTCAGGCGACCCTCTGGGTCCCTAGCCCCTAATATGAATTTTAACAAGCTCAACACTCCCCCTCCACTGCCAATGCGTGCCCACATTCAGCATAATTTGTTTAAAGACCCAGGGTCACCATCTCTTCCAAGTCACCTGTGAATGAGGAGTGTTTGTGTGCGCAGAGCGGGCCAAGGTTTACAGCGAAAATAACTTGTTTTATACAGCGCTTCAAATCAAAGACTTGGGGCCATATGTATGAACACATTTTCCCATAGACACAGAATGAGTAAAACCCTTTGATACATCTGGCCCTTAATGTCTCCAAGCGCTGTAAACAATAGGTGTTCCTTAACTCCAACTGTATGGCAGCTTATAGCTTCCCTATATAAGGACCAGCGGCAGAGAAGACCTTTTGCGGGATTCAAAGTCGTTACCTCCAGGTAATAGTAGATGTTAGTGGTGAGCGTTTAAATGTGGATCATCCTGCGGATAGTCGGGTGGTTTATGGCCTTTGAAACAGTACGCACCTGGAGCCCTTCACTCCCTTCTGGTTCATAAAATAGCGCGGTCAATTATTGTCCGATAAAGGCCCCGCACTGTGATTTACAGTGCCTGTACCGTTAATCGAAGTGGGTTTGTCGGGCTGGTTCATTCAGACTGACTGTTCTCTTGGGGGTATTTATTCCCCATGTCCCAGAAATAATTGACTATGTGGCGGAATCATTTGAAATGTTGCTGAAACAAGAAGCCAGAGGATATGTTCTCATTTTTATAAGTAAACCAAGAATGGCGCCGAAGGCTCTGTGCAGAAATAACTCATGATAAAGGCCCTATTGTCAAGAAAACATGAAGGAAATTTGGGGACAGCAATATAATTAACTTCCACTGCAGGTGTGTGAATTTGTAGACGCAAATAGGAAAATGTTGATTTTTCGAGAGTTTTGGAACTGCTTTGTGCTGTGTGACGTGCTGGAAAACGGGGAATTTTATTTCAGGCAGTTTTTAGTAAATGTGAAAATTACGGACGCGCTGCTTCACACACCGAAATATATTTGGTAAAACTCCCACACCCTTACAAGTTGAATGCATGCCAGTTTTATAACTATCAACTATGTTATCGGTATGTTGATATAGTAAACACACATGGGAGAAACTGACTCGCATGGCGGGCATCTTTTATTTTACCTGGTAGGGCCCAATAAAACCCTAGCTAAAAAATGGAAAAATTACAAAAAATTGATTCCGGCACCAGAGGAATGAGTACATGCTGGAGATGTTGGTTATATATCATTCACAATCAGTGTAGGGCCCGTTCGTGGACAGGTTAAGAATGCGAACCATTTTCGGAATGTGTAAATGGGCCGCAGTGCGATAATAAAAACTGCATAATCGAACGTTTAAATACCAACTGTACTAAAAATCCTGCAACGTGAACCAGCGGCTGCCACTCGACTTTACTTGGCTCTCCACCGTCCGTGCACCCCCAAGCTTGATATCAGGGTCTCGACTCTCTCCTCAAGTCGTCTCCTCTCTGTCTGCGTCCCTGCAGACCTCACGTGCACGGGTGCACTCCAGTGCATGTACCGCCAAGTAGTACCCACGCCCCCGCATGACCTACCTTTGGCTCTGCACTATGCCTGCTCCCGATCAGCGCAACCTCGGTGACCCCACTGTGCACCGTGGACGCAGCCCCTGTGACCCAGTGGGTGTGTATCCGTGAGCGCGCTGCCTCCGTGACCCCACTGTTCACCGTCGACAGCAGCCTGATGACCCCACTGTGCACGTGTGGGCACTACCTCGGGGCCCATCGAGGCATCTCCACTGCGCCTGCACCCCTTAAGCACTGCGCCGTGTCTCACCTGTGCTTGCACCGCCCTATCTCACCGGCAAAGACACACTTCAACACTGCCGCCCTTGTGCCTGCACCCTCACGCACTGCCCTGCGCCACACCTGCAGCTTTACGCCTCAGCACTGCCCTGTGTCTCACATGTGCATGTAAACATCAGCACTGCCCTGTGTCTCTGTGTTCTGATCTCTCCTGTGCCTGCAGCTTAAGTTATGTCCCATGTTTCACCTGTGCTGCCGCTTTAACCCCTTCGCTGCCAGGCCTTTTCCCCCTCCTGTGCCACGCCTTTTTTGGCTATTTGGGGTAATGCGCGCTGAGGCCCCTGTAACTTTTTGACCACATAAGGTATCCACGCCAAATTTGCGTCCTTTTCTTCCAACATCATGGGGATTCTGAAGGTACTCAGGGTTTGTGGATTCCCCTGGAGGGGTCACAGAAATGAGCCAAAATACAGCAAAATTTAGTTTTTTGGGGGGGAAATGGGAAAAACGGGCTGCAAATGAAAGCATCGGGGTGTTTCCCTGCAAGTGTTAGCAAAAAAGGGTTTGTGGAGCTGAAATCACAATTTTCCCAGCTTTTAGGGGATACCAGACTTTTGTCAGAAACCCAACATTTTTTACACAGTTTTGGCATTTTTCTGGGACATAGCCTATTTTTGCTATTTTTGGTACTTTCGACCTCCTTCCAGTTAATGGTAGAAATGGGTACAAAAGCAATAATGGATCCTGGAAAGCTATACATTTTAGAGAAGTAGACAAAATTCTGAATTCAGCAAGGGGTCATTTGTGTAGATCCATCAAGGTTTCTTTATAGAAACTAACAGTTAGATATAGGATAAATTGAAAATTTATTGAAAAAAAGCGCCTTTTGTATCAACGTTTTCACCTATAACTTCTTCTAATTATGACAGCTCTTTGAAAGCAATATACCGTTACATCCGCTGGACATTACTGGTTGTGGGGATATATAGGACTTGTAGGTTCACCAAGAACCCGATGAACCCAGAGCCAAAAACTGAGCAGCAACTTGCAATGGTTTTTTATTATGTACCGGGTATATAGTAGTTATTCTGTAAAAATGTGTACATGGAAACATCGGTATGAAAGACACCTATGTATTTCTGAAATGAGAACAAAATATAGAGTTTAGAAACAGTAGATATTTGCACATTTCCGAATTTGGGAATACTCATACTAGCATGAGAATTATCAGGTATTTTTTAGAATGACTTCTTTTTAACACAATGTCTTTCATTTGGAAGGCAGAAATGCATCGAAAGTCAATAGGTAATAACAGTTCCTTTACAAATCTGAATTACCCTAAGTCTCCTGATAAAAATGGTACCTCACTTGTAGGGGTAGGCATAGTGCCCACGACAGGAAATGGCTCAAAACCCAACGTGAACACACCACATTTTCACAATGCAAAATTACCCTTTTTTAGCAAAGGGCCTAGCTGTAGTTTTTTAATCCTAGCTCTGCCGGCACCTAGGGAAACCTAGCAAACCTATACATTTTTGAAAACTAGACACCCAGGGGAATCCAGGATGGAGTGACTTGACTGCCTCCCACCAGGTTCTGTTACCCAGAATCCCTTGCAAACCTAAAACATTGCCAAAAAAACACTTTTTCCCCACATTTATCTGGTGGAAAGTTCTGGAATCTGCGTGGATCCACAAATTTCCACCCACCCCGCGTTCCCCAAATTCTTCTGAGAAAAATGGTACCTCACTTGTGTGGGTCAGCCTAGTGCCCGCGACAGGAAACGGCGCAAAACGTAACATGGACACACCTCAATTTCGTAGCGAAAAATTACCCTTTTTTGGCAAAGTGCCTAGCTGTAGTTTTTGAACCATAGCTCTGCCGGCACCTAGGGAAACCTAGCAAATCTATACATTTTTGAAAACTAGACACCCAGGGCAATCCAGGATGGGGTGACTTGATTGCATCCCACCAGGTTCTGTTACCCAGAATCCCTTGCAAACCTCAAAAATTGCCAAACAAACACATTTTCCCCATATTTCTGTGGTGGAAAGTTCTGGAATCTACTTGGATCCCCAAATTTCCACCCACCCAGTGTTCCCCAAAGTCTTCCGAGAAAATGGTACCTCACTTGTGTGGGTCGACCTAGTGCCCGCGACAGGAAACGGCGCAAAACGTAACGTGGACACACCTCAATTTTGTAGCGAAAAATGACCCTTTTTTGGCAAAGTGCCTAGCTGTAGTTTTTGAACCATAGCTCTGCCGGCACCTAGGGAAACCTAGCAAACCTATACATTTTTTAAAACTAGACACTCAGGGGAATCCAGGATGGGGTGACTAGACTGCCTCCCACCAGGTTCTGTTACCCAGAATCCCTTGCAAACCTAAAAAATTGCCAAAAAAACCACATTTTTCCCACATTTCTCTGGTGGAAAGTTCTGGAATCTGCATGAATCCACAAATTTCCACCCACCCCACGTTCCCCAAAGTCTTCCGAGAAAAATGGTACCTCACTTGTGTGGGTCGGCCTAGTGCCCGCGACAGGAAACGGCGCAAAGCGTAACGTGGACACACCTCAATTTCACAGCGAAAAATAACCCTTTTTTGGCAAAGTGCCTCGCTGTAGTTTTTGAACCATAGCTCTGCTGGCACCTAGGGAAACCTAGCAAACCTATACCTTTTTGAAAACTAGATACCCAGGGAAATCCAGGATGGGGTGATCTGACTGCCTCCCACCAGGTTCTGTTACCCAGAATCCCTTGCAAACCTCAAAAATTGCCAAAAAAAACAAATTTTCCCCACATTTCTCTGGTGGAAAGTTCTGGAATCTGCGTGGATCCACAAATTTCCACCCACCCCGCGTTCCCCAAAGTCTTCCGAGAAAAATGGTACCTCACTTGTGTGGGTCGCCTAGTGCCCGCGACAGGAAACGGCGTAAAACACAACGTGGACACACCTCAATTTCGCTGTGAAATATGACCCTTTTTTGGCAAAGTGCCTAGCTGTAGATTTTGAACCATAGCTCTGCCGGCACCTAGGGAAACCTAGCAAGCCTATACATTTTTGAAAACTAGACACCCAGGGGAATCCAGGATGGGGTGACTTGACTGCGTCCCACCAGGTTCTGTTACCCAGAATCCCTTGCAAACCTCAAAAATTGCCAAAAAAAACACATTTTCCCCATATTTCTGTGTTGGAAAGTTCTGGAATCTACTTGGATCCCCAAATTTCCACCCACCCAGTGTTCCCAAAAGTCTTCTGAGAAAAATGGTACCTCACTTGTGTGGGTCGGCCTAGTGCCCGCGACAGGTAACGGCGCAAAACGCATCGTGGACACACCTCAATTTCCCAGTGAAAAATGAACTTTTTTTGGCAAAGTGCCTAGCTGTAGTTTTTGGACCCTAGCTCTGCCGGCACCTAGGGAAACCTACTAAACCCACACATTTCTGAAAACTAGACACCCTGGGGATTCCAGGGAGGTATGGCTTGCGTGGATCCCCCAACGTTTCCTTACCCAGAATGCCCTGCAAACCTCAAATGTAGCTGAAAAAAATCACTTTTTTCACACATTTTTGTGTGGGAAAGATGTGGCATCACCGGGCTGACACAAATTTCCTACCACCCAGCGTTCCCCCGAGTCTCCCGATAAAAACGGTGCCTCACTCTTGTGGGAGGCCCAAGTACCCACGACAGGCAAGGGCCCACAACGTAGTGAGGCGACATGAAAATTGCCTCTCTCAAAACGACCTGGATTTACAAGGGGGGTCACTTGGGTTTTTGGCCTGGTGCTCGGCGGCCACCTAGGGAAACCTACCAAACCCACATATTTCTGAAAACTAGACATCTGGGGGATTCCAGGGAGGTATGGCTTGCGTGGATCCCCCAACGTTTCCTTACCCAGAATGCCCTGCAAACCTCAAATTTAGCTGAAAAAATCACCTTTTTGACACATTTTTGTATGGGAAAGTTGTGGCATCACCGGGCTGACACAAATTTCCTACCACCCAGCATTCCCCCGGGTCTCCCGATAAAAACGGTGCCTCACTCGTGTGGGAGGCCCAAGTACCCGCGACAGGCAAGGGTCCAAAACGTAGTGCGCCTCAACAGCCAACGGTCCTAAACGTAGTGCGCCTCACTACGTTTTGGACCCTTGCCCGTGGCGGGTCCTTATATCTCCCACACAAGTGAGGCACCGTTTTTATCGGGAGACCCGGGGGAACGCTAGGTGGTAGGAAATTTCGGGCAGCCCCACCCTAAAAAAAATCTAAAAATAAATCCCTGGTGTTTAGTGGGCTTTCTGCCCCACCGAAGGGGCAGATTAGGGGCCAATAGGGGGGCAGAAAGACTGTAGTAATTGGGGGTGGGGGCATGGGCCTGCCCGTTTTGGGCAGCCCCCACCTCCATTTTTTTTTTTTTTAATTCCCTGGTGTCTAGTGGGCTTATTGCCCCCCCGGGGGGGCAGATTGGGGGCCGATGCCCCATCTGCCCCCCAGGGGGGGCAGAAAGGCTGTAATGGTGGCGGGTGGGTGGGGGCATTGGCGTGCCCGTTTCGGGCAGCCCCCACCCTAAAAAAAATGAAAAGAAATCGCTGGTGTATAGTGGCCTTTCTGCCCCCCCCCGAAGGGGCAGATTAGGGGCCAATGCCCCATCTGCCCCCCGGGGGGGCAGAAAGACTGTGATAATTGGGGGGTGGCGTGGGGGCATGGGCCTGCCCGTTTTGGGCAGCCCCCACCCCTATTTTTTTTTTTTAATTCCCTGGTGTCTAGTGGGCTTTTTGCCCCCCCCCCGGGGGGGCAGATTGGGGGCTACTGCCCCCATCTGCCCCCCGGGGGGGCAAAAAGACTAAATTTGGGCAAAATTATTTGTGGGGAGCAAAGGCCCTTGCCCAAGGGGCCGCTCCCCCCTCCCTGGTGTCTAGTGGGTGGATCCCTGCTTGGGGATCGCCCTCCTGTGGTGATCCCCAAGCAGGGATCCACTGGGGAGGGGTACCATTGGAAAGGGGAGATTCTCCCCTTTCCAACGATACCTCTCCCGTCTTTCCACGTGCTCAGGGGGCTCAGATAGCCTCTTGGCTCATTTCAGTTTCACTTTCAGTGTAATGACGTCGGCGCGACGTGCGCGCTGATCGTCATTACACTGAAAGGGGGGGGGGCCTCGGGAGCTGGGGAAGCTCTTCCCCAGCTCCCGAGGCTATTTTTAATTAAAGGGAATCCCGCACCAGAGGGATTCCCCAGGGAATGCCTCATGACGTGCTGGACTCGTCATGGGCACAGCGCGACTGTGCTCCATGACGAGTCCAGCACGTCATGGGCACAGAAGGGGTTAAGCACTGTCCTCCACATTACCCCTCAGCATTGTTTTGCGTCACTTCAATGCCTGCACCCCTGAGCACTGTCCTGTGCCTCACCTGTGGCTTTACACCTCAGCACTGTCCTGTGTTTGCAACCTTGAGCACTGTCCTGCATCTCAACATTGTCTGTAGCCCTCAGCAGTGTCCCGTGTCGCACCTGTAGATACAGCCCTCAGCACTGTTTGTATCTCACCATTGTCTGTACCCCTCAGCACTGTCCTGTGTCTCACCTGTGGATACACCCCTCTGCACTTTCCTGTGTCTCACCTGTAGATACACCCCTCAGGGCTTTCCTGGGTCTCACCTGTAGGTACGCCCGCTCAGCACTGTCCTGTGTCTCACCTGTATGTATGCCCCTCAGCACTCTCCTGTGTCTCACCTGTAGGTACACCCCTCAGCACTTTCCTGTGTCTCACCTGTACGTACGCCTCTCACCATTGTCCTGTGTCTCACCTGTAGATACACCCCCTCAGCACTGTTTTGAATCTCACCATTGTGTCCCCTCAGCACTGTCCTATGTCTCATCTGTAGCTACACCCCCAAGCACTTTCCTGTCTCACGCGTACGTACGCCCCTCACCATTTTCCTTTGTCTCACCCGTAGACCTGTAGATACACTCCCTCAGCACTGTTTTGAATCTCACCATTGTGTCCCCTCACCACTGTCCTATGTCTCATCTGTAGCTACACCCCTCAGCACTTTCCTGTCCCTCACCTGTAGGTACGCCCCTCACCATTGTCCTGCATCTCACCTGTAGATACACCCCTCAGCACTGTTTTGTATCTCACCATTGAGTTCTATCAGCATTGTCCTGTGTCTCACCTATGGATACAGCCCTCAGCCCTGTTTTGTATCTCACCATTGTCTGCCCCCTCGGCACTATCTTGTGCCTTGCCTGTGCCTGTACCGTCGCCTGCAGCCCCGTCTCCCGTATTCTGTTTCCAGCCAGTGCCTGTTATGTGCCTGTAAACCCCGTGCACTCCAGAAAAATAACAAACCCTTCCGTGATTCTCCAGAACCCTGTAATCTGATTCTGTAAAGTACCATATCGCGTGACTCACAAGGATACGAAGCAAATCTAAATTAGTAATTTTCTCGAGTTTTTTTGTTACTAGGAGCACATGCTGGAGGGCGCGTGGAAAATGAGGGGGCACTTGACAGGCACGGTTATTCTGTACGCGGTACCGGGGTCTTGGGTCTGCCATGTGCACGGTGCCGGCGTGTCTCCAGTACACGGCACTGGGTCCCTCCTGTGCACAATACTGGGAGCCTTTTCTCTGCACGGTACAGCGGTATGTCCTGTGCACTTTTCAGAACAGATCTCCCGTCCTCCGACAGCACCCCAGCACAGATTGGGGTTCGCAGTGAATGCATCCCTCAGCACAGATTGGGGTGCTCTAAATGCACCCATCACCACAATTCACTACCAGCCAGCAGACTGCATCCCCTTAGCACACAGAGAAGCCCCCCTGACTGAGCCCCTGAGGACAGCCTGAGTTCTTTCAATGCACCCTCAATATAGACCCCCCCCCCACCCCTAGACAACAGCTTGGGACCCTTTTGCTCGCACACCACCTCAGCAGAGATTGGAACCCCTTTCTTTGATCGCCCAACCTCAGCACGTGTAAAGACTTCATACGTTTCGTGCCCAAATGCTGGGCAGGAGCCGAAGGCAGCAAAACCCACAATCTGGGGATTTACTCAAGTGGCTCCTACAGCAAGTGACAGAGGCAGGCATGTTTGAAAGGCATGATTGCGAATAATGAGCGCCGAGGGGGGGTGGGTGGGGCACCACGGCTCTCTGTACCCCCTAGCTCCGTGCGTGAGGACTCATAATGGCCCCCAGAAGCGCCCTCTGCCTTTTGGCACCTCTTCCTGGCATCTCGTTGTATGCGCCCCCCCCTTAAACCAATCGCTCCCCGCCCCGGTATGTGAGCACTAATAATTATTAGGGGAGGTGGGGGCGGTTATACCGAAGTGGCGCCAGTGACAGCTAGTGCCAGAGTGCCGCCTCACCTGCCAAGCTCATGCCCCGGTGCGAAGGCGTAGCGGTTCGTGAAGGGTTCCGTGCAGACCAGCATGCAGATCTCGCCCAGCAGCCCCGGCCGTGTCGGACTCAGCGGTGAACGGCAGCAGCATTCCTCGGACACCATGCTACTATCTAGGCGGAGGCAATGCTCCACGGTGGATGTCACAGGGATTATGGAAGTAAGGGTTTCCGGCTGATCCTCCTATCAGCCGGGCAGTGGGTCACTGTCCCAGTAGCACACGGCTCCACCACACTCTTGGCAGGCGTCAGTTGGTTCCGTCACTTCGTTCCCACGGCTTTCACTGTTCCGTCGTAACCCGTACACAAGGACTTTTAGTTGTTTTTTTTCTAGTCTATTTGTTTGACAATAGACATGTGCTTTCAATTATCGCGCCCGTGTCTGGGCACGATAATTGAAACCACATGGCCTCTCGGGGTCTATTACGCGCACCAAGCGTGTAATAGACACCAATAGGCCGTGGGCGGAGCAACGCGCCCGCCTTTGGCCAATTGCGTGCAGTCTTTTATAAAAAGATGCACGCAAAGGCCAATGGGGTAGCAGAAAAGGAATCGCACGCGCACAAGCGAGTGCGATTCCAGTGTTGATTTCTGAAACCCAGACATAAGGACTCTCGCCTGCGCGAGCACTGCTGCGCAGTGCAACGCAGATCGCGAGACCTAAAAACGGATATGGAGACCCTACTCTGCAAAATCCACTCAGAAGCATTACACCAAGAAGCATCCACTAAAATTAAACTGTTGTCCTAACAATCTCTTCCAATGATATCAGCAAGCCCAAGAGTAAAATATGCATATGGTAATCAAGCTGCCTGTCCTGTCTCTTCTGTTCTTCTCTTGTTGCCTAATTAGATTATATAGACTGCAATCCTCTGTTATAGCAGGCATGTCCAATATAGGTCCAGGATGGCCGCATCTATGTGATAGTTTCAGGGTAACCATTGCTAATGTAAAAGAGTAAATTTAGCATTCTGAAAATCTGGCATGGATCTAGCCCTCCTGGGCCTACACTGACACCCCAAGCTACAGGAATTTGTATCCACAAATACTGTGCTTAGTACTAAAACCAGTCTCCCTGGTAAATATTGTAAATATTGCCTCCTAGCTATTTCAGTTTTTTTTACCCATCTTAATACCTTATCCCTGTGACATCTGCTACCCACAATATGCAGTTCTATAACAGAGATGTCCAAAATATGGTCAGGATGGCCGCATCAATGCCAGATTTTCAGGCTAAACACATGAGATACAAGTACATTCAACTGATCTAAATGGAGCTCATTTTCACAGTCAGTATTTGATCTGAGAATCTGACAAGCATTCTGTCCTGTTGTACCTATGTTGAGCATTCCTGTTCTCAAAGTAATCCGTGACATCAAAGGCAATGTTTTCAGTCCTGCATTTTTGTGTGACTGCCTCCTGCGTTCTGGCCATTGAGGTACTGGTTTGCATACATTTAACTAAAGTAACACTCCTAGCATCTATGACGGGAAGGATAAAAATCCAGTGGAGTACCTTGCCCCTCCTTGTCCACAAGTGGTGACAGCCATCTTGGAATGAGGCGAGTCCAAACCACGGAACACAGAATAGCCCGTGGGACACCGTACACACGCTCTGATGACTAGCTCTACAGCATGAATTATTTGAATGGAGAGTACGGACACATATGGTTTCTGCTGGAGCTCACAGGATAACTGTGTTCTGGGATGAACCTCTACAGAAGAAAGAATGTTGGGCTAATATTGAATGGGCTTTTCCAGGAGTGAACAGACTAAATAGATAAATTAAAAAGTAACGAATATTGCTGCTGCTCATTATATGCAGAAAGATACTCATTCTGATCTTAAACTGAGAAATGAATGACACGTTTGACCAATTTCAATAATGAAATGCACGTACTCTGGAGACCGTAATGAAGTATGCAAGACAGTGGGTAAGACGTGATAGAGTATATCAAGGTGACATTAACTTTAAGGGGATGCTGCTCATTTGAAATGTCAAAAATATGGGGAAGGTGACTTAGTAAGCATACCATAGTGATGGCTGTTTTTTTTAATTAAGACTTAGGCCCTGATTAGGTGTCTGGCAGTCCGAGGACCACCAGACTCATGGTGGCGCGGCGATGGCGGTCTTGGGACTAGCACATACGACCCTAGTAGTCTTGCTGACCTGGAACCGCCAACTTCGACAGGGAACCGCTGTTGCCTGGTGGTGGCGCAGCGGTCCAGAAGCATCTATATGCTTGGCGGGACTGCCACGGTCCCGCCAAGAAATTACGACATTCATCATCGCCACTGATTTCATGGCGGTCTTACCTCCATGAAAACAGTGGCGTTGAGGAAAGAAAGGGGACCCTGCAGGGTTCCCTTGTGCCTCACGCCTTGTGGATACACACTGGAGGGCACAACATGTGCCCCCATTGTGTGCATGCACAGAAGTTCCAGCACGGCATGGACTTTTCAGTCCATGCCGTGCTGGAACTTCCTTTGATGGTCTCATGGCGGTGTCTATTTTATAGGCACTGCCATGGGAACGGCAAAGAAATTGCCTGCCAATTACTAAAAAAGTCATTATTGGGCGGGTGGTTCTCACATAGGTTTGGCGGTGTGGCGGCGGGGCGGTCCCACTGCTGCACCGCCAAACTCGTAATCTGGCCCTTAGAGTAAACCAAGAAAAGCATCTTTAATAGCAATGATGAAGTCAGGAGAATGAAAGGTCAATGCAGGCTATTGGAATATGGCCCTTTCAGATACAAATTATATTGGCATAATCTGAATTCACAGAAATAGGGGCCAGATCTACAAAGCCATTTTATGATCCCAAAAACTGTGATTCAAAAAATCATAAGGATTGCGACTGCAAAATGGCTTTTAAGTATGCATTAACCCCATTTTACAACTCTGAAAGCCTTTTCCAATAGAGAAAATGGGTTTAGCAACCTCTACCGAACTGCAATTAGGAAGAGCAGTGTGTCACCTTCTAGTTGCTATTCTGTAGGGCATGTAGGTCCATCAGCCACCAGACATCTCTGCTCAGCTTCTCTTTCTCTTACCCTCACCCTCACATCCGACATAGCAGATGCGTCGGTCACGTGGTCTCCTACCTAGCAGTGAAGACATGGAACTAGCTACCCTTTCATCTATGGACCTCTCCATCTTTCCCAGAGTTCCGAAGGTCCCTGAAGACCTGGCTATTCGGCTAATCAATTGGACCCTGCCAGTACCTGGATACCCTCAAAGTTGACAAGTAGCGCTCTTCAAATCTACTTTCCCTGTTATGAATGGTGTTGGGTGACCATGTGGGAGTAGGCAGTGGACCAAGATATCACTGTCTGCTCCTCCTAAAGTTTTTCCAAACTGAATTTCCTTTTTAAAAGGATTAGTAATTCCTTTAAGTAACATGGATGGCTTTCAAACAAAAAAAGTTGCCCATTAGGGAATGCAAACACAGGAATGGTGGTTTGCTGTCCCTTCAAGGCCACCATCCGTGTGTTTATAGTCAGTCACAAAGGGGTCCTAATAAAAACCTGCCTAGTTAATATTCATTGGGCAGATCGTTCTGCGACCCCCTGCGATTGGAGTTTTTTTGGATGAGACCTATTAGTATATAGATCTCATAGTAAAATCAGAGATGGTCCATGAAAAGTAGGCGCACAATTTGCAACCAATTGTGCGACCTGGCTCTTAGTACATCTGGCCCTAAGATACTAATGACGAATGGTGCTGGGAATAAGTGAGCAAGAGATCTTAGTATATTCTTGGTAAAGTAAAGGGGCCACATGGTTCAAAAAACTTTTAGGATTGTTTCTCAAACATACGTTTTTACTTTCAGAGGGACTAAATGAACTTGTAAAATATGTGTTGGAGACCTGATGAAGTGAGTTAGATTGACGAAACATATTGACTTAGAAACATCCATATGGGCACGAAGGAGGATTGTTAACCTCACACTGTACAAAAAGACTAATGAGATTTTGGAACATTATTATTGTTTGTCGTCTGCCCAGTTCGACATTCTATTCATTTTAAAAAATGACGTGGAGGTTGATAACGCCTCAAGCCACAATATGGTCAAATAAACAAGTCTGTACAAGGTTGCCAGAGTTCTGGACAAGCCAATAAACTTCAATGTATCATTCTAGAATCTGCAGTTTGAAGAAATTGCAAAACAACCTCAAAATATTTCTAGCTGGCGGCTGCAGTCTGCAGAAGTTAGCATTGAAACCTGGGAACAAGCTCAGTCGCCTTCCATGGCCTTAAACCGTTGATCAGTTTTATAGCCACTAATGAGACACACAGCTTCTTCAGAAATAGCTCTGTGCGGTTGGATATTAACCTGTAAACGGAGTCATCTGTTTTTCTTATCCTTCGGGGTTTACTATGGAGAAAAAACAGACACTTTTTACTTCAAGTAATTTTTCTGAAGTAGTTCAAACGGAATACGCAGATACATCTATTTAAAATTAACCAGACCACGTTTACCCAAGTTGTTAAAGAAATATGGTTTACTGAGTGCCAGTTCCATTTATGTCATCCGTTGTATTCTTTACCAATTCAGTCTTGTTCAACGTATTGAACACCGTGGTCTTATTGGCTCTCAAAACTGAGCAGTACACAAAATAGAAGGAAGGAGAGAGGTAACTCCATGTCTGATGGCACTCAGTGACCGGATGTTCTGGCTTTCAAACTGGACCACATTTTGTGATACTGGGCAAACAACTACAGCACTAGATTCATTTTCCATAACTGTACCTAAACTTAGACACTTAGCCCGATAAGAACAACCGGATCCAAATATATTTTAAGATTGTAATGCTGCCCCCTACATAAACTCAATAATAATATAAATTATTTATTTAGTGCACACCAACATTTTAACTGTCTCTTGGGTCACACATTGTAAACTCATCCTGGCATTCGGTCTTAGAAATTTCGAATTTAAATGTCACTCAGTACACTAAGTTAATGTAGTGTATTACATTCAAACAGTGTACAAAAAAAAACAATTTAGCATATTGAAAATGTCTCGGGCAAGGGGAAAATGTAGAGGCGTAATGGGGTGGGCACGAAAGGAGGGAAGAGTTGGGTGAAATAGATGGTTGTGAACATAGCGGGCAGCACAAGATGTGTAAGGTGACATGGGTGGAGAAGAAAGGTTACTGAGACAGCAGAGTTTGGTGCTTGCAGGCTCCGAAGAGATGCCATGTTTGCTGGAAAGCTGAAAGGGAACATGAAAATAAGTAAAGTTGACTAGATAGAAATACGTTGAAATCAGATGAAGAGGCCCTGATTAGGGCCAGGTGAAAAGGAGAGATGGGGTACTTAGAGTTTGTGACATAGTGATGCTGAAATAAGTCAGATTAACTCAAAGGCTTTAGGGTTTTGTTATAAAGAGAAGCTAATGGCTGAGGAATCAGAGAAACAGAATGATGCTGGTTTGGTGGGTAAAGATGTCGAGAAGGAGGTCAGAGAAAGGACAGGCAGTCAATAGGAAACGAAAAGCATTGATAGTGGTAAGGAAAAAAAGAGGAAAAGCATTTGATGCAGGAGAGTGAAAAGTGGAAGAGGGACAATGCTGCTATTTATGGAAGTTACTAAACAGCTGGTTGCAAATTTGATGGTGTCAATAAAAAAGATAGTTTGGAAGGGCGAGTTTATTGATGTATTTAGGTTGCTACATGATGAATTGAGGGTAAAAGAAATGGTGCAAAGCAGAAGAACTTGAGTGGGCAAAGAGGCCCAGGATACTAGCTGCTATAGTAAGTTGATATTTGGCTGATATTTGCAAGCATATATTGTGAATGCTACAAAGAACTGTGCATCCCACTTTTTAAATGTCTCGAGTGATTTGATAGCACAGATTTGCTTGGGCTTTAGTCTTTAGTATGATGGGGTGTTTTCAGCTAGTATCACAGAGGAAGCAGAAGTAAAATGGGGAAAGCTGGACAGTGATTTATGACTCCATCGATGGCACTGACTAGACCAGCTTCCACAACTCATACGGCTAGCAGGTTACTGGTGCAGAACTGGCCAGATTGCTTCAACACCCCATCAGGGTAATAAGTGCTATATCTAAAAAAACCTTATCCCTCTTCTATCCTTCTCAATCTAAATAACTGACTAATATCCACCACTCAAATTACTTTCATATTTCACTATACTAATTCACCACTAGTCCTTTATGGGTTCCGGAGTAGGGTGCTACTCGCCAAAGAAGTGCTTTGACGCCTCATCAGGGATAGTAAGCGCTATATAAATGCAATTACAATACAATACAATATTCTGGGCATCCCGCCCATTTTAGAAGGGGAAATTGGTTGGGCTAGGGGGTTGTTTCAATTGTGTAGACTTTTATTAAGGGGGCTTTGTAATTGAGCCTTCTGCAAGCTCCGTCAAGAGCGCTTCAAATGTGAACCGAAGCACAAGGTCACTCAATGTTTCAGACAAGTTGAGACCACTAACCATGGCTAACCAAGTAAGAGGCATATGGGAGTCAAGGGGCATGGTAAAGGGCTCCTACGCCTATGAAGTGAGATATTTGGGGGGCGCTGGTTGTCAGTTTATCCAGATCGGAAGGTGACAGAAGTATTAAGGAATTGGTTCAGCTAAAGATTTAGAATGCATTATTTTGGCATAGGAAGAGGTGATGGCAAATAGTCTGAAGTCAGTGAACGGTATACCCCCTGATGGTTAAGAAAGAAATTGGAGAAAGCATTAACTGAGGGAAGTATGATAAACCCTTTTGATTATGCCACCATTGGGGCGGTATTAAAGAAGGTTGGAAGGATGTTTGCCTGATTTATTATTCATCTTGGCCTGAGGGGTTAATCAGAGTATGATTTTATGGTAGTTGAAGACAACTAAGTGCAATATCTTAATGTGGATGACACCATATGGATAGTTAGGTAAACTGCAACATTAAGTCTGCTTTTAGATTGTTGCTAGTTCACCAGAGGATTTTCCAGTTTTCACCATACAGTTTGCAGGGTTTCGATTTGGAACAAGTTTTTGCTGTTGGATTGCTCATGTCTTAGGAATGGTCTGAAAAAATGTAATTATTTCTAGCAATTGTTGTTTCCAGCAGCAACAGGCACAGAGGCAGTTGTGCACTATCTGGATGATTTCATGTTTACAGCTAATAAGGTAAAGGGTGCATGGGGGCTTTGGAGGAGCATATGGTGCCAGTGGCATCTGAAAAGACCAAGGGCCAGTGACATTTTGGGATGTGTAATGCATTTGCAGAGGATGTCAGCAAAGATGTCTCTGGCTAACATAGACATGAAGAAATTATTCAGCGGTATGTGGAATTATTGGTAGTGGAGACAATGGAGTTTACGACAGAGTAACCGTTGCTGATTACTTACATTTTTCCCATCGCGTGGTGACAGCAGGTAGGACAGTCAGTAGATTGTAAGATTTTGCTATTTCTGCTGCTTTATTGCAAAGTTATTGACTAAGCCTGAAAACAGATGTGAAAGCTGATTTGAGGGTTTGGCAGTTTTGATGCGACTTAATGAAGTGACAATGTGGTATTTGTCTGTGGAAATGGAGCAGCAGGAACACATTTACTAAGTTACAGCAGGGGCTGCTGGCTTTATTTTTATTTTCTGGCAGAGAAACTGGAAAGTGGAGAAATAGCCAGACTGTTGGAGATGGGCATACGAGTCCCTTTTCTGTAGTTTTTACTATTGCACAGCTTTATACTTCCTAGCAAAAACTGTGCGTTTGCTGGACCACATAAACTTTAGGATTGTGCCAGGCTGATTCCGTGCACACCCTCAGGATATGTTGACTTATAGTCCTAGAAGCCCACTGTGCACCATCTGTACCCCTAACCTTACAGGGTAACAAATGTGTGTGAAACCTCAGAACATGACAACCCTGACTCTCCAAGGAAACTGCGATAATAGATCTAGAACCCTTTTGCTTGAACTCTCACGCATACCCAAAGAAATACACAACCTGAAGTTTCAATATTTAATGGAGCATTGTGGTTCTTGAGTTAAACACATGCACTGCAATGATTAACAGAAGGAAATAGAATAGTGTTATTGGCAATACGAGAACAGTGAAAAGATGAACAACTCCACCAATGTGCGATAGCAGTAAATATATGCCAGGCTATAAATGCTGTGTATAATGTACTCCTACCATGTGCTCCCTAACTTAGTCTTTCCTATGGTGGGTGATCTGCCAAATCCTGCCTGGTGGTCCAACTCCCCGTCACCTGCAGGTAAGTGTTATCAGGCTGTTCGTCTTGATGTAGAGCTGGACATCCCTGGTGTTGGAAAACAGGAATCAGCTGAGCTGGAATTCCGGCATGCAGTGACCTCGCAGTGTCAGCTGATTGCTCCGCTGCCCTAAACTAACAAGTGGTTCTGTATCTATAATAAACAGCACCCATGTGGCCATGTTGAAACCCCAGTCAGGATGCAATTGTTTATTCTAGTTTGATAGCTTGTCACCTACCGAACAATAACAACAATGACATTTGCGCAGTGAACTTTATCCCTTGTACTGAATGTTCAAGGTGTCGTGATAGTGTGCCTATGAAGTGAAAATGTAAGCAATGCCGATTCAGAGAATGTTATCCTGCTTTGTCACACACAAAATGTATGTCAAAAGTCACTGTGTTCAAAAGAGAAGGCAACTTAAGAAACATGAGCATGTAAATAGTGGTGTTTCCTACCTGGCCTATCCTGATCATGTGACATTGCCACTGGTGGTGCCACTGGTATTGAGGGAGGAAGTATGACAAAAGGAAGATGACTTTTAATGTAAATGATGTAACTGTGGGTGAACTGGTTAATGAGTAGTTTGTAAGAGATGAGAGGGGCTTACAATTACTGATGTACTTTGTGCTGGGATATCTGTCTCATTGTATAATTTATAGGCTAAGACATATCTCAGATATTGACAGTGAGATCACGGATGCTTGGTTTCGTTGCAAAGGCAGACAGTCTGTGATCCTGCACTGGCAATGGATGCAGTCAAAAACATCAATGCCAGAGGGGCTCTCGGAGCTGAAAAGGTGAGGGTGTGCCAACTGGTTGAGGGCTTTTTGGTTCCTTCTCTTAAGAGATGTAATAAACAGGGATGGAGCTTGCATTCCCGGTCATACTAGGCATGGCAGCAAGTCTCTTGCGACTCCCTCATCCCTCCTTGTTTCAGTTGTTCCTCCTTTTGTTGTACCCTGTGCCCACAGTTTGGCCCAAGTTGCATCGTGTCTGAAATCTTCACGAGACAGCCAGAGTTAAGACTTTTAAGCGCTGCTGCGCCTTTTGTACAGGCACTGTCAGAAGTCTACTTTTAACCTCTGTTACACCACCTATCTGTCCCCCCTTCTCTATGGAGGGGTACTGGATAATGTAACACTTGCAGTTAACTGATCATGGTGTATAGGCATTGCTATGGTTATATGCTGTAAAATGTGCAAAATGTTAATAACAAAAAATTGAAACAAAAAAAGAGATGTAATAAACATGACTAGTTAGAGCTCTTTGCTGGTGGGGTGATCGAACAAGGTCTGCGGGTAGGAGATGGACTGATGTGGTGTTATAGATATTGGATTTGATTATAGAGCTTTATTCCTGGTACCTAGTAAGTTTGAAGGGGTGGCATTATTAGAAAAATGCTATTGCCATAACGAGCCTTCATGGAGGAGATGGGGAACAGGATGTGAAAGGTAAAAACTGTGGGCTTGAGGGAATCTGTGTAGGAAAGTATTTACCTTCTTTGATCGTGAGATATTTTATGACACTTTCGAGTGAAAGATGCAGGGGGAGTATTTGTGCCTGTTAGTGAGTCACACATATCCAGTTTTCAGGTGTTAAGGGAGGCCTTTAAAAGGATGGTTGGACCAGATTACCCATGAGGGCCACACTCCTTTTCAACTGTGGCAGGGAAGTGGGCAGGGAGGATTGGCATTCAGAAGGTCAAGTTAGAGACATCAGACAACGCCAACTAATTCGGAGAGGGATTTGGCCCAAAGATACAGATGCACACAGAATTGCAACTATATTTTGACAAAGAATGTGAAGAAACTAATCTGTGTTGCTCTAAAGCCTTTAGAAAGCCCCAGGCATAGCAGCCCAAAGGGGTGAAACATGTGTTGGCTGCTCCTAAATTCCATTGGACATCAAACTATCGATTTGTAAATAAAATTGGAGCCTCATTCAAACGAATATAATTGTGACTCATTACTACATGGGTAGACACTCCTATGCTATCTTCATTAGAGACATCAGACGTTGGCAGTCTAAAGGCAGCAAGCAGTATATTTGGCCAGAAGGGGTGCTGCTTGTATGTGCTAATGTGTGTCCCTCTCTCTCTGCACAACACCCTTTACTTCCACATCCCTTTCTCATCTATACTGCTTCCCAGCACCAAAAGATGGACCACACAGGTGTATATAGTGAAATATTTGTTTACTACAGGGGCAGAAGAGCAGAATGAGCAAGCCTTTTGAAAGAAGCTGGATTTGGACAAGATAAGACTGAGCCTACTAGAGGGAAGAGGAGGTAAACGAAGTGGCATCTGGTGATCAACTTTGGTTAAATTATACTGAAGGTAGCAGCTGCCCAGATATGGTAATGATTCAATTAGGGGGAAATGGTTAGGTGGAGATGTTGGGTATGTTGCTCTGAAACAGATGAAAATAATTTTTCTGAGAATAAATAGATAGTCGGGAGGAACATGTATTATCGAGACTGAATTGGTTCCCATGATGGTTTAGCAAGGGCAATAAAGCGGATGGTGATCAATAGAACCTAAGAAGAGAAGTGTTTGTGCTGCATAGGGTTTTTACAGGGGCAAGCACAAAGATGTTAAGGGCCTCATTTATGGGTTTTTTGCTGTATGGCAGCGCAGCAGGCCTTGCTGCAGCACTGCCCTATGGCAAAAGAAAAGGGCAGGAATGCGCCGTATCTATTAGATACGACGCATTCCTGTCCTTTTCCCCTGCGCTGGCGCACAATGGGCTGCTGTGTGCCAAAGCAGGTACATTTGCACCATGTTGCAAGGGTACCTGCGTTGTGGGAATGAATACTTTTATGCAGGAAAGGAAACGTTCCTGCACAAAAACAATCACAAGAGGCGTTTTCCTCTTTCCAGTATGCTGCAGAATGCAACACACATAAAAAAAGGAAAAACAAAGAGAAATAAAGATAGTTCTCTTCGTTGGTCCTCCTTACGCCTCGCCTGCAGAGGCGTATTTTTTTTCGGTGCTGCCTCAGACTTACGATTTATTGTAAATCTGGGGCAGTGACAAAAAGTCATGGATGTTGCTAGGAACGCCCCCAGCAATACCCATGGAACACCCCTTTCACACAGTTTTCTGCGTGAAAGGGGCACATATTTATAAAGCCATGAAAAGCCATGTAGTGGCTTTATATGTCCTTATAAATATGCCAGTGGCACATTGCGCCACGGGAACGTAAAAAAAGTGACGTGCCGGCAGCATAATAGTTTGATAAATTTGGTTTATTCAGGAATAATGAAGTGTGTTCTTTTTTGGGGAACTAATATTATTAGGCGAAGTTGGCAGATGTGGTGGCCCATTAAGTAGTTAGCAACTAGAAGTGAGTTATATGAAGGGGCTACTTTGGAGTTGCTTAGGTTGGGTCAGGGAAATGCCTGGGGGAGGGTATTTCCTGATTCGCTTGCGGGGTACTAAGATGATTGGCTTCACCACTGACCAGATGAGCCAGTTTGAGAAATGGAGGAACATTTAAGCTGTGAGGGTCTAATAAGAATGGCACAGAAGCTAAAGAGGAGGTGGAAGCAGGAAAATCAGGGACAGTTGATTAGCAGAGTCAGATGACAAATGGTGGGTTGAAGAGTATGAGGAGTGATTTAAGGATGGCGAAGATGTGTGATTATTTATACCTGGCAAAAGCATGGATTGTCTGTAACGATGACTGCTGTAGTAGTGAGGCGGTTGTTTTAGGCTGTAAGGTATTGCCAGATGTTGTTATTGCTAGTGCAAACCTGTCTTATTAAAGCAGCCTTACCCTATTTAGACACATCTACCATGACTTGCGCCATCTCACATAAACCTGATTAAAAAAAGTTGATTTCGCCCAGGTTGTCGGTAGCTTAAAACAGAAGGTGCAGCGAGGAAAAGAGCGATTTTTAAAATGTGGTAGGGCAGTGATATCTATGAAAAACTTGCACATAATTTTGGGATTATGGTCTAGTAGGGCATCAATCCTCAAATATACAAGCACAATTACGTCACCATTTTACTGCAATGAGTTAAGATCTGACGCCAGAGTGACCCCAATGTTGAAAGCAGCTCTCTGAGCACACCTCCAAGCACACGTTGCACTCTCAGGAGCAGCACTCAAAGAATCATTTGGTTGAACTTTCTTTCTTTTGAAGGTCACAGACCAGCCTTTGGATGATAAGGAACCCCTTAAGGCCCTCTGTTTACTAAGTGTGCTGCTGGGTTTCAAGGCAGGGGATTACGACTCTACTGACATGCTCAACAGCTTAAATCATTCAGTAGCCAAAAATCATAGGTTTCTGAGAATTTATTTTACTTCCACAGTAAAATTTAAAAATGATCAGTGCTCGAAGTATTCAAGGTGTTTGTGGGGGAAGCGGTGTGATACATGTCACTTTGTATTACATAGATTAAAGCATGAGCCTTTCAACATGCTCCCGTGGGCTATTTGGGTTGTTAAAGGCCCTGAACCGATGGCTGGGGCCTTTAACAAGGGAGCAGGCCTTTAACATGATGTATATCCGGAGGCAGAAGGGATACAAGGTTATTAGAACGTTTCATCCCCTGAGGGTAGAATATTGTTAAATTTAAGAGAGAAATAGACAAGCATTGGAATTTTGGAGCAGAAGTTCAATGCCAGCCATTTTTGGCCCTGGGCCACAACATTGTTTTTCACTGGAGCTCTCAACATTCCAATGTTCTAATACAGAAACCTTTAAGCAAGTAGGTGAAAAAAATAAGAAGGGTTGCCTGCAAACATTTACAAATTACAGAGAAACCTTTTAGGGAGGTCACACCGCATTCCACACTGGATTAAAATATCCATTTACAATGTACTTGCCAAGAGGTGTTACTGCCCTTTCTTTTCACAGCAGATATACCGGCAGATGGCTTATTTCAGCAGAGCCGTTCTGCATTTCTCATACTTCTCCCAATGATCACCAAAATGCGATTCCAGTTGACCAGTTTCAAATGAGTTCGGCCTTTCACCCTTTCAGGGATTGTAAATCTGATACCATTACATTGGGTACCAGTGATATCTGTTGTTTACAAAGCTTAGAAGCAACAGAATTGCCATACCTAAAAAGTAAGTTTTTTTATTCTGAGATTTTGCTTCGAATCATTGTTACACCGTGGGAGTCTGACCGCTCATAGTTTCTACAGTGCAGGGATTCTGTAGTAAAACCTCGCTTCAATTGTGACATGGGGGTCTAACATGTGTAGCTAGTCTCAAGCAAGTGTGTCCTTCCTTTAGCAGATGATGGCGTATATTTGATCTCCCATCATTTATTTAGCATATTTTGAGGTTAGCCTAACTGCTTTCAGAGCTTATCACCTACATCACATTGACAAGTCCCATGAAGGGTGCAATGGATCTGGCCTTGCTTGAGTGGTCTTTGGGTTAGCCCCTTTCAGTCATTTCACTTCAAGTGTGTTTCATGGTTTGCCATTGCTCCGGTGTGCTCCCCTTCAAGGTCATGGTTACATTGTGCGATTTATATTCCAATTAGGTTTTGGTGATGGGACATCAAGTAGCCCTTTTTTCAGACAGCAGATGCAGCATGGCTTGTAGCTTGCAAGTGAGACACAGTGGGTGTTCTTTGCTGTATTTACTTTGTTAAAACAACAACATTTAAATTTCTGAAATATAGATTTTTTGTCTAGGAAGTGGGTGCTCTTTGTGTGAATTAGCATTCATAAACACATAATTCTATTCATGAATTTTTGTTGCATGTTCATATGTTTTACTGTCATCATATCGTATTATAAGTTTGACAGCTTTTTTTGTTTACAAATTAAATAACTGCAAACATACAGTTTTTTTTTTTTATTAAAAAAAATGCAATAAAATACTGCCATTACTCAGGGCTAGATCAGGGCTGGACTGGGAACTCAAAGCGGCACTGGCAATTTTGTCAGACCAGCAAGTGTGAAGCACTGCTGCTTTTGTTACTGGGGGCTGAAGCGGAGGCGGGGGTGGGGGTTGCTAGTGTGAAGCACTGATGCTTTTGATACAGGAGGCCGATATTGCAGCACTGCTGCAAAACCCGTCCCCCAGTAACAAAACCAACCTCCACTGCTCAAAAACCGGTCCCTACCCTTCCAGACTCCTGGGGAAACGCCCGATACCAACTACGGTCAGTCCGGTCCTGAGTTAGATGTACAAAAGGCTTTTGCATTTGCAAATGTTCTGAAAAGCTATTTGCAAATTCAAAATCCCCTTTCAGAATGAACGAAAGGCAATTTGGCCGGTCCAAATTGCGATTCCTTCCTTTTGGAAATCGTCATTTTTGCCATTCCAAAAAAGGAATTGCAAATGGGCATTTTTAAATTGCAAATCGCAATTTGTATGTATGAAGAATTTCCTAATTGGAACTAGTTGCAAAATACAGTTGTAGGAAATACAATTACCACCAATTTCAACCTGGCGCTAATCAGGTGAAATCTATATAAACTGACCCAAAATGCATCAGACCCTTTCACAATGGCCGAATTTTATGTTTTGGCAAGGAGGGTGAAGGGTTTGGCTGATATGCAAAGGAAGAGACAGGAGAGGATTTTTAGGGTTAGGGTAACCCTGTTCAATCAAAGTGAGAAAGAGATATTTGAGAAATACAGCCTCAGTAGTCAGGTAATTTTAGAATTGATTGCTGCTTTACATCCACACCTACAGACCCCCACAGACAGAAGCAATGCTACTCCACCGCATGTGCTGCCTACATCTTTTAGCGTCTGGAAGTTACCAGTAAGTAATGTCAGTAGAAGGGGGAGAGACACAAAATGCATTGTCACTTTTTCCATAGGTTTCTTGATGCTATGTTGTCCAAATTTTATGAGTACATTTATTTTCCTGCATCTCAATAGGACTTACAGCATGCAAAAATATAATTTTATCGTCTGGGACAATTTCCTAATGTCATAGGGTGTGCTGATAGTACACAGATTGCTACCTGTCCACCATCTGCTAATGAATTAATTTTTTTGAAACTGCAAAAACAGTCACTCCCTCAATATACAGGTTGTATGTGATGCATCTTGTATAATAACAGACCTTGTAGACCAATTTCCAGGCAGCACTCATGATTCATATAGGTTTCGGCACAGTGGGATACACAATAGGCTGCCGCGAGGTGATTTGGTGACAGATTTCTACTTGGTAAGCCTATTTTAAATATTTTAAACCCAGTCTAGCATGTAAACTAAAAATCCATACTATTTTCTTGTGTTGTAAATTTTTAAGCAGACAATGCATATGCATTAAGTCCTTGGATCTTGACGCCTTATTTAAATCCTAGGACATGAAGTGAGAAGCGATACAATTGTGCTCACATTACTACACACTCTGTCATAGAGAGGACAGTTGGAATCCCTAAAGGGTGCTTCAGGTTTATGCACAACAGTGGTGGAGCCCTCCAGTACTGTCCCCAAACATGTCGCAAAATCGTAGCTACATGTGCAATGCTGCACAATCATGTTAGTAGGAGGGCTCTACAAAATGAGAAGATTGAATCATATTCTGATCCTGAGGATGGATTACCACAAATAGAACACCAACAGGATGCCTCTCGTGCTGCTGAGGGTACAGCATGTCGTGCTGAGATAACTACTAATTATTTTTAAGGTAGATAAAAAGGGAATATTAGAAATGAAAACAATACCACATGCTTGATGATGGTTTTTTAATCAAAATGTTCCTTTCATTTAGGCTTAATTATCATTTTGTGTTGAAAGATCAAACAATATACATCATGAACATCTTTTTTCACAATTGGTTAATGTTTTTTTTGTAATTAAGCAAACATGATTAGAAGTGAACTACATATGAAAAGACCAAAAGAAATGTGTGCTTTCTTCTACCTCTGCCTGCACTACTTTTCTCAGCAGTGCCTGCCTAATGGAGGATGACCAACATCTGTACTAAATGTTTGTTGGCGTGTGCGCCTAAGGTTTGATACATCAGACACAGAGAGGCTACTTAAGCTTGTTGTCTCCTCACTATCCCCTAACCCTACTTCTGAAGGCCCTGATATTACATTGATTTGAATTTTTTCTAAGGCAGATGTAACCTGCACTAAGCCATGGGCTATTTCACTACAGCAGTGACCAATCTGAGTTTGAATGTTGACAGTGTGCCTAGATAAACTGCTAGTAGCCTGTGCCAGATGGCTGATGGATCAAACCTCACCATGTGCTGGTGCTGCCTGCACCTTTGAGTTGAGTGTTCTTGTTGCATTGTTGTAACAAGTTTATCTTTTGATTTAGTGTGTCTTACAAAGTTGTTAGTCATCATGATCTGACTATCCTCAGCTGTTTTCCTAAAACTCTTTTGCCCATTGAGCAGTTATGATATTGTATGATTGATACATGCAAGTTGGCGATTTACATTTTTAATATGTTTGGTCTGCAGCCACTGCACAGAGAGGATAGAGGGCTCTAACCCTCTAAACAATTGATGTCTCTAAAGCATTTTCCAAAGCATCATTTTCAAGAAGCTGTGGCACGATGACGCCTCTGAAAAAACCTGCAGAGCATTTGTCTGTCTCTCAAAGGTGCCGACATGCTTTCCATTCATGGGGTTGGTTCATCATCTATATTTCTGGGAAATTAGGGAGTGGTGAAACTGTAGCCCTTCTTATGGTTGTTACTTGCTCTGTCTGTGCAGTCGGTATGTCTGTGGGTTGCTCAACTTGACAAGGACTTTCATCATTGCTTTCTTGCTCTGTGTCATGCTCTATCTGTTGTGATACAACTGAGAAAAATATATATTTGTATGTTAGTATACTTTTTATCATGGAAATTGAAGATTTTATGTAACTCAAGTTCTCTTTTATAATTATTGGCTACGTTTAATGAACATGTTTTAGAGAGCAAATTACTATACGTGTGTTTCTCTACATATGATAAATTGATGATTATTGTTACTACAACTCCCATAATGCATTTAAAAGTTAAAACAACCATTAAAATAAAGTGGCTTTTCTGATCTACATTAATGAAATATCTGTATTTCTTATACTATTGTGATATAATGAACATCAAATGAAATCTTACCTTCCAATGTAGATGGTGGATTTGATGTATCTATGTTGGACACTCCAACAATACTCTCTGGCTGAATTGTTACCTCAATTAAGGTTTCTATGGATGTTTGTAGGGGCTGCTGAGATGGTCGGGAGCCTCTCCTATGTGCCTCTGCCAAGCGACTTGCTACCCTCTCTTTCGTACGTGATCCTAAGTCGTACCATCTTTTCCTGATTTCTGGGAGGGTACGTTGCGTCACACCAAGGGTTGACTGACTGGCCCAAAATCGCAACGACATCACCACAGCCCCTGAAAGTTTGTCCCCCTCTTCTCTGCCCTCCCCGTCCTGTGAAATGCCCCCGGTCACACAGTCTACCATCTCACCTGCAAAGCCTATGCCCCTTTTTAATCTTGTGTCATGGAACGTTGCGGGGCTCACCAAAAAGCTCTCGATCCCGGAATGGCACGATTTTATTGGCACATTCGACATATGTGCGTTCCAAGAGACATGGAGTACAACCCCGCTATATAAATCAGGGTATTCCACATATTTCTTACCGGCCATAAGCTCAGGGAAGGGTCGCCCTTCCGGGGGTCTCCTTGTGTGGATAAACATTAAGCACAATTGGCAGGTTCAGTGCCACAACAATGTTTCTCCGGATTTGCTACATCTGACAATAAAAGGCACGCACGGAGGCCCCACCCTAGATCTCTTCAACATCTATGCTAGAGGTTCTTTGGGTGGACAGATCTCCCAGACAGTGGTTGCTCTGGAACACGAACTTACACATATCGACCGGAACTCCACTATTATTATCTGTGGAGATTTTAACTGCACTTTCGAGCCCCTAGCCTCAGAAGATTTACTCGGGCTTAGCGACTCAGATTTCACTTGGGGAATCCCGCCTTTGGAACTTGCTCCGATTAAGAAATGGTCACAAAGGGCCATTCAACTGAATGCACTCACACAAGAGTTTAATCTACGTGCAGTGAATGGCAGATCTATATCTGACAAGGGTGGCGCCTTTACCTTTAACAGATTATCCTCGCCATCACGCATCGATTACATTCTTGTCGATATTCACTCATGGGGGCTCATCATAGACATGGTCGTCAAAAATACAATAGATAGCGACCACAATCCACTATGTCTACAAGCCAAAGACCCTTGGATGATAACATCCAATGTGGCCAACGAATCCCCATTAATGGCAACCAAGGAGGTGTCATTGGCAGGGTGCTGTCGACGCCTTAAATGGCATGGGATCTCCCAACATGGGGAGAAGCTTGTTTTGATCAAGGAGCTCCTAGCCAGGAAACTTACTGAACTCCATGAAGCTAGCACTAAAATGGACGATCCCCACCTAATAGCCTCTGTCTATTATGACACCATTAGCAAAATAGGGGACTTCTTTATTGTGGGGGAGAAAGTCCGCCCCAAGGAGGACTCCTCAAGGAGCGGGAACCCTTGGTACTCCAAAGGTTGCAGAAGGGCCCGAATTACTCTGTCCCATGCCTTAAGGAAACAGGACAGAAACTTAATCAGTAAGGCAAGACAAGACTATGCAAGAACATTGAAAGATGCCAAACGGGATTGGGAAGAAAGTCATTGGCAGGAACTCAAGGAGGCAGCTTTAAACCGGAATTCTACAACCTTCTGGGATATTCTGAATAGAGCCAAAAGGGCCAAATCAACAAGTATCCCTAACCACATAGCGGAGCTGCAATGGTTCGACCATTTCTCTGCTATATATGAGGGGGTGACTGCCTCTGATACACCGGTGGTGGAGGATTCGCCAATCAATGTCGAGTTCCCAGCGGAGACTAACTTTGGGATTCACGAAACCATCTTGGCCATCAAAAGCATTGCCCCAGGTAAGGCGGCTGGGCCTGATGGCATACCAGGTGACCTCCTCCTACATGACCCAATCCCCTGGGCCTCATTCATTGTTGTCGTCATGAATGCCATAGCTAAGGGCTGTATAGTACCCGCGTCCTGGAAAGCCGCGGTGGTTGTGCCAATTTTTAAAAAGGGCAACAAGGAGGACCCTGCTAACTATAGACCTATCAGCCTAATTGATGTAATACAGAAGGTAGTTGGCAGGGTTCTCCTAATGAGACTGAGATGCTGGATTGAGAATGGGGATGTTTTATCACATTTTCAAGCAGGTTTTAGACAAAAGGTAGGCACCATGGATCAAGTTTTTAGATTTTTTATGATTTATTGGAAAACGGTAGTCCTAGGCAAGGGAACCCTATATTTAGCTTTTATCGATTTAAAGTCGGCATTCGACCTAATTCCCCGCCAACGTCTGTGGCAGGTTTTATTTCAATTAGGCGTTCCCCATGAGATCCTTGCCTTTTTAAAGCTTTTACATGAAAATAACCATGCCAATATCAGATGGGGGGCCCAAGGCCAGCTCACAGGGAGTGTCGCGGTGAACAGGGGGGTACGCCAGGGCTGTGTGCTGGCTCCCACCCTGTTTTCTCTATACATCAATGGGGTGGTGGACTTCCTTAGAGTGGTCCCTGCCGATGCGCCAGCCCTGGCTGGTGAAAAGATCCCCACCCTCCTGTTCGCCGACGACACTCTCCTGATTTCAAAATCCCCGGCTGGCCTACAAAGAAATCTAGATAGATTTGCTCTCTTTTGCAAATCCTATGGGCTCACTATCAATACCGAAAAAACTAAATTAATGGTTATAAACTCCCCGAGACGTTTTAGTTATACTTTTACCCTTGATGGCACTCCCCTAGACATTGTAGACTCTTTTGATTATCTAGGGATACGCATTGCAAAAGGAATGAAGTGGAGTGCTCACTTGACCAAGATGCTTCTGTGCCACAAGAGGGTTTCCGGTGCCATTATAAGAGAACAACACCTCTCTACTAGTCGACCTGTGGCACCGGCTCTCGTGGTATATGAGGCCCAGGCATTGTCTAGCTCCATGTATGGGGCTGAAATCTGGGGTTACGAAAACATTCACGATTTGGTAGTCTCTGAGAACAAATTTATGAGGAACCTTATCTCCGTCCCAGTATCATCCCCGTTAAAACCTTTGTTGCATGACCTGGGGAGACACTCCATCCAGGACATTGCACGCCTACGCCCTTTACTATTCTGGGCCAGATTGCGGAGGACCCCTGAACTTGCTAAATATGCGGCAGGCCTAGATGATCTTCTATCAGCAGACACTGGGCGGAGGTTAAAATGGTTCAACCACATAAAGCAAACACTGAAATCCATTGGCTACGAAGATTCCTGGGTATCTCAGGTACCCCCTCAGAAACAGGATCTTAAGGAAGCTTATTGGAGTTGGGTAAATACAAGAGATCTGAACAATCCCAAATTGGGGAAGTTGAGTGTGGCTTTCTTAGAACATAAGCCCGCTTGTAAACTTGAGGCATATCTCGACTTCATTCAGTCCCCTCTGGACAGATCCCTGTATGTACGATTCAGATTAGGGTCCCTCCCCCTTAATTGTGTGACTGCTGGTTGGAAAGGATCCCCACTCCCATCTGCTGGATGTCCGAGCTGCACAGCACCTAGTGAGTCTATCCCTCATTTCCTATTTGCTTGCCATCACTATCGAAGGCCAAGAGCTAAATGGCTCCGTCCGATCTGCAGAATGTTGGGATGTCGTGACTACTGTACTGCGCTACGCATTTTGCAGACGGATACTTCGTCCCTTACTATTGTCTGCGGCATTGCCAAGTATTTGGGCTGTGCGTGGCTATTGCGCAAGAAAAACATTCCATCCCAACTGCACTGACCCATTTATGAGATCGACGGCTGCCATGTATCCTAACGAACTCTAAATAATCAAGCACTTTATTCTCTGCTTTTTATATGTTGTTTTTAACTGTTTTTATAACTTTTTAAGATGTTTGTGACTACTGATGTTTTTATGTACACGTGATCCTCTTTTTAATCATTGCATGTTGTGCTTTTATGATATTTAATATCGAATAAAGCTTTACCTACCTACCACCAAGGGAATTGATTTACTCCACAATGTCATTCCAGATTCTATTTTTTTGTGCTTCTGGCACAGTGAAAGAGCTCTTACCAAACAGCTCCTCATTCTGGTCAACACTCTCTTCTGTGAGGACCTCCAGCTCCTTCTCCGAAAACTTAAGCTTGCACTTTCTACCTGCAAGGTCTTTGTTTGCCTCTTCCCTGGACATATTTGTAATTGTTTGCAGCCAAAGATTCCCACACGGGTCCACAGATGTATTCCTGAAACAGAACTCACTTTCTCTGTGTTACAGAACACTAGGAAGAGCATTCATTTGAACACATCCTCATAGTGATGTTAAAAGTTTGTTCCCAAAAAGCAGCTTTTCCATTTTGCGATTTCCTAATATTAATTCGAAGAATTTGTGTTTCCCTATTGGGAAATCGCAATATAGCTAATGCAACTCTTACCGAATCACAAATTATGCAAAGTGAACTTTTACACATTTCCGTTAGCAATTTCCTAGTAGCGATTCGGATGGAATCACTATTTGGAAATTGCTAAGTGAAGCGTATGTACATATGGCCCTTAGATCCTTGCTGTAGATCTGCCCAGTGCAGTGTCAGAAGATGTCTGAGTTAACACATAGAGACGGACTCAAGGGATGCCACTAAATGTGGTATTGTTACGTTCAGCCCACGCCTGTGGTTACAGTCCCATTTAGAACTACAGATATGTGATAACCCTCAGGTAAACTGTCTTACCATGTCATGGAACCCCATAACTGCCCACCTTCGACTGCCCAATGAGACAACAATGCCTACTAAAGTGGAAAAAGAAAAGGCCTCAGACAGAAATAAGATTTTTATTGGCAGTGATCTATTGGATGAAGAGGCAGATTTTAGGGCAGACCATGTGACCCAGGTGGAGGCTCTTGTTATTGGCTCTCTGAAACATCTGTGGCTTATTTAGACCAGAGGATGCTCAAAATAGACATGTATTGAGGACTTAGCCTCGAGGATTACTAGCATGGAAACAAGAGTTCTGACGCTAGAAAATAGACTCATCAACATTGAATCCTTGGGATGGTCTTTAGAATGAGTTGCTTCAGAATGAGACATTTAGGAATTGCACCATAGAGGTCATGATGTATTTGGAGTCTTAATTGAGACCCTTTAAAATAAAATAAGACCACGTCAGAGTGTTTAACTTTTGCATCAAGGAAGAATAAGATGTTGTGGCCTTGCTACTAGGATTCTTCAAGTCAGACGTGCTTATAATTTGGCAGAGCCTGTGTTTGAAATCTGTAAGGCTACCAGAATTCCTACAAGATGACCAGGCCATGGGTTTCAGAGGTAGGCACCATCATTGTGGGTTTGAGCAGTGCTGACCAAAGGAGGATGGTAACTCGCAATGCAGCAAAATGGAGTCAACTTGCATTCCAAGATAGAAGGATCTTAATTTTCCCAGGCTTGAAAAAACAAAGCAAGGCAGCGACAAGAGCGATAAGTTATAACAAACACTGGCTAAGCCAATAGGTCTGGCTTTATTGTGCCAATGCATGTAAACACAGGTACTCACAAGATTGCATGTACAAATGTTGCTTATGTATTAAACTCTGCCCTATTGGTTATGCCAATGCTGGGGGAAAAAGCAGCAAAAAAAGAATTTTGTTCTGTAAAGAATTTTTATACGAAGATAGAATTCAATGTGGGAAACATCGTGATAATTAAGTGTACTTCTCAAATATAAACAGTCCATCATGCATTGCAATGTAGGTAATTCCTCGAAGGAAGAATGATATACAAAATAGGTAATGGCATGCAGTGATAGACTAATACTCCCCTGAATGAAGTCCAAAGACCTCTCTATACATAATTTAAAGAATTGGTAACACATAACAATCTTACTCAAGTCTTCAAAGACCCAGTACATATAAAAGAAGCCCCCTAGACCTTCTGATTGTTAATGAAGGTGTTGTTTAAATTGACTTCTTAAGACCGGTCAACTGGTCAGACCACTATATTAAATTCTTCTCGGCCGAACATGCGAGCTAATGCTTCTTTTATGACATCATTACTCTTTAGCTGGCCTTGAGAGGAGCCATTTAGCACATCTAATCAGGTGGAGATTCTCCTAGGGAGGTCCAATAGCAGTGAACAGCCTTAACAAATGGGTAGTCTGTGTTCCTATTCCACCAAGTCTGGACTCCAGCTGCTGATTCTGGCCATGATCCAGAGGCAGAACTGGAGAATGATTGGCAACAGAGGCAAACATCCTGCTCTTGCTCCTGGTCAGGCAAGGTAAGTGGTGAAGGATACTAGGCAGCAGAATGTTCTTCCTCCTAAAATGGGGCTCTGAGGCAATGCCAAGGATGCTGGGTATCAGAATCATCTTCTTGCCTCTTGCTTCTGGTCATGCAAGGCTCAGAGGCAGAGATGAACTAAGCTGAGACCAGTACGTATACCTAGTTGTGCCTTTGAAGTGGAGTGACTTCAAAGAAGGGTCTTCAGAGTGCATAAAAGCCCTTTCTTCCCAGCCCTGGCTCCAGACTATCAGGAAGGGGTAATCAGCCCTTTTTGTGGGGACAGGGTGTGGTATATTGACCTGTTGCTCAGAGTGTGAGTGTGAAGTCATAGAATATTTATGCATGCTTGGAGTGATCAATTGGAGAGAGTAGCCTGGTGGAGCTTTACATTTACCATCTTAAAAACTTACAACCTGAACTTATCTCACACAGGACACTGCCTCTTCGGGTGTAGGTGTCTGCCCTTCCCTCCCTTCCTACCCAGGAAGAGCCATCAGAATTCAGATGAGTACTCAGACACCCCTAACCTTCCTGTGTTTGTGGCTGTCTAGAGGGAATGCACAAAGTATAGCTGTCACACATCCAGATGTGTATTGGAGACAGGCTGCAGGTACACAGAGCTGTAAGAGCAGAGAAATGTCCACTTTCTAAAAGAGGCTTTGCTAAAATAGTAACGTTAAACCCAAATTTACCAGTAAAGAAGATTTATCATTACCATTCCAAAGACATAAAACATGACACAGCTATCTGAAGTACGAAGCAGGGTCACTGTAAGTTCGAAAAGCAGGTTTATTTCCAAGCATAAATACACCCACAACTGGGAGCATCCAGGAGCTGTGAATCCCGGATGCAACTGAATTACTTTGCTAGGTGCCTCATAGCTGCTGTTCCAGCCCCGAGCATGGAACACAGCTTAAACATACACAAGTGTGTGCAGCCAATAAACAGTGTGGTCACGTGAAGACGAGAGACCATTTACTATGCAATGGAAGCGTGGTCTCACAGGTAGGTGAGACCACTTTTAAGTACACTACAACATTATCCCCCTAAACAGCAGAAAGGAAAATTTTAATAAAAGAACTATAAAAACATGTAGATTCAGGAAAGAAAACACATGAATGAATAGAATACTACGAAACACACTGTATAAAATGCTAATTCAACATATGAGTTATTTATCCCACTACATAATCTTTAAATTTGCAAGGCATCCGTCTCTGACAACCCAGGCATCTCCCAACTATTTCTCCAACATCAGTATTTGAGAGGTTTGTTCACCAACCAACGGATCAGGCCCCACAGAGGGTGTTGGTTTCATTGAAACCATCTCTGATTCCGGATGCACCTCCTCCCCTTAAAGCCAATCAAACCATTCACAATGGTCAGTACCACTCACCCCATGTTTTTTGACAATATCCAGCTGGGAACTAGTAAAGTGGACCAGGCACCTTTTGTTCCACCATCCTTTGTTATCGAGGAGAGCTGAACCTTTGCTCACCTGTAAAACCAATACTGGCGAAGAAAATCTAGACCTGCCCTTTGCTACCTTTCTTGGGTTCTTTATGAGTACCCAATCTCCTTGCTACAAGTGTAGATCTTCAAAGTGCTTCCCAGTATCAAACTGGAACTTCACGTCTGCCTGCTTCTGCTGTACCCAGGACTTAAGTATGTCCAAAGATTCAAAATCCTGGTTACTTTCTCACTCAGGTAATTGGGAAATAGACCAGTATGTACCGTTCTACCTCTGAGATGGGTAAAAGGTGCTAAACCAGTTGTGCTGTGAAGAGTTATGTTATGGGACCAAACCTTACTGCGTATGAACTCTTGTGGATTTTGCCCAGACGATATTGCGGTTTGTATACCCCCCTTCACAATTCTGTTTCGTCTCTTTTCCAGGCCATTAGAAGTGTGAGAATACAACACCACCTTTAAATGACAGATGTCATTTTGTCTAAGAAATTAATACATACGCTGTGATACAAAGTGTGTGCCATTATTGGTGATGATGACCTTAGGTGGACCCTCACCCACAAATACATCTTGACGAACCTTAATAGCATTGTCAGTATTTGTCCCATCACAAACACAGTAGTACATCCATCTTAAATATGGTAATCCTCTAGAAGAATCAAGTACCTATTACCAGATGATAAAATGTCATATGGATCAGAAAAAATCCAGACCAACTTTGTCCCAAGGATTCTGGGGAAATAGGGCAGGATGAAGTAGGGTAACCAAGGTTCTCCAATGTTTGTCAGACAATAAACATTCAGACAATTTTTCAATTGTGGCTCTCACTTGAGATTCCAAAGAGGGCCACCAATAGTCCTGTTTTATGTGTTTACAAGTTTTGGTGACAACTAGATGTCCCTCGTGGGCTGCCTGAATAATTGTCTTATGTAGGCTCTATGGGGGGACAAAGAGATCATGGCTCATGATCATTTCTTCAACTACAAACAATTCATCAGCCACATTTGCAAAATTTCTCATTCCTGCAGAAAGAATTCTGCGTTCAGGCCTGCTACTGGTAATTAATTCCTTGACCTGAGAGAGAGTCACATCCTTAGTGTAAGCATCACTCCACTCACTTTCTGGTATAGGTGTGCACACCAACACAGCATCAACATCTGCAACCACACATTCCAAATCTTCAGTTTCAATCTGCTCTTCATCCAACACCATCCTAGACAGTCTGCTCTGATTTTTTTTATCTCCAGGTAAGTGTTTGATAATAAAATGATATTCTTGCAGTTTAGGTAGCAGGCAAACTAATCTTGCAGAGGCTTTGTTCGCACCACTGCTACTTAGCATGTGCATGAGTGGCTTGTGTTCAGTGTATATTTAAAATTCTCGTCCCCAAATGTACGACCAAAATTTCTAAATTGCCCAAACACACATGAAGGCTTGGCGCTCAATGGTGCTGTAGCGTGTTTCTGCTGGTTGCAGAATTCTGGAGGCAAAAGCGACTGTGTTCTGTACTCGCACCAAAGGCCCTAAGGCTGCCCCAAGACCAGTGAGGCTGGTATCAACAGTCACAAAACATTTGTGACCATCCTGATATTTATTTACGGATGGAGAGTCTTCAATGAGCTTCTTGACACGGTCAAAGGTAACATGTGGATCATCTGTTCATACATACTTGGCACATTTTTGCAGAGGTTCTACAGTCTGTGCATAACCCTGCACAAAACAGGCATAATATTCTGCGAGGCATTGGAAATAACACAGAGCTTCTCTGTCTCTAGGTTTTGCAGAATCCCTGATGGCTTTAATAAGCGAGAATTTGGGTTTGATATCCTCAGATGAAAGAGTATAGCCTAAATACTCTAGCTCCTTAACCGCAAACTTACATTTCTCATGGCTGGCAGTCATACCACACTTGGCAAGTTTAGTGAGGACTCTGATGAGATTATGAACATGTTCTACCCGACTGCCAGCGTATACCAGAATATCATCCTGGTAAGCTCGTACTCCAGGAAGCCCTCAAGTAAGGTGTCCATCACTTTCTGGAATACGCTGGCAGCGGATGCCAATCCAAAGGGTAGCCTGAGATACTTGTACAAATTGAGTCACAAAAGTGGGGAGTTCTTGTGACTCAATGGTGAAGGAAATTTGGTGGTATGCTGACCTTGGGTCTATGATGGAAAACATGTTTGCCTCACCCCAGTTAGCCAGGAGGTCATGAATCTTAGGAAGGGGATGGCAATCCACCAGTATGTTGTGATTGAGAAAGCGCAATTCAGCACACAATCTAGCCTCTCCTAACCTCTTCTGGGCCAAAACGATATGAGAAACCCATTCTGAGGAATCGCAAGGTGTAATGATCCCCTCAGAACACAAACCCTTTAGAACACCTTTCAATTCAAGGGCGCACTTTATGCAACACTTGTTGGGCACTTGCTTGAGACGAATCTGATGCTAAAAACCTATGACAGTTCCCACTTTGTCAATGAACACCGAAGGAAATTGATTAAGGATACTATTACCACAAGTGTCAGAAACAGAAGAGTTGTTAACCATATTCATATTATACTCTACATCGTCTAATTAGTCACCTGGAAGTTCACCAACAACCACAGGTTCATCCGCACCTGGTTTAAGGTACGGACCCATTTTAGCCAAATCTTGCCAACCGATAATGTTTGTTTCTCCCTCTGAGGGCAACATATACTTTGCTGAACGTATGTCTGCATAAACATTCTAATCTGGAATGAAAACACCCAAGCATATAAATCTCCGTCTCGCCAAATGCTTTCGGGTTGACATTAGATTGAATGAGAACAATACCACTTTTCCAATTTTGATAAAAAGTAACATCTGACAAAATGGTTATTGGAGAGCCCCAGTCAGCCATGACCTGGATACGGACATCACCAACAATCATCTTGCACCAAGGTTCTTTGGCCTTGCATAAATCCACTGAATTGCACTCAATAGTTAAAACAAAATTACTAAGTTTTTTAGAGCAATTGTCTATGTCTTCAGTGACTTCAATGCTGTTGACCTTCATGAACTTTTTGCCACCTCTGTAGAGTGCCTGAAAATGGCCTATTTTCTTACAGGACAATCATCTTAGCCAACTGCAGGACAACTGGGAAAACTACCAATGTGGCTTTTTGAACCATACCTGAAGCACACCAGATACTTCCTTATAGGCTGCTTGGAAGACTTGTTGCCAATGTTCACTGCACATAGGGATTCCTCCTCAACCATGTGTACACTATTAAGGGTTTGACCTTCATGAAGGACTTTAGAAGAAACCATGGCATGTTCAATTCCTTTAGCTATGTCAATAGTTTCTAATAAAGTAGGATTCTTGCAGCTGAGTAACTTTTCTTGAATAGAAACAAGAAATAAAAATTGACCTTGAATCCAAATATCTGTGGTTGCCCCAAAATCACAAGTTGCAGCTAAAATTCTCAGCACTGCAATATACTCCTACACACCCTCATCAGGGCTTTGTTAGCGCTTGAAAAGTTGCGGTGCTCAAGCATAATGCTAGGTTCTTCAGAGAAATGCTTGCTCATGGGCACTAAAGCTTCTTTATAAGAATTCCAATTATCAACTAAATCACCAGGGGGCATATGTATCAAACGTTTTTTTAATCGCAAACGCTGCGATTCGCAAAATAACAGCGTTTGCGATTAAAAAATCGGTAATCGGGATGTATGAGCCAAATCCCATCGCAAAATTAAGGAATTGCTAATTTAGCGATTTCTTAATTTTGCGTAAGCATTTAAGAAATCGCAAATTGCGATTTCCTAAATGATATGTAAAAAGCACCCAAGTTGTGCGAATTATCCTTAAGAAATCGCAAATTACCACCAACTTCCAGTTGGTGGTAATTTGCGATTTCCTTTCAAAATGCACTTTTTTGAATTTTACAAAGTGCCACGTGGCGCTCATACACGCCATATGCACACACATGCTCATTTCAGGGGTGCATCAGGGTGTCATCATGACACCCTTGCACCCTTGAAATTATTCTCAAATTGCGATTAGCAAATTGCGATTCGCTATTTGAGAATTACTTCCCATTCATTCCTATGGGTCTCCTGGCCCATAGAAATGAATGGGCAGGTATTCCTTAATTGCGATTTCGCAATTTGCTAATCGCAATTAAGGAATTTTAAGAAATCGCAAAAAGTTTGCAATTTTTTTAATACATCCCGTTTTGCAATTCTCAAATAGCGATTCTTTAAAAATCGCTATTTGAGAATCGCAAATGGTGATGTTGATACATATGCCCCCTGGTGCCACAACTTCAGGAAGATTGTCAAAAACCTGCTGTGCTGCTATTCCAATACACCTGTACAAATTTGCAACTTTGCATCCTGGTGGAAATTTCACAGCATCTATTACAACAAGATAATTTCAAGGATCCTTAACCACTGACGCCACTTAAGTAAAGGTTTGCCGGGCGTTTGTAGAAATGGAGGAGGCTGTTGAAACTGTTGCGTGGGAGACATTTCAACCAGCAAATATATCAAGATGGTAAACCTCATATAAAGGAACTTGAAGTAGAGAAAGATCTGGAAACAACTTATTCCCAAAGACCATGCATTTGACAAAGGTAAAGAGTAGACAACATAACAGTACTGTGAAGAAAATGGGAAAAAAATGAGAAATGCTTTAAAATTGAAGAAAAGTCCTTAAATGTGAGCTGAAGGACTTTTCATATGATGAAAATTAATCTGCAGGCCACAGTAGACTCATAGTCACGCAAACCTTCACAAATAAATTGGGACCCAAGCACGAACATGTCAGCTCAAGCGTATGTTGCTGGTTGCCATACAAACATCCCCAGAGGCAGTGTGAAGACTAAGCGTGAGCACATCAGCTCAAGCACGCATCGCCTTCAGAGTGCGTGCAGGCCTCGTAGAAGGGGTCCGAAAACAGTACCTTTAATTGAAGAAGCCGCCCGGTCCGACTGGGAAACAGGAAACCGGTTCACCAGGAGAACCACGGCAAACAAACAGGAAGTGGAAGAAAAGAAGTCTGTGCAAAATGAAAAGCAGCTGGAAATCCGATCTTCGTCGGTGGTTGTATCGAGAATCCGCTAGTTGCCAAGATGAAGCACAAGGCAGGACTGTGGTAAGTTAGAAAACTGGGTTTATTTCCAAGCATAAAGACACCCACGACTGGGATCATTCAGCAGCTACGAGTCCCGGTTGCAACTGAATGAATGCTATCAGCCTCACAGCTGCTTTTCCATCCCGAGCATGGAACACAACTTAAACATACACAAGTGCATGTAGGAAATAAACAGCGTGGTCACGCGAAGACACAAGACAATGGACTATGCAATGGAAGTGTGGTCTCGGGGGTAGGCGAGACCACTTTTAAATACACTACACTACTCCTTTCTAATCAGGTTTTACAGCCTAAAAGTGTGTTGAGGACTTTCCAATGTTAACCTATAAGAGGAGTAGGCCTCGCATTAGTGAAAAACAAATGTAGGGATTTTTCACCACGAGGGATGAAAAACTGAAAACTACATTTCCTACCTTTTACTTACACAGCACCCTGCCCTATGGGTTACCTGTGCCCTACCTTAGGGGTGACGTATGTGTAATAAAATTGGAGTTTCAGGCTCGGCAAAGTGTTTTAAATGCCACGGCACAGTGGCAAGCAGTAAAGCTGAACATACAGACTTAGCAGTAGCAGGCCGAGACATGTTTACAGGGCTACTTATGTGGGTGGCACAGTCAGTGCTGCATGCCCACTAGTAGAATTTCATTTACAGGCTCTGGGTATATAGTATACCACTTTAACAAGGGACTTACAAGTAAATGTAAAATTTACCAAACAGGTGTAACCCAATTATACCATGTTTAGAAGAGGGAGCACATGCACTTTATCACTGGTCACCAGCGGTAAAGGGCTCAAAGTCCTAAAGTTATACAAACATGGCTGTCCTTTGATCACTTAATGCTGTACTCATTGAATACTGAAGTCCTCCTTATCTCTCTAGCTCAGGGGTACTCACAAACTTTCTCTCGGGGGCCAAATTTACAGTGTGGTTTGTGGCAGAGGGCCGCACCAGTGGGGGCGGGGTCAGTGGGGGAGGGGGCGGGGCTAGAGCAACAAAAAAAAAACTGTGACCATGAGGTTGAACACAGGCCCCTGCAGCAGACGCCTTCGTCCACTGAGCCACCAGATTCACACATCTCTATCTATCTATCTATCTATCTATCTCGCACTGGCTCCCTCCCTCCCTCTATCACCCTCCCTCTATCACTCTCCCTCTCTCTGTCTCCCCCTCTCTCTCTATCTATTTCTCTCTCTCTCTCTCCCTCTGTCTCCCTTTCTCTCTCCCTCCCTCAGTCTCTGTCTCCCTCTGTCTCCCTCACTCTGTCTCCCTCCCTCTCTGTCTCAGTACCTCCCTCCCTCCCTCCCTCTCCCTCCCTCTAGTCTCCCTCTCTGTCTCCCTCCCTCTCTGTCTCCCTCCCTCTCTGTCTCTCTCCTCTCTGTCTCCCTCCCTCCCTCCCTCTTGTCTGTCTGTCTCCCTCCCTCTTGTCTCCTTCCCTCTCTCTGTCTCCCTCCCTCTCTCTCTGTCTCCCTCCCTCTCTCTCCGTCTCCCTCCATCTCTCTCTCCCTCCCTCTCTCTGTGTCTCCCTCCCTCTCTCTCTGTCTCCCTCCCTCCCTCTCTGTCTCCCTCCCTCCCTCTCTGTCTCCCTCCCTGAAGGACCACACAGTGTTCGTGTGTGTGCAGTTCTCCCTGTAGAGTGCACGTGTGCAGACTTCCAGCCTACAGGCTATAGATATGCAATCTTCCCTCCTGCGCTCTATGCATGTAGAGCCCTTCCCTTTGCAGGCTATATGTGAGCCGTTAAATGGCGTTCAATCCTCTGTGCAGCGAACACATACATCCCTTTCCTGCAGTGTTTAGTGTTCACGTTTCCAGGTGGGAATTCCCTCAGAGTCTTCCAGTTCACCCCGGTATGGAGTCTGGGCAATACTTTTGTGGTAGATCCTTGTTTGATATAAAATCGCCTCGCCTGCAGTCGGCCCTATCCAGAAAATGCAGACGTCCATAGACACGTTTTCTTTTTTGGATCCATTTCACAGGGCAGCAAATAAGGAAAGGAGGAAAGAGAAGGCACTACCCGTTTCCTGGAGTCTGGGTTTTCACTGAGGAGCGAGACCGAAAGAGAGGGAAGACTCGGAGGCTTAGAGGCCGTCACCGGGGCATGCGCTCACAGTTTAATTTATAGGGGATTGGGGCGGCTGTGCGCAGGAGCCAAATGTACATAACGATTAAAAAAACATACCTGTGCAGGCACTGCTGCGAAGGTTCTCCGGGGCTGGAAGGACGTCGTGACACCAGGGGCACAGGAAGCTCACCAAAAGGTCCTTTAAAAGTCAGCTGTAACTAGCGCTAGTTACCGCTGACTTTTAAAGGGCCTGAGCTTCCTGTGACGTCAGAGGCAGGCAGGCCAATCGGAGGAAAGCAGAGACGATGGCCGCAGGAGGAAACGTTGTGATTACGTATTAAACGCGTATTCACAACGTTTGCTCCTGCGGCCATCTTCCCTGCTTACTCCAGAGAAGTGCACTGTACTCGATCTCGATCAAGGTCCGCGGGCCGCCAATGAAGGCCTGGCGGGCCGCCAGCGGCCCGCGGGCCGTACTATGAGGAACACTGCTCTAGCTCAAACTTTGTATTCAATGCAAAAATAACTAGACTCTCCCAATGTTCTTAGCTACAAACTAAGCATCATTGACTGCACCAATTGACTTGGGATAATATGTGACAGAAATCTGAACCTGAAATCCCATTTATACGCAGCCACAAAAAACGCTCAGTACTATCTCAGGCTTATCTAAAATATTAAAGCTTCAATTCTAGAGCCAGACTGTAAAATTGTGGTAGAATTACTAGCAGTCTCTAAACTTAACTATGGGAATCCACTAAACATAGGAATCCCTAAAATAAGCCTAGTTCCCCTGAAAGCTATCCTTAGTGTGGCAGGTAGATTGTTATTGAGAGTAAGACACTTTTATCACAGTGCTTCTGTACTGATTACTTTCAAGTGGCTCCAGAAAGAAGCCAGAAACATTTTCAAAGTGGTTTACACCATGCAAAAGCACTGCATTTTACATGATACTACAAAATACCTAACTCAGAAACTTGCCCTATCAGTGGGTAGCCATTCTCTCAGAAATGCTGAATCTCATCTCCTTTAACCACCCAGGTACAGAAAATTAAAAACTACTTCTCTGGATGAGTACCCAGAACATGAAAGTCGATCCTTCCAGAAGTAAACTTTGATCTTTCCTTCAAAACCTTCAAAAATAATTGAACACTTCTTGCTGACTCAAATACTTAGTAAACTAACCTCTTTTTCTACACTTTTCTTTGTGAAGATGACCATGGTTTTCCATCTCAGTCATTGCTTATTGCCTATATTATTTTCTCCTGTCTGATTGCTCTTTATTGTGTTTCGTTATATTTAATGTAATGGTTCCGCAGGCTTGGAAGCAGGCAATGGTCATCCCGCTGCTCAAGAAGCCTGGTCTGGATCCAAAGGCCCCAGTCAACTACCGGCCTATCTCTCTGCTGCCGGCTGTCACGAAAGTTGTTGAAAAGCACGTGCAGACGGTGCTGTCCAATTTTCTAGACTCGAATGAGATTCTGCATGCCACCCAGTCGGGTTTTCGCCCAAATCTCAGCACGGAGACTGCGCTCCTCGAGGTCTCAGAAACAATTAAAGGGGTTCTGGATACTGGGGGCAAAGCCATGCTGGTGATGCTGGACTTGTCGGCGGCTTTCGACACCGTCTCCCATGACGGTCTTCTCACAAGACTCTATGAGATTGGACTACGGGGGACGGTGTTCAGCTGGTTTTCCTCCTTTCTAGTGGGCCGCCGGAAAACGGTCTGGGCCTCGCCAGATTCCGCCGTGATGCCGCCTCTGGGAGTCGGGGTCCCTCAGGGCTCTATTTTGAGCCCGACCCTCTTTAATATCTTCATGACCCCTTTGGCGGCGTTGGCGGAGTCGTTTGGGGCCCGGATCGTATCTTATGCAGACGACACCCAGCTCCTCTTCTCGTGCAAGAGAGGAGGAGACTTTGATGGGGAGAGTATCCGGGATTGCCTTGGGGCTGTGTTTCAATGGTTTCAACTGAACAGCCTCAAGTGCAATTCCGATAAGTCCGAGGTACTTTTCTTTGGGTGTGACACGGAGCCAGACTGGCAGGCTTGGTGGCCTACCAATATGTTCCCCCCAAATTGTTCATCCCAAATGGCTAAGAACTTGGGGGTCAAGATGGACAAGGGGTTGACTATGAAGTCCCAGATCCTGGGGGTGTCGGGCACTTGCTTCGGCCTCCTTAGGATGTTACGGAGGTTTCTTCCCCTCTTATCGGAGGAGCACAGGAAGCTGACTGTGCAGGCCCTGATAGGCTCTAGGCTAGATTATTCAAACGTTCTGTACCTGGGCCTGCCAGAGTACCTGCTACAGTGGCTCCAAATTGTGCAGAATGCTGCGGCGAGAGCGATTTTTGGATTGAATAGACGCGTTAGTGCTGCGGGCTTGCTCCAGACCCTGCACTGGCTCCCAATCCGCAAGCGGATCGCCTTTAAGGCTTTGACCCTGACATACAAGGCCCTCCATGCGACGGGAGCAAAGTACCTCCAAAGGAGACTTGCCTTCTACCGACCGGCTCGCTCTCTGAGATCAGAATCCCTGTTTTTGGCGATCGTCCCGCGAGTGAAGAGAGTGCGCTTGGGAGGTCGCTCCTTTGGACTACTGGTGCCACAGCTGTGGAACTCTCTGCCTCTTACACTTCGGGGAGCCACCAGCTTACTAGCTTTTAGAAAGGACCTCAAAACCTGGTTGTTCACCCAGTAGGTCTTTTTTTGCTCGTTGTTTTCTTTCTGTCTGTGACACTTTCTCTTTTAATGTGTTATGTTAGTATACTGCAGCCGACCCTAAATAAAAGCGCCGGGACACTCTTTTTGAGTAGCCGTGCGCTCTATAAAAGCCATTTTAACATAACATAACATGACATAACATAACTCTGTCAATCCTGGGTTCTGTTTTTGCTACATAATACTGCAAATAAATAAAAAAGGAACTCATCTGGCTAAATGGCGATGATTTACTGTGGCGTCCCACAAAGTTAGGAGAGGCCAAGAGTGACAAAGTGCATAAGTTTACGCTGGTGCACTTGGGTTGGGCGACCTGGTCACCAAATGAAGCGAACACTGAGAGTGGCACACTGGAGACGACGCCATCGGAGGGCTATTCTGATGACTCGAGTGGTTCTGTCTTTCCTGGCATTCTAGGAGTTAAAGAGCAGCACCTTTTATTTCTCCCCTAAGCCCATGGTGGACTTCCTCTCACATTTCACTTCTCCACTTCCTGCTCTTGTTTCTTCCCCCTTTTCTCATCTTGGGCCTGGTGAGGTTTCTACTGTGTTTTCATTCCAATGTTTTCTATTGTATAAGTGGTATTTCCAGGGCACAAGTCGGGGGTACACGCAGGTACACGGCTTCCACCCACTATTTCCACAAGGTGGACGCAAACCCCCCTGCCAAGAAGTTGCGCCCCACAGAAATATGTTAAACTTGTCTCAGTGTAAGACACCGGGACACGTTCAACAGCACCTGTATGTTGTCTGCTTTTAATTACCAGTAGCAGCGTGCAGGCAGCGAGGGCGCTTTTTCATATTCACCTACAGCTGAGCCGAGGTTAAGGGGCCATCAGGTCACCTTTTGTTTGAATATCCTGACTGGAGGCGGTCTGGAACCTCACACTTAAATGTAAATGCCATGGAGGGGAGGCAAAGGCATACAGCTTGTTATCTCTTCACAGGTACTTAAGAGAGGCATGCTTTTACACAGCATGTCCAGTCCCTGTATATAAGAGATGCCTACATGCGCTGTAAGAATGCTGGATGTGTTGGTCTGTCCCAGTATTTACACAAATTACAATTTCAATAGCACTATTTTATTTATTTAATAGCGCTACCCAACCCAATGCAGGTTGTCAGAGCTCTTTACGTAACATACACATTATACATTGACAATAAATCATGTACATGTGTAAATCAATGTACAAGATGAGTAACATGAGCAGGGCTCGAGTCGGGGTACCACGCAGGTGGACGGCGTCCCCCCACTTATTTTACCAGGTTTTTCCGGGTGGACGCCGTCCCCCCTGCCCAAAAGCTGGACAGCATTGTGTACCAAAGATATGCACCGGTTGTGACGTCACTTCCGGTGACAGCGTCCCCCCACTTCTTTTCATGAGATTCCTGTTGTGACGTCACTTCCGGTGACAGCGTCCCCCCACTTTTTTTTTTAGGACTTGTGCCCTGAACATGAGCCAGGGTTACAAGGTGTAGGAGTCACATGTCCATCATAGCTCACTGTGCTGTTTTACAAGGATTACAATGTATGAACTGCAGGAAACAAAAGGATATCTGTGTTTAAAGCAGTAACCCACTTTACTATCTATATAAAATAAAAATCTGTCATCTGCATATTGCGTGATTCTCAGGGGACGGGCATACAGGACTAGGTCATCTGTGGGTACATATCACCCCGAATTCACAGTGCCCATTTCAAACTCAGAGGGATGAAAGGCAAAGCTGGTCAACTAAGAATGTCCGTCTAAGCTGAATGTTGCACACAGCAGCAGCAGGCGCATTGACACGATGGGCTATACTGCCTCGCTTTGTATCCTATCAAGGCCACTGCGTTGTATGGTTTCACACAAGCCTCGACTTTCTTTTGATATGCAAACCTCCTCACTTTGAACCCCATTTACGACGTAAACAGCCTCTTCGTGTTGATTGTTTAGGAGGTAGGAAGTAGGGGGAACGTGCTGAGTCTCTGTGACAATGGCAGTAACCCATTGAGCTATCCACATAAAATTCAGTTTATCCCCATTTGAAAACTACCAACAGACAAAATGATTGCTCTCCAGCAGGATCATAAATCACTAAAGTTATCGGTAAATGTTTTATTATCGTTGTGCATCGTTGGCAGATTCACTGTGAGGGCCAAGGCTCATGTTTGGGTGGGCCAGGCTCATGTTTGGGTGGGCCAGGCTCATGTTTGGGTGGGCCAGGCTCATGTTTGGGTGGGCCTGGCTCACCCGGACCACCCTCTAGAACCGGGCCTGCAGATAAGCCATAACATGTCATGAGGGCTTTGAAAGTACCTCGCCCTAGTGCGCCCACTAGAGGGTAAGAGACGTTTGTGCTTGCTGTTCATCTTTGAGAGATACCTGCCTTCCTTTGCATGCCCAGGGTAGCTTTAATTTCAGCCTGCCTTTAGATTTCGATAGCATTCTGGCTTGTAACTTGACATCAGAAGAGCTATACAAAATCCCGGCAATCAATCACAAACAGTTCAACAAATAACTAAACAAATGAAGTAGATGATGGTGTTTCCCGGTGGCAGTCTGCATCCCTCATGACCTGCCCCCGGTTTGATTCTCGGGTTGAATCTCTTGATGGGGCGCCGGTGCTCTTCGAGGAGGAGTGGGAAAAGGCGGGCATCCTATAGATTGGCATGTGTCAAAAGTGAAGGATCATTGGGCTGCAGGGCGGGAGTCGTCGTGTACTACTGTTGGAGGGTTGAGAGGAATAAAAAAAGCATCGTCTTGAAAACGCGGCGCCATTTTCGTTTCCCCCTGTTAGGTGGCTGGCCCTCTGAAATATAAATCGATTCGCGGCCAGCTTGTTATTGTGCTTTGATGAAAATACAGCGAAAATAGCTGAATGAGGAAACCAGGGCCTTCCTCTGCGGTCCACACTGATATTTCTCTTAGCCCTGCCACGGTCTCGCATTCACCGGAACGTATGATCTCTTCAAGGAAGCGCCTCCGAAGGGCTGTGTTCCCTCTCTGGCGGGGCAAGGCTGGGGTCCTGTCTCATTAATCTCACTCCTGAAAAGACAATGAATTCCTCGGCCGAACATGCGCGCTAATGCTTCTTTTATGGCATCATTACTCTTCAGCTGGCCTTGAGAGGAGGCATCCATCACATCTAAGGAGATGGAGGGTCTCCTGGGGAGGTCCAATGGCAGTGCACTGCCCTAACAAATGGGTAGTTTGTGTTCCTATTCCATCCGGTCTGGGCCCCAGCTGCTGATTCTGGCCGTGGTCCAGAGGCAGAAGTCGAGGATGCTCGGCAGCAGAGGCAAGCATCCTGCTCTTGCTCCTGGCAGGCAACGGGTGGTGGATGCTGGGCATCAGAATGATCTTCCTCCTAAGACGAGGCTCAGAGCCAGTGCAAGGATGCTGGGTACCAGAGACATCACTGGCCTCTTGCTTCTAGTCAGGCAAGGCTCAGAGGCAGTGCTGAAGGATGGGGTGTCCTGGTCAAGCATGGCTCAAAGACAGTTGAGACATGATAGGCAGCAGAGAGGAGCATCATTCTATTCCTCCTGGTGAGGAAAGGCTCAGAGGCGCTGATGAGGGATGCGGGGCAGCAGAGGGCTACTGCTCCTGGCCGCCAAGGCTCCGAGGCAGTGCTAGAGAAAGCTGGGCAGAAGAAGGAAGGCCCATTTTAAAATGAAATCTTCTGTTCCTGGCCAGGCTACTGCCAGGGAAAAGAAACAAACATCTTTCTCAAAGAGACTCATTCTGTGCCTTGATCGCACCAGGGTTTACAGGTGGTGCAGAGGGATGCTGGGAGCATAATACAGTGCCCTGTCTTGCACCTTTTGCGAATCAGTGAATGATACAAGTTAGCAGAATTAAGCTGCCAAATTTATATTCAAATGCTTATTCAAGGCTCAGAAGCAGAGCTAAAGGCCTTGAAGCTGTTGAAGCTTCAAAGTCAGTTATCATTCTCCCTAGGTATGCCAGATGAGTGAGAGAGTGGTGATAGACGGTCATTATACCAAATTAGACACAAAGTGGCAACAAGTATTGGCAACAACAAAAAGTTTTATCTTGCCCAATTCATGGCTTTGCAATGCTTTTTGACAACGCTGAACAGCATTTGTCAAAAAAAGGTGAATGATGCGTCAGCAGAAATGCATGTGTACACCTCATGATGCAAGGGCAGCCGAGCATGATAGCGCTTGGAGCTGTAAATAAAAATAAATATAAACCTAATTTAAACATGTTCAAAAAAGAGCTTTGGAAAAATAGAGTGGTCCAGGCAAACCTAAGAAAATGGTGGGGAAACAAAGGGAGTAAAACTGAATGGGGGAGCAACAGGAAATGGATGGAGAAGCAACAGAGGTGAAGGAAATAAAAAAAATAACAGAAAGAAGAGCTGGTGAAGGCAATGGATGTGGTGTAAGGGAGGAGGAAGAAGTAACAGGGAATGCAGGGCGGGATGGGAATTTGAGAACTGAGGCAGCACAGGAGGGAGAGAGAGCAAGAAAACAAATGCGATCTCTTGGCGTGTTTAAAGCAAAACGAACAAGCACCTGCAAAGCCAATCGGCCAGGCACTGGCTGGCAGCCTTTTTGCTTTGTCAGTGCTTGTTTTGTCATGGTTTTTATAAAACATTATTTTGGGGACTATCAGACCCTTGGTAATATTTAAAAAAGTAGGGAAAAGATCAAAATACTTTTGGTGTAAATAAACAAATATTGCCTTAGTAGTACCTAGCACTGAAAGGAACCACTTTGTGTGCAGAAGTGATCTTTGTGAAAGGGAAGCTGGAAGACAGCTGGCCTAAAAGTCCTATAAGTATATATATATATATATATATATATATATATAAATATATATAAATTATCTACTGGCGGTCGCCAGTAGATAGTTATAGTTAGGACCGTGTTTCCATAGGAAATCCGCAACATTCTATTTGGAATAACTTTGGCGCCGGTCGACGAATCCTCGCGAAATTTTCAAAACGAATGGGGCGCTACGCTCCGCTCCTACCCTGAAAGTCTCCGGGGGATTCGTCAAGCGGGGGCTGAGAAAAAAGGGGGGCCCCAAAACGCGTTTTCCCCATGCATTTTTCCATAGGACCTTTAGACACAGCTACAGCCCGAACGGCTGAACAGAATTACTTGAAATTTGGCAGAGAGGTAGTCCTCAGGTCAAGGATGTGCCTTTTGTAGGTCTGGTGTAAATCTGTTCAGTAGGTCCTGAGAAAATAGCATTTAAATCAATATATATATCTGTAAGCGCGCTCTGTGCGCTTACCGTAAGCTTACCGTTTGCGTACGGTGCCGTGCGCGAGCTCAATTCTGATTGGTGGTTACATGACTGTAAACATTCGAATCGGTCGAAATCAGGAAGTGTCGGCCGCCATTTTCTGTCTCTCGCACTGAGAAACAAAGGTGGGGAACGTGAAACGGGGGCAACGAAGAGAGTTGCAGACCCCCTAGTGTTTGTCAGGGGGTCCAAGAAGGACCCAAAAGTACGTAAAAATAAATTTTATAATTTTAAAAAAAAATCGCGGGGTACGCGTACGGTAAGCATACCGTACGCGCACGGCAAAAAAAATAAAAATAAAAAAATAAAGAAGTAACAATCACATTTATTAAATAAATTAAAGGACCCACAAGGGAGAAAAAAACAAATGTTACTGCGTAAAAAAAGGTGAGGCGCGCACGGCATGGACTGCGCAACGTCACAGCGCGTCACACAACGTCACAGCGCGCGTCTGAAAAACCAGAAAACCAGAAAAAAATAAATAAACAAATACATAACTTAGCATTTAAAAAACCGTACAAATTCACTGAAAAAACCATAGGTTTCACACACGTTATAGTTAGGAATTATCCTTTACAAAACCTTGCAAATTCACTTAAAAAACCATAGGTTTCACACGTTATAGTTAGCTGTACATTTCACTCGTAAAAAACCAATGAAATTCCACGTTATAGTTAGATCAGGTAACTATAACTTGCGCGACCGCAATCCACAATGTGTAATTTCAGATGTCATCATTGATGTCATGAGTGATGTCACTGAGCATGTCATGAGTGATGTACTATGTGACGTCATCAGCAGTTTATTGTGGGCGCGCAAGTTATAGTTACCTGATCTAACTATAACGTGGAATTTCCTTGGTTTTTTACGAGTGAAATGTACAGCTAACTATAACATGTGTGAAACCTATGGTTTTTTAAGTGAATTTGCAAGGTTTTGTAAATGATAATTCCTAACTATAACGTGTGTGAAACCTATGGTTTTTTCAGTGAATATATATATATATATATATATATATATATATATATATATATATATATATATATATATATAGTGACTCAGACTGGGAAGATCAAAACTCGTCAGTCATATTTAAATTTACTTTAATATATATATATTCACTGAAAAAACCATAGGTTTTACAGACGTTATAGTTAGGAATTAGCATTTAAAAAAACCTTAGAAATTCACTGAAAAAAGGTTTTGTACGCTGCTTCCGGAGGAGTCTCACCCACTTATTTCATGTTTATTGTGAAAATCGGCGGTTGATAGGAGGTTATGAGGGAAAACATTTGTAATTTTGCGGTGCACCTACCAAATATAAACCAACAGACTATTACATAAATGAAGCCTAGCTAATTCTACAACTGCAAGGGTTCTATGAGTGTATCACTTTATAACACCATGAGTACTACCCGTGTGATTACAGAACCAATAAGGCACTGCATAGGGCCACCGAGGCTTCAGCGACTGGTGACGCCCACCCTGCATATTTAAGTAAAGTCCCGGAGGGTGGCGATCCCTGGACTTGAGTTGGCCTCAAAGCCCCCCGAACAATTAATAAACAATAAACAATACCCGGGAGGTTGTGATCCCCTAGGCTGCGAAACGTCTCTGTGCCCTCCCGAACCTAATTTACATGTGAGATTAAGGTCCCCAGTGCTGCAGAGACCCCGTAATATAATAATAGGATTGGCCCCGGAACATTACCCACCAGAAGGCTCATTTAAATGAACGGGTGAGACCCCGCTTAATGTTTTTCTCTCCATTTTCACCATCCGGATCCGCTTTATTGAAGCGATGCAAGGTTTTCCTCCTCTCGCTTCAACGAGGCAAACAAGGATTTGCTATCACAGAGTGGAAGCCTTGCTCCCGCCCTGTAATAGCAAACATAAATGTCCCGCGGATGCACACCCCAGTATGAGCCGCGCCTGGGAGGTGGCTCTCCATAGGGCCATGATGCATTGGTTACGGCATAACTACAGAATTAGTATAAACGCATACTAACACTACTTGCACACGTGTTGTACAGTGACCAGAATGTAGTGAAGAGGCAGAGTAAGCCCAAAATCCAGAATTTTAAATTCTACCAGAGGTCGGATGACATAGTTCAATGAGCCGACGACCCTGGGATGAGTAGAAACAGCTTCACAAAGAAAACGGGTCTTCAGCAGAACACAAGGAAGCTCAAAATATTGGTGAGTGCTGCCTTCTTTTCACCTTCTCCCGCTTGTCGCCAAATTTATGTAGTGAAGAGGAAGACAGCAGTGGATCCGATAAGTAGATTTATTGCAGGAAAAGAAGACAGCTTAAACAGCCACCAACAGGAGCAGACAGCAAGGCAGCCGTCTTCTCCAGCACCGTGTACAAACTCCCCAAGATTCCCCTCATGACAGCCCTACATTCTAACATTACATACTTACATTCTAGTAGCATTACATACTAAAATTCTACTATGACTCACATTGGAATACTACACAGAGCACATGACTTTACAGCAATGAGCTCATGGTTTCATTCATGAGTCTTGAGACCAGTAGGGGCGAGTAGTTCACTTCCCACTCCCTGTATTATATAAACACAAACTAACACTACTTCCACAGGTATGCTACAGCGCCCAGAGCACATCACTTTACATCAATGAGCTCACAGTTTAATCCCTGAGTCTTCAGACCAGTAGGGGTGAGAAGTTTGCTTCCCACTCTCTGTATAGTATAAACACATACTAACACTACTTACACAATTATACTTCAGCGGCCAGTATGCTACAGCGCCCATCACTTTACAGCAATCAGCTCAGTTTGAACCCTGAGTCTTCACACCGGTAGGCGTCAGTGCTTCGCTTCCCACTTCCGGTATAGTATAAACGCACGGTAGAGGTCAGTAGTTCGCTTCCCACTCCCTGTATGGTATAAACACCTACTAACACTACTTGCACAGGTATGCTACAAAGACCAGAGCACATCACTTTACAGCAATGAGCTCACGGTTTAGGCTCTCGGTTTCATACCCGAGTGTAGCAGCATCTCATCTCAGCACCATGTCACTCTGAGCAACACCGCACTTTCAGACCGGTAGGAGTGACTACTTCGCTTCGCACTCCACCACAGAGGTTACAGTGCTCTTATCCTCCTGTTTCCTACTCTTTTCGCCCTTTTTTCCCCTTACTCATTTCAACGGAATCACAAAATGGCTGCCAACACTTCCCAGTTGCAACAGCTCGCAGCCAATAAGCAGCAAGCTTGTGCTCGTAACGCCTCAGCCAATCAGATGGCAGAATTCCCAAAGATCGATATCTGCAAATTTTGATATTTCTCCAAAACTACTGAACGGATATACACCAAATAAACAAAAGCGTGATTTCTAGACCAAGACCCTTCTCCCTGCCAAATTTGGGGTAATACCGTTCACCAGTTCGACCTGTAGCCTTGTCTAAAGTTTCCTATGGAATTTGCATGGAGAAAACACGTTTTGGGACCCCCCTTTTTTCTCAGCCCCCCTTGACGAATCATCCCCAAACTTTCAACATAGGAGCTGATATGAACAAAGAATTCGTTTGGAAAATGTCATGAAGATTCATCAAGTGACGCCAAAGTAATAAGCAAAACAAAAAATGCTCTTCCTATGGAAACTTGGTCCTAACTATAACTACCTACTGGCGACCACCGGTAGGTAATATATATATATAGCTTCACGTTCTCCAAGCCTTCACACAGCAAGGACTTCACGGCACCACAAAGAAGGGTCTAAACAGGTAGCTACTTCTTTTTGTAAGTATTTATTTAACCACCATTGTGCAAAAACATGGACGGTCTATGCGTTTCGGCTCTGTGCCTTCAACTGGACAATAGAGTCTGACTGTCTATATCGCCATTTTAAAGTGACAAGTGCCCATTTAAGTCCCTCATTGATTTTTACTTCTTGTACAGATACAAGACTGTTAAGCCACTTAGTTTCATGGTGGCGATATGTATTCGCCATTTTTCCACATTTCACTTGCTGTAAAGTACATTAGTGAACATTTTTAAATATTTGTAAAAAAGGTTTAAACAATTTTTTGAAACATTTTATGGCGGGAAGTGCAAATGCTTGACTTACAAAAAGTGCAACTGCAAATTTTCCACATTTTATTAACTGTAACTATGTTTTTTTCAGTGAATTTCAAAGGTTTTTTAAATGCTAATTCCTAACTATATCAGGCCTGAAACCTATGGTTTTTTCAGTGAATTTCAAAGGTTTTTAAAATGCTAATTCCTAACTATATCAGGCCTGAAACCTATGGTTTTTTCAGTGAATTTAAAGGTTTTGTAAATGACAATTTGTAATGTATTAATTGTTATACTGATTTTTTTATACTGATTTACTACATTTTTTAAACTGTTTATTTGTAGATATTTTATTTTTTTAATTACATTATACATTACAATACAAAATATACTTTCTCAGAAAGAATTACTTTAGTTTAAATACTTTGCAAATAGCCAATAGACTTTTAAGTACAGTAGTTACAGTTGTTGCAATGGGTAACAAACTTTCAAACACAAAGCAACATTGAGCTCAATGTGAATTTCTATTCAAATGCAATTAGTTACTTTATGGATTACTTTTCTAACCACAGGACTGGATCCTAGATTCAGTCCTTGGACATCTCCTGTAAACAGTTGAGTAAAAGCGTTTTGGTTACAGTAGTCATTTTTAAGGATTATTATTGTATTTTAAAAGTTGACACTTCGAAAAATTTTCACATAGAATCACCAATGTTATCCTATGGCAGAAAATTCACTCAGCAGGTAAGTAGTGTTATCGTTACTTTTTCTTACTCAGTGGTGGATCCTGGATCCAGCACTGGCCAATCTCCTGTAAACAGTTGAAAGAACGTGTTTAAGTCATACAGACGATTTTTTAGGAATATTTTTAGTTTGTGAAAATAGACACTTAGAAACTTTTCTGCTGGAAACCACACACTGGATTCCTATGGAAGGAAATACAAGTTACTGGTAAGTACGCTTAGAATTACTTTTCAGGGTCAGTGCTGAGCTAAAAGATGCAGCACTGGGTTCTCTCATGATAACAGGTGAGTAAATCGGATTTCGTAGTTCGGCTGATTTTAGAGGAATATTTGTACAATGGTGAAGGAAGGGGGCGGGGCCTGAGGTGACGTGTGCAAACGCGCCCTGTGGCGCATTTTAAGTTGGGGAATTAATTCCTCTTCAATCCTGCGGTCCCCTGGGGGCCAACTAGCCCACCAGGGACCTCCAGTATGCGCCAGGGAGCTGCGTTGCAGAGAGGTATTCAGAGGCCACGCCCCTTTTTACAACACTCTGCAACGCAGCTCCGTGGCGCTTACTGGAGGTACCTGGTTTAAAAAAAAATGTAAAAATATTTTTTGGGGCCTTGAGGCTCCTTGTGGGACCCCCTGAGCAGTCCTAGGGGGTCAGGGTGTTTCTACCCTGCACCCTTGTTGCGTTTTGCCCCTTTTTTGGGGGGGGTTTCTTGTGCCTCAGTTCTACCGAGGCACAAGATGGCTGCCAACACTTCCTGATTCAGAGTGTTGGCAGCCAATTAGCATACAGTTCGTGCTGGGGAGGGTGCGCGGATCCTCCGAGGCCATAGATATATATGTACTTTTAACTCTAATTTTCTCAGGAACTACTTAACGGATTTACACCATTTAAGCAAAAGGCACGAGTCTGAACTGAGGACTACCTCTTTGCCAAATTTGGTGTAATTCTGTTCAGCAGTTCGGGCTGTAGCTGCGGCTAAAGGTCCTATGGGAAAATGCATGGGGAAAACGTGTTTTGGGTCCCCCCTTTTTTCTAGGCCCCCGCTTGACGAATCAGTGATGTCATCAGTGATGTCACTGACCATGTCATGAGTGATGTAATATGTGACGCCATCAGCAGTGCATTGCGGGGGCGTGAGTTATAGTTAGCTGAACTAACTATAACAGGGGAATTTCATGGGTTTTGTACAAGTGCTATGTCCAACTAACTATAACTTTCCCCAAAACCTATGTTTTTTTCAGTGAATTTCAAAGGTTTTTTAAATGCTAATTTCTAACTATAACGTGCTTGAAACCTATGGTTTTTTCAGTGAATTTCAAAGGTTTTTTAAATGCTAATTTCTAACTGTAACGTGCCTGAAACCTATGGCTTTTCCAGTAAATTTCAAAGGTTTTTCAAATGCTAGTTTCTAACTATGCCTACAGAGGTAGGACATGTGAAGAAAGAATAAAAAACGCACAGAAAGAAGCAAAAGAAATGCAGAAAGAAGCAACAAAAGTCTACAAAGACAAAGAAAAGTGCAGGAAGAAGCAGGACATGTGCAGAAAGAACCAACAGAGGAGCAGAAAGAGGCCTTGTTGCAAAATCATCCTGTGCCCACAACTTTTTCAGACGGGTACTGGTGGTAACTGACTCTGACTAACCAGGCCTAGAGCCAGTGCTATGCTAAAAGACACTTAGAATACAGTGAAAACACCTACATACACTAGGGAACACTATGCATTGGGGTACCGCTGTGATTAGCATAACCTCCTCTGTAAGGCCCTAGCACATAATAGGGCAGGGGGATTAAAACTACCTCTAAGTCAGAGGTGCAGAAAGGCCCCGCTCCCTCCCTTCACCACAGTGCAAATGCACCCTGTGGCGCGTTTTAAGTTGGGGGATTAAGTCCCCTTGAATCCTGAGGGTCCCTGGGTTCCAACTAGTCCACCAGGTACCTTCAGTAAGCGCCACAGAGCTTTTGTTGCAGAGAGGTGTAAAAAGGTGCGTGGCCTGGACCACCTCTCTGCAACGCAGGCCTCTGGCAGTTACTAGAGGTACCTGGTGGTCTAGTTGGCCCCAAGGAGCCCTCAGGATTGAACGGGAATTAATTCCCCAACTTAAAACGCGCCACAGGACGTGTTGGCACACATGTCCCATCAGGCCCCGCCCCCTCCCTTTCCCACTGTGCAAACTCGCCCCGTGGCATGTTTTAAGTTGGGGGATTAAGTTCCCTTCAATCCTGAGGGTCCCTGGGGTCCAACTAGCCCACCAGGTACCTCCAGTAAGCGCCAGAGAGCTGCATTGCGGACAGGTGTAAAAAAGGGATGTGGCCTGGACCACCTCTCTGCAACGCAGACCTCTGGTGCTTTTTGGCGGTACCTGATGGACTAGCTGTCCCCCAGGGGCCCTCAGCATTGAAAGGAAATTAGTTCCCCAACTTAAAATGCACCACATGGCGTGTTTGCACACATGTCACCTAAGGCCCGCCCCCTTCCTTCACCACTGTGCAAACATGCCCTGTGGAACATTTTAAGTTGAGGGATAAAGTCCCCTTGAATCCTGAGGATCCCTGGGGTCCAACTAGGCCACCAGGTACCTCCAGTAAGGGCCACAGAGCTGCGTTGCACAGAGGCGTAAAAAGGGGCGTGGCCGTGACCACCTCTCTGCAACGAAAGCATCTGGCACTTTTTGGAGGTACCTGATGGGCTGGTTGTCCCCCAGGGGCCCTCAGAATTGAAAGTGAATTAATTCCCCAACCTAAAACGTGCCACAGGGCATGTTTGCACACGTCACCTCAGGCCCCGCCCCCTCCAAGCAACACTCTGCAAACGTGCCCTGTGGTGCGTTTTAAGTTAAGGAATTAATTCCCCTTCAAGACTGGGGGTCCATGGTGGCCAACTAGCCCACCAGGTACCTCCAGTAAGCGCCACAGAGCTGCGTTGCAGAGAGGTGTAAAAAGGGGCGTGGCCTCTGAACACCTCTCTGCAACGCAGCCCTGTGGCACTTACTGGAGGTACCTGGTGGGCCAGTTGGCCAACAGGGACCCCCAGTATTGACAGGGAATTAATTCCCCAATTAAAAACGCGCCACAGGGCGCATTTGCAGAGTGTTGCTTGGTGGGGGCGGGGCCTATGCATGATCGTGCTGATATTTTTGTGATTTTTTTGTAAGGGGGCTGTGTGGCCCCCCTTCTTTATACTGTTTTTGGGGTCCTTGGGACCCCATCCCCCAGGGCCTGACCCCAAATATAAAAAAACAAAAATTATTAACGGGAAGGGGGCCGCGTGGGCCCCCCTCCCGTGGCCAATTCCGGGCCCCGTTCCCCATCCCCCGGCCTTTGTGTTTTTTTGGGGTTTTAAAAAAAATGATTATTGGGGAGGGGGATCGCATGGCCCCCCTCCCTGGCCACTTCTGGTCCTGGGTACCCCATCCCCTGGGGCCTGGCCACCTCGTTGGGGACCGTGGGGGAACCCCAATTCCCCCACGGTCCCTGCCGGCTCCCCACGTCCTGCAGAAGCCAGCATTGCTTTTCCACATGGGGAACTGCTGACATGTAGCTACCCGTGTGGAAAAGCAATGTGGTTTGGATTTTGGAAGAGAGAGCAGGTTTCCTGCTCTCTCTTCCAAAACCCAAACCCCAGTTTGTTATGACAGGGTGGGAGCCGTGAGGCTCCCGCCCTGCCATAGCAAACAGCAGTGTCCTGAGGGTGGGCACCCCGGGACACTGCAAGAGCCGGCCCTGGGCCACCACAGGCTCCAGGAGGGGGGGCCGAGCGGCACCCCTCCCCTTACATTGGCAAAGCCCCGGGGAGGTGGTGGTCCCCGGAGCTTGGGGGGGCCTTGGAAACCTCCACACATAAAAAACTAAAGCCCCAGGGGTGGCAGTCCCCGGGGCTGCGGGGGGCCGTGAGCCCCCCGCAAATATTTATAAAAAAGCCCCAGGGGGTGGCGGTGCCTGGGGCTGCGGGGGTCCCCCTTGGGCCCCCGCTATTATGTTTTTTTTGTATTACATGCATATTTTGGGCATGCCCCCGGGACTTGGCCCACCCGGGGGCTAATTAATAACGAAACGCTGGAGCCCAGGCTTCATTTTTTAAAAAGAATTCTTACGGATCCGCGGATCCTCCGCGCATCCCGCGATTTAACTTCGAGTGCTGCTCAATGCATGGGTAACTTTGGAGCTTGAATATTGGGCGGCTGCCCAGCCACGAGCTTTCACCACCCAGTAAGTGAGGGGGCCACGGGGACTGTTATTTAATGAGCTGTTTATGGAACACAGGCACGGGATTGAAAGAGGACGCTGTCTGCTGTGGTCCATCTGTGGGCTTGAAAGGATGGCAGAAATTAGTGCTATCATCTGTGAGAGAAATTACCAGGACTTCAGTAACCATAGTGCTTTGCGGTCATAAGACCGGCCCATCTGGGGGCGTAATTCTTGTATTTTATGGACTGAAACCGGATGCACGTATCCAGCTCCAAAAAGCCTCGGAGGAAGAAAGAATACTTTTGAAACGCGTCAGGCGAAGGGACTGGCTGCCGTATGTTAGCGGTGAACAGGAGTCCACTTATACCTTGATTAAACGCTTACCATCTTGTGCCTGTGTTCGCGTGCTGCTCAATGTATGGGTAACTTTGGAGCTTGAATATTGGGTGGCTGCCCAGCCGCCGAGCTTGCACCACCCTGTAAGTGAGGGGGCCGCGCAGACTGTTATTTAATGAGCTGTTTTGTGGAACACAGGCACGGGATTGAAAGAGGACGCTGTCTGCTGCGGCCCATCTGCGGGCTTGAAAGGATGGCAGAAATTAGTGCTATCATCTGTGAGAGAAATTACCAGCACTTCAGTAACCATAGTGCTTTGCGGTCATAAGACCAGCCCATCTGGGGGCGTAATTCTTGTATTTTATGGACTGTAACCAGATGCACATATCCAGATCCAAAAAGCCTCGGAGGAAGAAATAATACTTTCGAAACGCATCAGGCGGAGGGACTGGCTGTCGTATGTTAACAGTGAACAGGAGTCCACTTAAACCCTGATTAAAGGCTTACCACCTTGTGCCTGTGTTCGAGTGCTGCTCAATGCATGGATAACTTTGGAGCTTGAATATATATGCGTTATGTGGGTAGTACCAAGCTGCAGGTGCACGTCAGGATATTGCAGCATATCAGGGCCATTGTCAACAATGACACGTCCAACCCGGTAGCGAGACATTTTAAAAGCACACATGATACTGACTTGAGTTGCCTCTCATACTTCGTGATCAATGCAATTTCACCTCTTAGAAGAGGAGGCAACAAAGAAATTTTTTTAAGACAACTTGAAACCCGCACTATTTTGGAGTTAGACAGAAAGGTTCCGCATGGACTGAACACAACTGAAGATATGCATAATTTTTTTATAAAGGTGAAGGCAGGGACTCCCTTCTGCATTTTAAACTTCTTTTCTATGTGTTTTTAACTAATAACATATTTTTCACATTCCACCACTTTTGTATATAGAAAAATATGTTTAATTTACCATTTTTCAGAGGTTTTATAGGGGATTTTATCCGCATCTCACTTTAGACACTTAAGTGGTCAGTTAAATATTTTTTTAGAGGGTGTTTTTTTAGGTATTATTACTGTTAGTTATAGGTCGCACTTGCACTGGATATATTGCACTTTCTGACACATAAAACACCTGATACAGTAAACATGGATGGCATCTGTACATTCATTTGGTATGGCAGAGCAAGATATACTTACAAGCTAGGCATTCAACTTACCCGAGAATATAGGGAATGTCGTTTTGTCTGAAACCAAGGGGCAAGATATTACAAAAAAACAGCATTTTGGCTGAAATAATATTGTCTCTAAATTTATGTTTTCAGACAATGGTGCAACATCTCAAATAATGTCTAGTTAGAATGGAATGTAAAGGGTTTTTTGCAGCGTTACACCAATATGCTTTTTGACTAATTGAAGCAACAGTGACATAAGTTTATGCACGCTGTGTTTACCTTATTGTGTATATAATTTTTAAATTCAATTTATACATTTTATATTCAATAGAATTTTAGCATATTTATATTTTGTACAAAAACAGAGACATATATTTACAAATGTATCTTTTTTAATGACAAATTATAGGTGTCGTTTTAAACCCGATATACATATTTTTCCATTTGTTTATGATATGTTATTTTACCATATGTATCAGTATTTATACAGTAAGATGTTTACATTTGCCTGCTTGTATGCCAATAGGAATATTTCCTGCATTTGCACAATGGTACAACTTTGCGGAAGGTTTCTTCCATGTCTATGATCATGTGACACGGGAAGGTGCACATCCAGCAGTTTGAAAATGTTTTGGCGGAATGGTTCTCAGTGTGTGAACAAGGGCACGGCTGTGCTCAAAATGCGTCACGGCGTAAGAAAAGAAAATTCTACCTGCCATCACTATCAGGGTCTGCTTCCCTCTGTTCGCCGCTGCTATTGCTGCCGCGCTGTTGTGGAGGTTCGGAGAGTTCTTGGCTGCAATATATATATATTATCTACTGGCGGTCGCCAGTAGATAGTTATAGTTAGGACCGTGTTTCCATAGGAAATCTGAAAATTCTATTTTGAATAACTTTGGCGCCGGTTGACGAATCCTCGTGAAATTTTCAAAACTAATGGGGCGCTCCGCTCAGCTCCTACCCTGAAAGTCTCGGGGTGATTCGTCAAGCGGGGGCCGAGAAAAAAGGTGGGTCCCAAAACACGTTTTCCCCATGCATTTTCCCATAGGACCTTTAGTCGAAGGTACAGCCCGAACGGCTGAACAGAATTACTTGAAATTTGGCAGAGAGGTAGTCCTCAGGTCAGGCATGTGCCTTTTGCATATATGGAGTCAATCTGTTCAGTAGTTCCTGAGAAAATTGCAGTTAAAAGTACACAAATATCTATAGGCGCGCACCATGCGCGCACCGTGCGCGCACGCTAACGTGCGCGAGCGTAATTCTGATTGGTGGTTACATGTCAGTTAACGTTCGAAACGGTCGAAATCAGGAAGTGTCGGCCGCCATTTTGTTTGTTTTGGGTGCGACAGTGAAAAAGAGAGGTGGCGAACGTGAAAAGGGGGCAGGGTAGAGAGTCCCTGACCCCCTAGCCTTTGTCAGGGGGTCCCTGAAGGACCCCAAAGGGTGAAAAAAATCGCGCGCGAGTTATAGTTATCTGAACTAACTATAACGGGGGAATTTCATTGTTTTTTTACGAGTGAAATGTCCACCTAACTATAACATGTGTGAAACCTATGGTTTTTAAAGTGAATATATATATATATATATATATATATATATATATATATATATATATATATATATATATAAATGCAGCATGAAAAACAAATGTTTTTTTTAAAAGCTCTCCATGCCGCGCCCCTTTCCTTAGATGAGCTGCTTCTAAGGAAAGGGGCGCGGCCGCCATTAAAGTGAAAGCGTGGTATGGGGCGCTTTTACAAAAAAAAGCATTCGTTTGTCAAGTTGACAAACAAATGTTTTATTTTGTAAAAGTGCCCCATGCCACGGTTTCACTTTAATAGCGGTCGCGCCCCTTTCCTTAGACGAGCCTTGTCTAGGGAAAGTGGTGCGGCTCGTCATTAAAATGGTTTTTTTGTAAAAGCCCTTCAAGCAATTTAGAAGTTTTAGTGATCGAAGAGCTGATATAGGTAGCCCAACTAACAAGGATATCCATCATCTCCTTTCATATCAGCAAGGCCCTTCAAACTAAATTTTTTAGGCTAAGAGGCAGTCCCACCTTTGGAATTTCCAGATTTGTCAGAAGTAAAAACAGAAAAGTAATTCCTAAAAAATAACCTGGCTAAGCTATTAAACAAGATGTAACTGTCAAGTACTGCAGCTTGCCTTTAAAGGGTACATTTAAAAAAAATGAAGGGTCAGGTAAGTGAACATATACTGTATTAGTTAGATTTCACTATAACTTATGAGAGCGAGAATAAGAGTAACTGAGATGAAAACAGAATGTATCATAAGGTGAGAGCATGGGACCATATGAAAATAGTGTTACTTTGCTGATCCTTTGTAGTCAATGGAGTACAATGTGTTCAGAAATAATTTTAAGTTTAATTCTAGGTCACTTTAGGTGGCAAGACCAGGATCACAGAGAAAGCTCAGCTCTGTGGAACATTGACAAAGTTCACATAATTAGCTTCAGACTTTAAAGCAGGGATGGTGCTCAGCTCACTCAAGCATCGAATCTCAAATGAGAGAGAGCTGCTGGGGATAACACTCCAGGAAATTGGTGCATGCAGTCACAAACTAGCATAAAAAACATATTAAGGATCAAAGGTCTTCAAACTGTGGGGTGCACCCCCCTAGGGGCTGTAGACGGGTTCCCAGGGAGGGCGCAAGTGCCTCTGCAATTATATGTAAATGAAGATGGCCTTGAAGATCGGCCTTGTTTAATTGCTGCATTTCCAGGCTGTCTTACTTCACACAAGGCACTTGAATTCTATTGAAAAGAATGAGAACTGTAGAGTGCTATGGGGGAGGAGGTCAGCGAGTGTGATGGCAGGGTCAATGAGGTGGTTCAAAAAAAATAAAAAACAGAACAAAATGGTCTAAGTTGTTTTTCTCACTGTCAGGTAACAGTGTATAAAATGATGCACTAGCAGTTTCATTTTAATTGAAAAAGGAATGCTGGTTAAACTAACTGCTGATAACTATACTCTTTTAGGTTATGAAACCTCAGCAAATACCATCACTGCAGATGTCTGTGTGTTAAAGCTGAGCAACATATAATTGAACCCTTGTTGGGTCATTGAGGAACAGTGGCCTTTGTATTTATAGTCAGGTCCACTTGAATTATGAGATTGTGAAACGGCAGCATGTTTCCGCATAATTATGGTTTTGCCACATAATCCATCATGTGCCGCACAATTTGAAGATTTTAACCAAAAAATGGTTTCTAGCCCAAACGGTTCAAGTTACTACAAATGCAGCGACACGTGTTGCAGTGCAATGGAAGGCTCTTTGTAAGTGGTGACTGGTCACTTATCTTTTGCTTATTAGTATATATGTGGGTCTTAAACTGGTACTCATGAGGGGCAATATATGCCAGGACAGTGTTAACAAGTGTAAAAATGACAAAAGAATGCATTAATACTATCACAAAATGTGCTACATAATTTGCCTTTTCTTGATGCAAAATGTAGTCAACCCATAATTTGGCCGTCTGCAGCATAATTCCAGTGGCCCTATTTATAGTGCTATGAGGTCCCTGCCAGTGGCAGAAAGCATGGTGAATATGTAAGTCATTATTTTAAAATAGTATTTCACACAGTCTAAACTAGGCTGCTAGAAAATGATGCAGTGTTTGAGATGAAACGAGTTCTGACAAAATATAGGGTTTGTATAGTATAGTAACAAGTAATCAGTCTGTACCCAATTCAAACATTTTATAAGTGTCTCCCTCATTCCAGAACTCAGTTTATAACACCCCTAAATTACATCTCAGAAAGAATACATCTTTGCCACTTAGAAGCTTTAAGCAGAGACACTGAAAATATGTGTCAAGAGAGGACTTAATTATGCAGCTGGGTTGACTAAATTATGTGGCAAGAAAAGATATATTATGCAGCATAATGCGGCACATTTTGTGGTTAGCCGTACTTCATTATTTTGTCATTTTAACTCCTGGTAACCCTGTTGGGAAATATTTCACCTCATTAGTACCAGTTTAACAACCAAATACAGCAATAAACAACTACAAGATTACCAATCAATCTTTATAAAGGACCTTACACTGTTTGAGAACACTTTGCCACTTTTCAAGTAACTTTTGTAGTTTGACCTAGAATCAAATCTTGTTTGTTAAAATCTGCAGATTAAGAATCAGGTGATGGACTATGTAGCAAATGCTGTAAATCCATAATTATGCGGAAAATAGTGCTGCTGCAGAAACTCATAATTCCAGTATCCCTAGCTTTAAGTGACCCAATCAATTAACGGCTGGTAAGAAGGCTTGTTCCTCCTTTAACTCTGTGCACTATGACCACACCCTTGCCTTCAGGCAGGAGCACCTCAAAGTCAGATTAACAGGCCAGGTGGATTTTTTTAAGCAGAGTCTATTGGGTGGCAATGAGAAGGCCAGCATGGTTGCATTCAGATGCAGAGCCCTGATCCTCTCAACCCCTGGGGCCTCACAGTAATGGTCCAGTAGAACGAGGAAAGGAGCGAGATTCATGGATATTGTCAAAGAGATGGCCCAGAATAGGGAGCACTGTGTTGGAACTCCTTGTTATGTTTACAGAAGGCCAGAGACAGCTTCCTCAGAGAGATACCCCAAGAAAGGGAACAATATAAGTGGCCTTTTTTGCTTTTTTTAAAAAAAATGTAAAAGGCATTCATTAGAGCAGCAGATACTGCTGCCAGGTGTGTAAGTGGCCACTGCTGCTCAATTATGCCTGTCTTACCATGAGAAAATACAGAAGGGGCCCCTTTTCCTTGCTAGCATTGGCGCCTAGGTCACCCTTTGTGCTTTTAATCACAAAGGGGCAGAAAGTATAATTTATGCTGCAGGCCCAGCATTACGAGGAGCCAAATAAACCCCAGTGCTGGCTGTTTTACTACCCTTCCTTGCTTGCATTATGGCCTACTGCACACTTGCCAGTGTTGCTGGGGCCCTCAGAGCAATGACCCATTCAAAGGGAAAATTAAAGCAGAGGAGACACCTTTGTTTGGCCTCAGAGAAATGGCAGAGAGAGGGATATGGCAAGATAGGAGTTCATGTTTTTAACAAAGGGCAGAGGAGACTTCCCTCTTTGTAAGGCAGTAGTTTATCATTAATGAATCAGATGCGGCAGCACTGGGGTCCAGGGATCCAGGGGACCCACTGCATCACTTTTATGACTATCTCACTTTAAATAAGCATTTACAATGCAATAGGTCTCACAATTGCGAGATTTTGAGCTATTATCATTGTAAATGACAATGCCTTTTATTCATGGCTTTAAAAAATCTGGAATAATAAAAGTCATTGTCATTTACAATACCAATAGGTCAAAGTTTGGAAAATGCGAGAAGAGGGTGCGCACTGCACTGTACAGGAGAGGGCAGACTGCACACAGTGCGAGAAGAGGGTGCGCACTGCACTGTACAGGAGAGGGCAGACCAAACAGTGCGATAAGAAGGTGGGCACTGCACTCGGTAAGGAAGGACTTCAGATTTCCCAACAATCACGCTGGCATATCTTGTGAACATACATTATATGAGAAGCAGGGCATGGGCGATGGGGGGGGTGGGGCTTAACACCGGAACTGCCTTAAAGTCCAGCTGGTGAAGTATATGATAGAAGGACAGACTGCAGGGTGTGAGGTGTACAGGGCAGACTGCACACTGTGAGGTGTAGAAGACAGAGTCTGTTGTAGAATGTAGAAGGCAGACTGCACGCTGTAGGGTTATAACACAGGCTGCAAGCTGTGAGGTGTTTATGGCAGACTGCACATTGTAGAGTGCATAAACAGACTGCACGCTGTGAGGTGTAGATGCCAGACTGCACGCTGTGAGGTGTAGATGCCAGACTGTACGCTGTAGAATGCATAGGCAGACTGCACGCTGTGAGGTGTATAGGGTGGATTGCACGCTGTGAGGTGTATAGGGCATAGTACAAGCTGAGAGGTGTGTAGAGCAGACTGCACGCCGTGAGGTGTATAGGGCACAAACTGCACGCAGTGAGGTGTATAGGGCACGCTGTGAAGTGTATAGGTCAGACTGCACACTGTGAGGTGTAAACAGCATAGTGCACGCCGTGAGGTGTATAGGGCACAGTGCATGCTGTGAGATGTATAGGCCAGACTGCACACTGTGAGGTGTGTACACGGGACAGTATTATAATCTGTGGTGCACGTGCAAGACTGAACTTTGTGCTGGGGGTGTTATGGTGGATTACGTTGATGAGACTGCACTTCACATGCAGACCGGCTGAATAGTCTGGTTCAGAAAGCAGGCGCTCCACAAGCAGCAAGTAAGAACCGTGCCGGAGCCCGGGCGTGTTTGGGGTGCGCAGCCTTAGAGGTGATGCCTCCTCTGGTGGAAGTGTGTTTGAATGCAGCAGATGGCTTCTCCATCCAGGCTGGAGTAAGCAGGCAGCAGCACTCTAATGCTCCCCACGTAGGGCGGGTTCTGTTGGGGAAGCAGGCAGCATTGCCGGCACCGGCGGCCACAGCTGGGGGGGAGGCTTTTCCTGGTGTTGCGACACTCCCGAGCAGAGCCAGCAGCTGCACTAGCGAGCGGCGGAGACAGGCTGCACATAGAAAGGTTCCGGTTCAAGTGGGTGGTAACATCTGGCAGAGCTCAGCGGTGGAGAGAGAGCACCGACCAGCAGCTCAATGCCATTGTAAACAAGCTGGAAAAAAGTCTTACCGACTAATTAAAGGAGACTGTATAACGCCGCAAGTAAAAGATCCAGTCTGGATGGGCCGTCCCAAAAGGAGACAGGGCAGTAACAAAGAAGCCTCATTTTCAATCGAAGCCAGCGTTTACCATAAACGATGACACCTGCCAATGAAAAATAGGGGTGGGTCTTCAACCCCACTTCTAAAACATACCCTACTACAATATGCTTCGCAGACCTAAAAAGGGACATAGGAGCTTATTTTCCTTTCTAGCATTAGGACGTAACTCACCATGGCAGACAAAAAGTTAGACAACATGTGGGAGCTCTTTATCTCTGAAAGGGAGTGATGGTCTGAGATTGTAGTGATGGTCAGTCATGGTGGGGAAGAGGTGAAAGACGCAGGGGGCTTAGGCTGCTACTCAGGACTCAAGTTATCATAAGAGCAGCAGGTGTAGTTGCATTGGGGTCCAGGAGTGTGAGAGGTTCCCAGCATCCCAATTATGGAGAGAACTATTTTTGGATTAAAGCTTGTTTTTGTTTTATGCATTTGCGTTTCATAAGTCTCATGTTTAATGTGATTTATGAGCTATAGAAAAACGGTACTCTTGAAATGATCTCATAATCCCCACCCACTGCACTAAGCCATGACCCTCCTGCTCCCCCAATCTCTTCCATAAAGTTTTGAGGGTGGCCAAACTTCAAAACATTTTGCTCAGAGGGGTTCACAGTAAACACAGTTGAAGACCTCTGCATTAAGTATATAGACGCATAAACTCATCTTACAAAAAGCTGTTTAAAATCCCTGTTAGACCTAACAACCTAAAGGTGGTCTTTCCCCAACTTTTTGTCTGAATCCCTCCATTTTTCTGTACTCTTTTTTGCTGGCTTTAGGACTCTGCACACCTTATCACTGCTAGCCAGTACTAAAGTGCATGTGCTCTATACCTAATACATGGTAACATTGGCTCATACCCAATTGGCCTATTTAATGTACACATAAGTCTCTAGTAAAGTGCACTACATGTGCCCAGGGCCTGGTAATCAAATGCTACTAGTGGGCCTGCAGTACTACTTGAGCCACCCACCTAAGTAGTCCTCTAACCATGTCTTAATTTTGTCACTGCAGGGCCTGTATGGGCAGTTTACTGCCACTTCGACTTGGCATTTAAAACTACTTGCCAGGCCTTAAACTCCCCTTTCATTATACATAAGTCACCCCTAAGGTAGGCCCTATGTAACCCATAGTGCAGGGTGCTGTGTAACTAAAAGTTAGGACATGTACTTTTATGTTTTACATGTCTCAATAGTGACAAACAGCTTAATTCGTTTTTACTGCTGCAAGGACTACTCCTCTCATAGGCTAACATTGTGAATTCCTTAAAATACCTTTAAGCTGTACTTCCTGATTAGAAAGGAGAAGCTGCCTCATGTTTCATATCTTTGGATTGGTAATGATAAATCCTCTTTACTGGTAAAGTCAGATTTAACATTACTAATTTAGAAATTCCACTTTTAGAAAGTAGACATTTCTCTGCTCTTACTGCTTTCTGTGCCTTGCAGCCTGCCTCTAATACACGTCTGGACTGGGTGACAGTTACCGTTTGTGCATTCCCTCCAGACAGCCACAAACACAGTATGGTAGGTATGGCTGAGTACACTTCTATATTCATCTGTATTCGAATGGCCCTTCCTGGGCAAGAAGGGAGGAAAGGGCTCCCACTCCCACATAAAGGGCAGATTATCCCCACAGATAGCCTAGCAGACAGGACTGGGTTGAAAAGGATACTCTGCTCTTTCAAACCACTCTTTAAAGTTTCCCCCCACTTCAAAGGCATATTTGGGTGCAAGTACTGAGTCTCTGACCCCAGCAAATCAGGCACTTCTGGACCTACACCTGATCCTCTGTCAGAAGAATTGCTGTGCTGCTCAAAGGACTCAACTGGCCTCTGAAGTAGCAGGCTTGCTGTTCTGCTTGTTGCCCTGCTGCTTTCTGCTCTCTGACTCCGCTGAAGAAGCGCTCAACTCTGCCTTCTTCTAAGTGATCTCAAAGGACTTTTTTACTTGCCTCCTGCTGCTTGAGACCCATGGATATTAATGTCTCTACACCTGCTCCTGTGTCTGGCTCACTGGAAGTTGCCCAGATACTTGCAACACCGATTTTGGTGCATCTCCTATCAGCGTGTAGCAGAACTGGTACACTGACCCAGTTGTGGGAGTAAAATCGGTGCATCGCTTCAGAACCAGCACTCTGCTTCCAGGGATCGACGCATCAGACCAGGTATCACCGCCTCTGCAGCTTGGTGAGATTGATGCACCCCTCGGCTGTGTGGCAGAAATCAGTGAATCGCTCGATGCCTCTGGACTGCAGCACCTGTCTTTGGAATTGACGTATCGCCCTCACTGCATGGAAAAGATCAACACATCTCACTGCTTGCAACCAGGAAAGGTACTTAGTTCCTCCGGGGCCTACGTGGGTCCCGTAGACAGCCGGCGTTCTATTGTGGTCAGCCTGAACTTTGACTTTGCCCTAATCCAGCATGACCTAAAGTAACCTTTTTGGGGCTACTTGCTTCTTCCCTCAGAATTCAATATGTCAACTTCTACACATTATTTATAAAGTCGTACTTTATTTTTCTAAACTGTTGTGGAGTCTTTGTGTGGTGTTTTCACTGCACAAATACTTTACACATTGCCTTCTAAGTTAAGCCTGCCTGCTCTGTGCCAAGCTGTCAGAGGGTGAGCACAGGATAATGTAGATTGTTTTGTGACTTTCCCTTAATAGGTTTATGGTCCCTACTTGGACAGGGTGCATACCTCTGCCAATCAGAAACACAATTTCTAACATTGGTGATCAGCGGTAAGGATAAGACTTCGTGTTCTAGTAGTACCTAGCAGTAATTTGGTGTACACTACCATCCACATCAAAGACCATTTCGATTTTCTTTCTTTTTTCCTGCTTTCCACCTTTGATCCATTCTATACATCATGTCTCTGGCTAGTTCTGCAAGTGCAGCCATGGAGTTTGAGCTGACCAAGCTGGAGGATTATATAATAAACCTGTTGAAAAGCTTCTGCAAAGAGATGGGGTACCTACCCGAGGAGCCACCAATTAGGAGGAGTTTCAAATGGCACGGAGGTCCTGAGCAGAAACCCACTCAAAGGAGAATGATGGATTGGGGAGCCTGGGAATGACTCTTCTGAGGAACCACCTGCAGTGGTTTAGGGGACAGCCCTGAATTTGGGCTCCCTGGGAGAGCAGGAAGCAGTCACCCTTCCCATTGACTATCTCCAGAGGAACTGACTGAGAGGTAGGAGGACAGAGAATTTAAGCTGCACTTGGCAAAATTAAAGGATGGAAGCTGAGGAGAGGAAGGCTGAGGCTAAAAGAGCCTTAGCTGAGAAAAAGCTGTCATTAGCTCATTAAAAGAATATAAAGGAGCTAGAGATCAAGGCCAGGTAGTCCAACTCCAGAAGTGATGGTGCCAGCATACATACAGTACCTGATGGGGACAGGAAGGTTTGTATACCCAATGACTTGGTGCCCAGTTATGTGGTGGGAGATGACATCGATAAGAGGTTTTCTGCTTATGAAGTTGCACTGAAGGTACACCGGGTTCCTGAGGAGCAGTGGGGGGCAGTTCTGTGGAAACATATGCCTACACTGGGGAGGGACACACTTCTAAACTTAGATGCTGGGGACGAAACCAGGTACACTCCTATGAAAGCCATTTTAATTTCCGAATTTGGGCTGACTCTCGAGAAGTATCACCAAAGATTCAAGGAAAGCCAAAAGCTCCCCAAACAGTCCTGGGTAGATTTTGTTGATTACTCCAGTAAGGCACTAAATTGCTGGGTGAGGGGCAGCAAAGTAAATGAATATTTTGGGTTTTACAATTTGATCATGAGAGAGCACATGCTCAGTATTTGCTCTACAGAGTTGTGCCTGCACCAAGTTGCCAGTTAGCTGACTGACCCCAGGACGTTTGCCGAGGAGGAGGACCTCTGGGTTGGCACCAGAGTGTCCAAAAAGGTATCTGGGGGGACACTCACAAAGGAGGGCAGGGTTCCCAACAGAAGAAAGAGGGTGGGAGAAAAACTTAAAAATAAAGAGTTCTCTAAACGCCCCCAAAATAATTCCCACAAGAGTAGTGGCACCAGTCCCAGTCTGATCCAAAGAAGATGGAGTTCTTTGACCATAAGACAGGGAGGTTTGTACCCCAATTAGGGAAGAGGTGTGGCGCAGCGGCCAGGGCAGTTGACTCCAGAGTGCAGGGCTCACGGTTCGATCGCCAGCAGGAGCTCAGCTCAACACCCTATGGCTCTGGGCAATAGCTCAATTAACCTCCCCGACAGCACCTTGAGACCCTTAGGTGCGAGTAGTTCGCTCTTCATAAATACCGGATGTAGATTTAATTTACAGAGTGCTGTAAGTATGATCACTCTAAAGTCGACTCCAAATGTCCCAAGAGGGCACAATCCCCCACCGGTAGGCAGCTACCTGGGTTGGCAAGTGAAGCGTGCGGGGAGGAGGTAGTCCCAGCTAGTTTGGGATACAGACAGAGGTGATCCTAGTTTCCCTGGCAGATATAGAAATGGTGCCAAATCCCACATGCCTGAAAATGCTGCCAAGTATAGGCATTGGGCAACCATTAATGGGCAACAGATGGAGACTCTGCATGACACAGGAGCCAGCATGACAACTGTCAAGTGTCAGCTGGTGTCAGAAGAGAAGGTCCTACTGAACACATTTCGCAAAGTCATAGTCGCCGACAATTGATAGAGCCATCTTCCAGTGGCTCTGGTTACCGTTGAATGAGGAGGTCTCAGGTTCTCTGACAGTTGCTGTGAACCCTGCCATGCTGCCTGTAGAGTGTTTGTTAGGCTATGACCTGGAGCACACTACCTGGAGAGAGGTAGAGCTCAGGTTTCACTTTCAGATTATGGATTGTCTAAGTGGGTCTGCTTGACCACATAAGCCATGGCTGCCCGACAAGGGACTCAAGGGAGCCTGGAAGAATGGCACACACAGCTTCCAAGGTCTCTTAAGTTCCCACGGCAGAGGTTGACGGGGTCCCTGAGTAGAAGTCCCCCAAGCCAACCGGGCAAGACATAGCCACCCTAGGTGACCTACCTGAGCTTGCCAGGTGGCAGATTAAGGGGGAACCAACCAGGGAGGAATGATGCCAAATGCAGAAGGAGTGTCCGGCTCATGAGGGCTTAGGGCACCAGGCGTCAGCCCATGCAGCAGATGAAGCCTCTGGGGATCACCTAATCTACTGGGAGAACAATTTCCTTTATAGTGAGCCTAAGGTTCCTGGTGCTGGAGCAGCCCATGTGCTGGTGGTTCCCTAATGCTACCAGACCATCCTACTGGTATGACTCACAACATTCTGCAGGACATTTAGGGCAATAGAAGCCCTTTGCTAGGCTTGTCTCCCACTTTTATTAGCCCCGAATGAAGACAGACTCAGATGCATTCAGCAGGTCCTGTCCCACCTGCCAGGCCAGTGGGGAGTCAGGGAAAGCAAAAGGTTCCCCTGATCGTTGCTAGAACCCTCTTTGAAAGGGTGGGCATCAATGTCATTGCACCTATGGACCCGAAGACAGCCAAGGCAACTGGTTTGTCCATGTCTTTGTGGACCACGCCACCCGCTACCCAGAAGTAATTACTCTGAGGACAGAGACGTGCAGTGTGCACCATTGTGGCAAGCGCTCTAATGGGGATATTCACCCGTGTTGAGTTCCCCAAGGAGGCAGTGTCTGTAAAGAGGCACTAACTTCATGGCCACTTACATGAAGTCTATGTGGGAAGACTGTGGTGTAATGTACATGCTCACCACACGCTATCACCCCAAACCAATGGTCTAGTTGAGAAATTCAACAAGACTTTGAAGGGCATGATTATGGGCCTGCCTGAGCCCATGAGGCATAAGTGGGACACCCTCTTGCCATGCCTTCTCTTTGCCTACAGGGAGATGCCACCGAAAAGAATAGGGTTCAGTTGCTTTGAATGCCTCCATGGACACCCTATTAAAGGGACCTGTTAGCTTTGCCAAGGAGGTGTGGGAGAAAGCTCCCAACCCCACCCCCCCCTCCCAGCATGTGGTCAGCCACATGCTGGCCCTACGTAACCAGATGCACTGCTTCTGGAAGAAGGCAAAGAGTAACTTAGAAGCCAGCCAAGGGGTGATGAAACTCTGGTATGAGCCGAAGGCCACCCTGGTTTCAGCCTGGCTAAAAGGTATGGGTCATGGAGCCAGTAGAACCCAGAATTCTACAGGTCCTCTGGACTGGCCTATATAATGTCAACGAACGCAAGGGGGAGGCCCTCCAGACCCCTAGAAACCCCCAAGGATGCTCCATGTCAGCAGATTAAGGCCTCACTTTGAGAGGTCTGATGTGAGCATGCTCCTTGTGACAGATGAAGGTGCAGAAGATGACTGTGAACCTCAACCTGACCTCCTCAGGATGGGTCAGTAGAGAATGTCAACCTCTCTGCCACACTGACCCCTGAACAGCAAGGTGACTGCTACCAGTTGTTGGGACAGTGTGATTATGGTTTTCCCTCACCCTGGATTCACAAATCTGTGTCCATGATGTCAACAAGGGACACAGTTCCCCTGTAGAGAACTACATTTACAAGTTGTCAGGCAGGGTGAGAGTCTGCATCAAGGAGGAAGTCTCCATGATGATGGCCTTAGGGGTGATTGAGCCCCCCAACAGTCCCTGGTCCAGCCCAATGGCGCTCGTACCAAAGGCTGTTTCACTGGGCACCAAACCAGAACTCCGGCTCTGCCTGAACTACAGAGGACTCAACTCAATCACCATGATTAATGTGCACACCATTCCCAGAATTGATGAGCTCATTAACAGGCTGGGTGCTGCAAAATTCCTCAATACTTTTGATTGGACATCAGGGTACTGGTAGATTGCCTTGACTGAGGGGTCAAAAGAGAGGTCAGCATTCTCCACCCCAGAGGGTCATTACTAACTCTTTGTGATGCCCTTTGGTTTAAAGAGTGCTCCTGCTACCTTCCAACAGTTAGTTTATAGGGTCCTGGCTGGTAAGGAGTCTTTCTGTGCCGCCCACTTAGATGACATTGCCGTCTATGTACCACCTGAAAGGAACACCTGCATCACCTGCATGGGGTGCTCCAGGCCCTGCAACCGGCAGGACTGACAATCAATGCCAGCAAAGGCCAGATTGGGCAGAGTTCAGTGGTGTATTTGGGACACCTGTAGGGGGAGGCAAGGTGCAGCCTCTTCAGGTCAAGATTGAAACCATCATGCCCTGGGAACCACCTAAAAGCCAAACAGAAGTGAGAACTCTCCAAGGCCTCACTAGCTATTACTGCAGATTTGTTAAGGGATATGGCACCCTTGTTGCCCCTTAACTGAGCTGACTTCCGGGAAGCAGTCGAAATTGGTGATCTGGACAGCCTGTAAATGAAATGCTACAAGTGGGCCTGCAGCACTGCATGTGCCACCCACTTAAGCAGGGGCGGTTTCTCTCCGAGGGCGTCAGAGCTCCGCCCCCATCATATTCCACAATAAGCATTGGCAATGTTCATATTTGTTTTTTATAAAAAATACACCCTTTATTTTAGTCTTCTCACTATTAGAACACGGGGCACTGTCTGCCCCACTCACCGGCACTGCCACCGTTGTCCAGTGACCATTGTGGACACTGTCACGTGGCTCTGCTTGCTTGCTCCCCGGCAGGCCCAAAGAAGCTACGTGTTTGCCGGCTCACAGCCTCACAGCCCTGAAGGCTGTGATGTCATCAGCTCGGCAAAGACCTAGCTGTAAGGCACAGGGCCAGACTGGCCGTAGCGGGCACCGGGCAATCCCCCGGTGCGCCACACGGGTGGGGGACGGTTTTGGGCCCCATGGGGCCGTTTTTGGTACAGGGCCGATTTTGCAGCATAGCTGAAAAATGGCCCTGTAACAAAATCGGCCAAAAACCGGCCCTGGCAAAGAGCTCGGCGGCACCTCCCCCCCCCCTCCTGGGGGGTTGGCCGAGCACTTTGCCAGGGCCGGTTGTGGTTCCCAGTCTGGCCCTGGTAAGGCACAGTCTCCACCCCCTGATGGCGTGGATGTAAAGTTAGCCCCGGGATTTTTAAATACAAGCCCGAGATCACTAACTCTCCAAGTCAATCAGAGAGTGGAGAGCTTGTCACCCCATCCTTTCCCAACTCGTTACAGGGAGTGGTGGAACCCACCCTGCTGTGTCAAGTTTAGAAAGGGCGTGGCAGCCGGGAAGCCAAGAAATCTTTCTGTGCAGACTCGATCTACTGCTTCATCCCGCGCACGAGTCTGTGTTGACTATTGGTGTGGATGGTACCGGGAAGCCATTTTACACTGTGTCACTTGAGTCAGGCAGTGTCTGAATCCGATTACCATTATTGTTCTGCCGGCAGCAGCTAGTTCAATGGTTCATGTCTGGAGTAGGGAAGTAGACTGCCTGGAGTTGTGAACTCGCGGGAGTCGGGCAGTTCAACAGGTAATGCCCAGGTGGGCATTTTTGAATTTACATAGGCCCGTTTAGGGGCTGGTTCCACCAAATATACCCACCATGGATACATTACTTTGCAGCACAGACTGCTATCTGATCGGGTACTGAAGCATTTATCCTGACATTTCCGATAAACCTAATGACGTGCGCCAGACACTGCCTAATGCAGGACAGAGACATAATACAATACTGCCCTGTCTCTGCCAAGGATCAGGTGTGAGTGGAGGGTCTCCATTACGGAGGCTCTGTGCACGGGCTTGTATTACTCGGTGCTGTGCAGAGGGGCAGAGCCCTTGCTGCCAGTCGGTGTCAGACGGGCTGGTGCTGCTTACGTGATCTCATCCCACTGCACCCTCTTTTCCTCGCTCTCACCACATGCACAAACACTGCTGCATCCTTCGCAGCACAGCCGGGCCTGGTGCCTGCACGCCCCGAGGCACTTCCAAAGATGGGGCTCTTAGGCGTCTGTCCCGGGTAAATAGTTCTTGTCCAACCACCAGAGGTCTGTAGTGAAGATACATTTATTAGGCTAGTGCTTGCTTTTGGCTGCTAGCTTCTAGGCTCATTTGCCCCTTTCTCGGTCTGGCTGGACAACGCCAGTTCAAGCGCCTAGAATCGAGCACCTGTCAGAGTTTATGCTTGCAAAGTTACCTTCAGTATATTGGTAATCTGTATCCCTCCTGTTAGAGGTCTGGTCTATGGGGAGCAGGTGGGTGGCCTGACTTGTATTCTCACTTCCGGTTCCTCACTTGTGGTAATAAAGGTTTATTTGATGTAGAGTTACCAGTAGTTTATTGAATATATATTCTAGGCATTTTACCGTGCATTAGTCTGGGTGGCAGGTGAGTGGAGGCACAAACTAGGCTGCGCATAATGCACATTCCACGGGTTGAAAATACCAGGGTGGAGGGTGGTATGACGTGGAACACGCACATGGGATGAGTGCGAAAAGTGAAACTGCAAAAAAATCTTTTGCAAAACCAATCAACTTAAAAAATATATATATGTGAACTACAAACAATCTTGATTATACATCAATAACACCCTTCAGGAACCTGAATTTGTAGTTTCTGAGCAGAATTACTGTGAAAACGAACTATGATAATGTATATACCAGATCATGTTTAGTTAGTGCCTATCAGGAGGTTTTGATCTGCGACATATCTGCTCTGTTTTAACAAGATAAGAGCGAGGTGCTGGTTTACAGAAACAAATATTTCACATTGGCGCATGTCGCGGATGCACCTCCTGGTTGATTTTCTTTTTTTAATTTCAAAGTATTTTATTATTAATTTTTATAAGCAAAGACATTAGCATTTCCGTTACAAGGTTGGCCATTCGCAGTTTGTACAACAGTGTCTTCAGGCACTTCGACACATATACTTAGCTAACCCCACATGACGTGACTTACTCTGAACAAGAAAGAGGGTGATAGAAAAAAGCAGGAGAGAAAGGGGTGAAAGAAGGACACGAAGAAAGCAGGGGAGTAACACAGGCCCCCGCATCCCCCGCGGTGCGGGGGGGGGCCCGAACTGCAGGGGCCCCCCTCAGCAGAGCACTCGGACCTGAGCGCTCTGGATTAAATCCGGAGCAGGGGCCCCTCCGTGTGCATTGCAGGGGGGCCCCTTAAACTTTCGTTACGCCACTGGAAGAAAGGCTCTGTAGTTATAAGACTTATAATCGCCTGACAAAGCCGCCACATCACTGGCTTGCTTATGGAGAGATTGGGAGACAAGTTGGTCCACCTACCGACCCGTAGGGCCATAGTAGTTGCGCTCAGTTACGTTTCACTTTACCGCACATAAAGGAGATCAGGGGTGTGTAGCCAGGTAGAATTGTTTTCATGGGGGTTCGTAAAAGTCTAGGTACGTGTCAAGCTCAAAGTATGTAAATGACTTCTCCTGGAGGGTTTCTGCATTTTATACAGATGAATTCGAATTCAATGCTTCCCAGGGCCCTTGGCCTATTTTACAGTGATGCATAAGATTTAATAGGCAACATAAGGAGGTAAAATTGCTCTTTGAAAGAGCTTCCACTTTTGTCATCTGACTTAAGACCTGTCTGCACATATTTCTATAAGACTGATTGCAGCCAGCAGCTGTGGTTGCATTCTGAAGCCTGGTAGAGCTTTTCCTTCCAAAGTTGATGCCCCTGCAGTACAAGACACTGGGCAAGAACACACTATAACGGGCTGAAGTTATTGCGCTGTATAATTTGCACACTACAGTAACCGTTAAACATATTAATCCAGTAAAATATGAGGCAGATTTTAATGTGTTTAATATTACAAGACTATACGTTCCACTGCTTTAAATACCTTGCTTTCTCACTAAATTCATATGCTTTAAAATGCACAATTTCCCAATACTTTTCAATTTTTTTCTTGGGAGGAAGACCCAACCTGGACCACACGTATGTTCATTAAGCTTGCTCGCTTCACTTGCCCAACTTTTCCGCCTTACCACTTTCAAATGTCACCAGCCGCCACTGCACTTAAGTAGCCCTCTAACCATGTCTCAGGCCTGCCACTGCCACTTGATGGATGATGGCTACGCTTTCGTGTTTTTAGACATACAGCAGGCCTTTGACTCAGTAGATAGGACCTATCTCTGGTTAGTGTTGGAAAAGGTGGGCCTGGATGATAACTTCATACACATACAATGGGTGAAGCTAATTAATGCCGGCCCGAGGGCAAGAGTGAGGATAGGAGCTGTGGACTCGGCGAGCTTCCGACTATATAGAGGTACCTGACAGCGGTGACCCCAGTCACCACTGTTATTTGCTCCAGAGTATGGAACTGCTAGCTTGTACGCTCTGCCGAGCACTAGGCCCTTGGGGTAACAAAGTGGTGATGACCAATCATGTGGTTTCTCTCTACTCAGGCCACACACTGGTATACCTGCAATAGCCGGAATGTGCACTACCTATCTTGCTCATGTGATGGCTGAATTTGGGGCCCTGTTGGAACTACATGTCAATCGTCGTAAGTCTAGCCTCTTCCTTTTGGGAGCGTTAGCTGCGGACCTGGCCGCTCTGTTGACAAGGGTGGGACTGACATGGGAACAACAGAGTGTAAGAATCGCCCATGGCAAGCAGGATTCCACCAATCTTCTTAACATGAGCAGAATGGTGGACGGCTTGAGACCAATGATTAGGTTCTGGAAAATGCAGCCCCTGCCCATAATGGGCAAAGTTGTACTAGTTAAAATGACCCTGCTATCATGATGCTTATTAATCTTACAGGGCACAACTTCTAAAATCCCACGTCGCTTCTTTATCGATATTGACAAGCTTATCAGGGAACCAGTATGGGCAGATAAGAGACACCAGGTCAGCCTCACAACGCTCAAAAGATGGTGTGGAGATACCGGATATGGAACTATACTATATTATGGCACACTTGCGCTTAGGTCTCTCCAACCCAGCTGCATTGCACAGCCCGGTTGGATCAGAGACTCCCTGTACCTGAGCGAGCGTTAATCCAGCCTGCTCAGGCCAATCCCCACACTGCTGTCATGCTTGATAGCAGCGTGAGAAATGGATGGGGAGCCCGTGATGCTGTCCCAGGGACTGCTGGGACCAGTAACACGAGGCGGCCTGCAGCACCAGGTATGGCTTTAAATTTAATTATTAAACACCTGATATATATATATATATACACATACACAGGATAGCTATAGTTAGGTCTGTGTTTCCATAGGAAATGACTTTTTTGGTTTGCTAATAACTGTTGGTGTCATGTGACTGCTCTTCATGAAACTTTTCAAAAAAGTGTTCTTCTGTGCCTAGTTTCTTCATGAAAAGTTTTGAGGTGATCCGCCAAGCAGGGACCCAGAAAATGGGGGGAGCATGCTTTTTCCATAGATGTTTTTTTTAAACAATGCTACCATATAAACTGCTGAACGAAATTACACCAAATTTAGCAGGAAGCTAGATCTTTGTCTAGAAAGCAGGCTTTTTGTGCAAATCTGTTCAGTAGTTCTTGAGAAATTCGGGAGGTTTGAACATATTTGTATATAATTGATGGTTGATATATGGAGCATTCTGACTGGCCTAGAGGACTTTTTTCCCTTGGGCCAACTTGTAAGTTGGCCCGTATCACTTAGGATTCTCCCCTTCAGATCATAAGGCTGCAAGTGTACTGGAGCCAAACGGTGTGCTTACAGACTAACCACATACGGTGTGTTAGCCCACAAACCTCTGTTCAATCAGCCGTCGTACACAAGGGAATCATGTAATGAAGTGCTGTATATTCAAGGGGAACTAGGCTGGGTAACCATTGCCTTTACACAGGATCTATAGGTGACTATACAAGTCAATTGGATACTGACTATATGCCCTGCTTAAACTCGTGGTGTATGAGCGAAACGCATTGGCTGTATGGCTGTATTTTTTATGAAGAAAATAGGATGAACAATAAAGAATTACATTTTATTACAATTGCTTCAATATTTGTGGAACCTTGATTTTGGAATCAATTAACAATTTTTGGGACATTGCCGCTCCACTTGTATACTGTTGTACTATTTGGGGTTCTTGGCAGCTGACCCAAGGAGGTTGGCAACTTGTTTTTTGAATGAGGGGAACTAACTGGTTGATGCAGTTAAATCGTCCTTAGCTGTTTGAAGATTCATCAAGGAAATATTTAAATAGATCATAGTGTGTGATATCTCAAATCTGAAAAAGGTCTCTCCAGTTACCTCATCTGCCAGGCACAGGTCCTGTAGAATAGAGACATTGGAGTATGTCACTGCAAAATAGCTGCTCCCCTCTGATTCTCTTGCCAATACACCTAGTACAGCTCTGTGGTTTCTGTGAGTACATTTCTCTTTATGTAGAAACAACTTCTCATTAGTGTTCATAATAGAGTTCTATTTGATTTTAGATTCTGAACATACATTTGAATCCATTATTTGAATCTGGGAGAGAAAACCAATTAATCTCAGAACCTGCGCCACCACCTTCCCACTTTTTTCATCTGCCAACAATCTCTGGTATGACTATCAAATGACCATCAAATCCTCCCAAGCTCATGCAACCTATCACCAGTTGACCCATCACCAAATGACAAAGCTCTAACTCACTGAACAAACGTCTGGGTTTTACATTCCTATTCAAACAAGCAAAAACCTACAAAGTTGACATGACACCTATTAAATTTGTTTGAACCGGGGTCCCAATACATCAATAAGCAGGTCGCAAATAGTCAGTGCAAACAACACACTGACATTTCGGGACTTGTCTGTCATTTTGTGACGCAGCCTATGTATTAATAGTTCGCATTCAAAAATATCCCTACATGGGGCGGAGCGCAGGAGGACCAATACAACCTGACTAATGCATATTAATTATGCAGGTCGCTATTTGCAACCCCCTGAGATGTAATACAAACACAGGATGGTGTCTTTCAACGGACAGTCAACCACCAACCACAATCCCTTCATTCACATCCCAAACATGATTTTTGTAGGCAACCTGTTTTCCTCTAAGGAACAAGTAATACTCTAAAAAAGGCTCCCATTTAAGAAGACATTGAGGGGGGTTCGAGGCAGTGGTCCATTGGGCAATGGGCTGTAGTCCCATGGACCACTGCCTACTCTCCTGGATCCACAAAAGAGAAAGCTGTCCAACAGGGACAACTTTCCTTTTGTGAAGGAGTTATCACCTTGTTTGAGGTGCTCACAAACGAGTAGTATGCTTTGGGCACCCCTTTCATGCCCCCTCCTAACTGTAATCAGAAGAGTTGCAAAAACTCTTTTGCAATTCACAAAGGCTTTTTCTGAATTTGCAAAAGTTATTTAGCGAAGGATAAAAAACTATGCTGCAGTTGCAATCCCTGTGATTTTGTAAATAGTAGGATTTGCACATGCAAACTGGTTTCATACACTTGGCCCCAAGCCCCCATACCCTTTCCTTATTACCCCGGGTAAGTTACTAAATATACCATAGAATAAACTACTCTCCTAACTTCCATAGAGCCAAATCCACAACTCTCGAACCTACGCAACAGACCACCTCCTTTTTTACCCCTTCTAATACTGCAGGGTATGACCCACAAGCAACATATCCAACATAAGGCAAATTTTCCTACTCCAATTTTGTGGCATAGATATACACTTCAGAACCTCTTCAGTACAAGCCAAGGACCAACCCTCCATTCTACACTTTCCATGTACTCATTAAAATTTGCAAGGCCAGGGGCCGTATTATACATCCAACTCATTCTCCTTCATTGCACTGGGAGCACCTTTTACAAGGTGCGCCCAGCTCAATGAAGGGAAATCCACGGTATTGTTTTAACAGTGAAGGTGCAGGCCGCCTGCTCTTTGAAGAGGGAATGAAGATCCCCTTGCAGGCAGGTGCAGTGAGTGACTTCACCCAACTGCAAGGGAATGTCTGGGGGTTCCATGGGACACCATTTCACCCCTCCAGAGGGCTGCCATCATGGGGCGCAGTGACAGTGTGTCACCTTTTAGGTGGCACACTGTCAGTGCACTTCCTGAGAGCTTCTTTGCCTCTGCCCCCAAGTCTGTAATACGGCACGGGTGCAGAGGAAAAGGGATTCCCAATGAGGGAACGCACTCTGAAGAAGGAGCTGGCGCATTATGTGCAACAGCACTATTGGTATAACAGAAGGGGCTGCACAAACGCCTGCGGCCCCTTCTGTAATACCAAAGTCCCCAGGGGTGTGCAAAGCAGGTGAAAACGCCCGTTGCGCTCACGGAACACTTGTATAATACGGCCCCAGATGTCTAGGGAGATCACCAAAGAGAAAACTATCAAGCTAGATAACAGTGAGGGGTACAGGGAGCACACAGAGAAAGAGTTAAGACACACTTATTCTTTAGAATAAAATGACAGTAATGGGAAAGTGATGACCAGGTTAACAGCAAAGAAATGCTTCCGAAAGTGTACTAGTACAAGAGGGAGGCGCTGAGTTAGAGTTTGTAGGTAATTGTAAATTCCCTGCTTTTGAAGAAAGTGGTAAGTCCTCAATTGGAGGATTTTCCAAAAATTAAGAATCTGCTGGTGGAGTTATCTTCCCATATGGAAAGTATGGTGCAGATAGATTAGCCATAGCAAAGCACTCATTGCAAAGTCAGAGATTTTTCTGTAAATAGTCAACCATAAGTCAGGTCCGGTGATAATGGCAATCAGACCATGGTAGTGCAAAGTTGTAAGAAAGGACACCTCCATAAGGGAATGCTCCAATGGGAAGAACTATAAAAAAAATACTTTACGAGTTTCAGGGTAGAGACAATGGTTTACCGTGCAATCTATACAAACAGCGTACCAAACCGTAATACCGCAAAAATAGCTCTACAAGAACAAGAAGCAGGTACATTATTTTAGAGGGTTTGCATGTTGAATGCGAGGATCTAACTGTGGACAAGGTGGTCGAAGTTGGGAAAACTCAGTGTATAACTAAATCAGAAATCAACAAACAGGCCTACATTCGTATGCGGTAATCATGGTTGAAGATTGGCCACTAAATAACACAAACAATTCATAATTCATGCAGAATGGGTCGTAATTAACATAAACAAACATATTACATGACAAATGATGAAAGGTAGGGTTATTATAAGAAGTGTAAACCCAGCCTTTGTGCCCAGTTATAAGAGGAAGACCCTCATGTAACAGTGGCCGTTGGGTGAAATTCTAGTCACAAAGATAGATAACCATATTATAGCTCCAAACTGGATTTAAGAACACTGGGTACAAGAGGGTTGCTACTTCTTCTTCTCTTGGTGGAGAAATACCTCAGGGAAACTAAAATGCATAGAAAAAAACAAAGAACTGCATGTGGGTTCCAAGGAAGGTGGGTTTTGCACATAATTCTATGCAGAACTTAAATAAGTAAATATAAATCAATTCACAAACAGCGATATAATTCAAAATGTACATTTAATTTATTGATGAGGATTCTTATCATTATTTATTTTATTTATAACATTTATTGAGCGCACTGTTACCCATGGGTGTCCTGGCACTATGTGAAATCTTACCTGAGGATCGAAACCAAGGTCGTGCTAATCAGCAAACAACCAAGTTTTTAAAGCTTTTCGGAAGGCCAGAAGGCTCTAAATACCTCTCAGATACAGAGGAAGCTTATTCCAAGCTCTGGCTGCATTAACTACGAAGCTTTTTCCACCCCATGTGGCCTTCTTTACAAACGGCACATAAACCAGTTTGGCGTCGGATGAACGTAATGGTCTATTTGGAGTATACCAGTACAGCCGCTCTTTTAGATAGGCCGATCCTGCTCCATAAAGTGCCTTGTGAACAAGACACAGTGCTTTGAACCAGGTACGCTTCCTGACTGACAACCAGTGCAGTTTCCGTATCTCTTTCGCTATTGGAGCGTATTTTGGAATGCCCAACACCAGTCTAGCATCGGCATTCTGCAGGAGCTGCAGCCTCTGTATTAAGCCCTCCTGAATGTTAAAATACAGACTATTGCAGTAGTCCAGCCTCGACATGGTGAGGACAGTGATAACTGTTTTACGGCATTCTGTGGGTAGCAAAGACAACATTTTCTTGCAGGACATAAGAACAAAAGACGTAGCTGAGGTCACTGAATTTATTTATGAACCTTTACAACTATGCAGTTGTTTGAATTTATCATACAAATGATCTACAGATACAGTTTCCATTTTTAGTTTTTTGATGAAATAAAGATTACACAAATTTCGCTGTACACATAAAGGGGCTTTCAAGGCTAGGAAAGCACAAATTTTAAAAAAAAGTTCAATTCTGGTTCTTATAGGGCATATGTAACTTCTAAGCTATGACCCATAATTTCAATTCAACATTGACAAATACCTTAGGTGACTGAACCGATAATGTTAATTACTCCAATTAATCTTCCATGCCCCAGTACTAGCTGAGGTGTGTAAGCGTCCTCCCAGATACCAAATCTTAGAAAAAGGCTTCCTTCCTCTACCTTTCTACCTCTCCCCTCAGGCTCCTCCCCTCACCAGGGCCATAAAGAGGGCAGAGACCACCGGATATTCCTGTAATCCCGAATCAGTAGGGATCAGGGTCGTGATCATGGGAAGGGAGTATGAAAGGTAAGTACTAGGCTAAAGAAGGGTAGTCGAAATACTAAAGATGAGCATTAATAAACTAAAGCATTAACTCCTCAATCCTACCTCATCGCAGTACTTAGCAAATGAGGATATACCAGAGGAGCACCCTCACAACACGAACAGTAACAAACTCTAACTATCATTCAGCAACACAAAATGACCCCTTAATAGGAGCACATTACCACCGAAGGTGAGTGTGGAAGGTATCCAAGAGTTGCAGAAACTGAAAACGTTGGCCAGATTACTGCATACTCAGGACCCAACTACATGAAACAACAGATCAAGAGGAAATAGACATGCAGACATGGGCAGAAGGCACACCTTGTTTGGGTAAAATGAGTTGCAAGTGAAAGCACGATTACCACAATCTAGAATCGGAAACAACCAGCCCAGGACTGGAAAGGGGTGGGACACAATTCTACCAGAAAAATCGTCGGCCAGTGTTGGACAATAACCAGAGAACACTGGTCATGAAACAAGCCCTAATCCATCACTACCCTAAGAGGAACCTTGAAGAGGTGGAAGAAAAGCAAGACTTTTCCAACAATGAGAAGAGGAGACTCGGAAAATCAGTTAGAACCAGTCCACTCACAGACCTCACCCAAATAAGAGAACAAACAAGAAACGTTATCAGTGGGAACTAAGCCCAGACAGAAACTCCAATATCTGTTGAAGGATATATGTACCATAAACTCCAGGACCCAAACGGCTGGAGCCAAGTCTCAACTCATCCAGCCCCAAGTCCAAAAGTTACAGGTCTAATCCTGGCATCAAGAAGGCCAAACTAACTCTGGTTTTATAAAATAAAAGCAAGTCTGGCATCAAACACCAAAGGGAAACAAGATATTTAAAGTTTCCCACAACAGACCCCAAATCCAAGACACACATAAGCGATGTTCAGAATGGTCAATGCCTAACTTACCAACTCCACTTCCAGCAGAAAGGATCAGAGCTAGTAAAAGCTGCTAAAAACGAATCCACAAACTCCAGACTTAAAGGGGAGCATAAAATACACCAGAATGTTCAAGACCCTAATTACCTGCCTGTTAGACCTGACACCCTTGGCATGGTTTTCCACTAACTTTTCCCTTCAGACTCCCTGTATTTGCTGACTTCGTTTTTCCTGGCCTTAGGACTCTGGGCACTTTACCACTGTGAATCAGTGCTAAAGTGCTTGTGCTCTTTCCTTAAAACAAGTTAGATCTGCTTATACCCAAGTGGCATGTTTAATTTACTTATAATTCCCAAGTACAGTGGCACTACCTGTGCCCAGGGCCAGTATATTAAATGCTACTACTGGGCCTGCCACACTGATTATGCCACCCACTTAAGTAGCACTTTAAACATGTCTCAGGACTGTCATTGCAGCCTGTCTGTGTATAGTTTTAAACTGCCATTTCGGCCATGCAAGTCAACCTTTTGCCGGTCCCAAACCTTCCTTTTTAATGCATATAAGTCACCCCTTGGGTAGACCCTAGACAGACCAGAGGGCAGGGTGTAATGTATTTAAAAAGTAGGACATGTATGTTTATGGTCTGCATGTCCTGTAGTGAAAATATCATACTTTTGTTTTTCACTACTGCAAGACCTACCTCTCCTATAGGATAACATTAGAGTTACCTTATTACATTTTACAAGTGTAATTTCCAAATGGGAATAGTTAACCAATTCATGTTAGTGCAAGAGAAATCCAAAGCAGCCAGGGTCCAACACCTGAAGCCCCATGACCGGCAGGGAGCAACTCTCATTTCCACTCCAGCATAGAATGTAAGTGGGAAAATCCTGATAATCCTCAATAGAGAGGAATCAACTCAATACATGGTAACTTCAAGCCCACCAAGGAACACACAGGAAGACTAAGGCCAGAGCATAGGCAATGAATAACAAGAACCTGCTATACCTAGACGTGAGACAAGCAATATAAAATGCAGCCCACATCTCACTCCCAATAGGGAGCTATAGGGGAGATTAAAAGCAGACTGTCAAGCCGAACAGGGAAATAGAAAGCTGGAAAAACCCATTATATCATCAACGATTTTCTTCAACATCCAACTATATTTAAGAGAAGTAAGCAACACAGTTACAGACTTATAATGGGAGGCTCCAAACTCAAACCCCAAGCCAACTTGGCACCAACAATACTAAGCTCCACAAAGTTGAAATATCTCCAGAAATTTAAAGGTCAGCCAACTCTTCTTGTGATGCATACACAGGCCGATCAAAGATGTACCAATGCCCACAGCGCACCCACTACACTGAACAGAACACATGGCAGAGATGCTACAGGGGGAATATTTCCTTATACCGACTCTCAGACACATTGGAAAAATGGAGAAGGGGCACTATGTCAATCTTCGGTCTACCCAGACCATCTCAAGGTATAGTGACCAGGACCCGTAGACCCCCATTTCAAACATCAGGGGACACCACGGCCCTTAAAGATTCCACGAAAGGAACCCCAAGCACCCTTCCAGTTAGGATAGCATTTCTTTTTAAAAGCTAAGGAATGCTGGGAAAAGGAACTTGGTCCATCCAGGTGGACACAGCAGCACACACACAAAAATGAAGATCTTGGGGTGGGGTGACGGGGGTCTCCGTCGCTTTATGGCCCTCACGAGAAAATTAGCTTGAGGGGGAGGGGTGAGAAGGGAGTGGAAGGAGGCCTGATGCCAGGTTTTTTGATAGATCACATCGTGTCTAGGAAGAGGTGAACACACCTCATTCAATAAGTACTGGAATAATTAGGTAACGCTGGGGGGTATTGCCCTGATGTGTAAATCACTAGTTTAAGTCTAACACCCATTTATGATTATGAAACATGATCGAGCAGCCATCCTGCTGCGGGCCTAACAGTAACAGGGAGATAAATGCTAACTCAAGAACATGCTGTAATTCCAAAGTGGCTCGGCCAGACTCAACATGCATTTCAGAAACCCTAAATGATCTTCCCAGACACCAAGATGAAGTGATGCATGCTCCTTTGTCAAAGAAGGCCTACTCAGTGCCTCAAAAAGAAATTAGCACTTCATTCTGTGAACTGGTGCAGACGTCAGTTCCCAAATGTACTAGAACAGCCTGTTTCCTATACTATTTCAAGCAAATCCATTGCCACACCCCATAGTAAAAGCGATTGTACTCCATCATATAACTTGAATGATTGATTGAATTAAACATTTAAGTTGACCATCATCTGGCACTGAATGATCTCAAAGGTGCATATCATACATCTCCGGCCTTTTCTAAGACTAATGTGTGGTAGAATATGTAGTGCCTTAAAGAGAATTCAGATTTACCAACAGCAAAGGAGTCTGAGTTTATTCACAGGTGGAAAGTGTCAGTTGCCAGGGCACAGGTTAAAGGGGTGGGTGAACATGACATTTGTCATTTTTATAGAGGCCTCTTTCTGGATCCGACTCAGATCTTTGTCAGCTGTAACAGGCGGCGGGTTTGTTGGAATTCTGTCAATTGTTGCCAACAAAGACTTTTGTTCCAGAATAAGATCTAATAAGCATTAGTTTCTTTTCTATTTTTCTTTTACATAATCATGTTCTAAACACTCTTTGCAACCAGTGTTGATATCTATAGAAGATGCTGCATGCATTCGTTGTATTTATCTATGTGTTTACTACTTATTTATTTGTATGTATTTCTATAGCACTTATTACTAGGTGCTTTACAAAATGTACTGCAGTAAAACAAAAGATAATGAGAAACAATGAAAACGTAGTTAATTAAAGAAAATGAATATGAAGAAATACATCGACGAGCAATGATGATGAAATAAGAAAAGACTAAATAATATATGTGTGACAGATTCAGATGAATTCAAATAAAATGCATACATATAAAAAGCAATGAATCCTAACAAATGTGTGCACATCCTCAAAATGAGGAGGGAGGAACAACTCCAGCAGCTACACCACTAATGACAAAGGCGCCGAAGTAAGGCACAAGCCTCTAGGCAAAGGCCAGGATGTTAAATTAGTCCATCAGTAGTTTTACAGAGGGGCAACTAATACAACTCCTGGAAGACCAAGGTCAGAAATTCCAGGAAAGATCCAAAAAGTCCAGCAACCGAGAGATCAAGAGGCCCAAACCACATCCTCATCCCAAATCTCCCAAAGGGAGTAACAAAGAGTCAGGGGCACCAGGGAGCTCAAGAACCACACATTACCCCCTCCATACATCATCCATGACTTCATGCTACCTCATGGGCAAGTAAAAACACAGTAGTAGGTGTGCAAAGAGGTGGACTGCCAAAAGAACAATTGAAAGAACAATTGATGGACAGAATGCTGAACAATGTCCATACATTCACCCCCGTACAGAGATCTGGGCCTAAATCCATTGTTTGTATGCTCCCCATGCCATTCCAGTTAAGACCCAGCATATGTTAGGGGTTTCACCCCTCATCAGCCATGCTAGCTTGACTCCAGTGGTATGGAGAGCACAGGATCCACATCTGGGGTGAGAAATGCAAAAAGAACAATTGATGGACAGAATGCAGAACAATGTCATATATTCACCCGGGTACTGAGATCTGGGACTAAATCCATCCTTTTAATGTGGACTGGCCAAAGGCACTATCAACACCAGCACATGTTGGCCAAACAGAGATCGGGTTCCTTGCCGCCATCACCAGGGGATGACCCCCACCCATGGCCGTCTAAAAGCACAGCAGGATAAAGTCAAACACAGAGATGTCAAATCCACAAACCTGATGCATGACAAACACATACACACTACTACCTTGCATTTTTTATGGCACTGCTATAAAAAAAGTTCACAGTTGTAAAACACTGTAAATATTGTTTCAGCATTATGCAATGGTGCTAAACATATTGACCTTAGTGAACTGAGAAACGGAGGCAGCACATGCCCTTGGCATCCACTCGCCCTCCCCTGCCTGCTTGTCTCAGCGATTTGCTTACTCAAGACCCTACAGCAGGTCTTTTCCTTTTCTTCTTCCTGCAGATAACTCTTGGGAATCCTGATTTCGTCTGGTATCCCACACAACCCACTGCTCCTCCATTAAGCCTCGGACATTCCGTGTCCCTTTGGACACAACCCAGATTTGATTCTTGAGTGAGTCCACGTACCTTCATACTTTCGCGCCCGTAGTTCACTCACTCTTCTCCTCATTAGTCACGTGGTATTTGCTAGCCAAGCTCCTTTCTTCTAAACTCTTGGCTTTAATTTAGCCAACCTCTATCTTACCTGTCTTCTCTTGGTCCACATAACATTATCCTTGTACATACGAAAATTTCCTTTGTCCCCAGCACTGTTACTGTATTTATGTAACTGAGTCCTGATGATGGCCTAAGTTACCTACTAGCCAGAAATGCCGTCGACTTCCACAGCGGAATTCCTGGCGCCTATTTTTACCGAATACCCTACCTTACTTTTTTGAATCAATGTAGCATTAATTGTTTAGGTATCTCAAATTGTGTAAAGACTTTTATGTTCACTTACCTTTTGTTGCGCCCACCACAATCGCTGTTTATACCCACTCACGTGTCACTTGCGTCGTCACAATACTTCACGAGCACTTGCACACAATATATTTTCGGTTACATGGCATTTAATGTAACACAGTGCTTCCTCCCCATGTGATTGTACATATGAATTTTAATATGTCATATATGATCAACATTTGGAAATACATTGAATTTCTGTTGTAAACTGTCTCCCTGGCTTCCTTCCCTCTTGATTCATTCCATGGTAAATTAATTGTACCCATTATACTTGTTCACCAAATAACACCCTTGTTTGAGACATTGTTGTTTGTTACACAAGATTTTAACTTGGGCCACACAAATATCTTAACTCTCAGCTGTCCTACCAGCCTTGAATCTACACAGTGCAGCTGTAAGCATTGTGGAGAAATGTTGGCCTATATCTTGATAAAGCGCACACAGAGTAATCAAATCTCTGTTCAGCCTCATGTACCCGAAGAAAAGCAAGCTTAACTGGTCGGACCTCTTCTCATATTTTATGTGTTCTATTCCTGTTATTAAATAGGGATGCCTGAGTATGAACAGTGCCAGGTTACCATTATCCTGGATACGGCTTGGCCTATTCTATTAGTAACACTAAAATTATCAAACAATTGACTCGAGAGTATTCACAAATTAAAGAACTATTAATCAAAAAAGAATAGATAAAATGGTTTTCTGAAAGAGAATGTGAAGTGGCTTTGTTGGGTAAACATCTCTGCGCCCTGTCACAGGCTGCAGTAATACAAATCACTTTGAGATAGCTGCAACTAAACTAAAATTGCTTTCGCTTTTAAATTGTTGTTGTTTCACTGTATCATTTGCAGAATCAAAAATCGATAGGCTCATTCAAATTTGCCCCCTTGCGTCGGCCAATAGGTCTCCTTGTACTGGGAGGCCGAAAGTGAGATCCAAGATTTGCCTAGGTCCCGGGCTGGTGTTCACATTGTATGATGCATCAAATCTAATAAATAAAACAATTTATAAAAAAGAATATACTTAACTTTCATGACATGCCGCGCAATGGAGGTGGGTAGAGCAAGGGCCACTAGAATTATATGACTTGGTGGCTGCCGCATAATTATGGATTTTGCGGCATTTGCTACTTAACCCATCATCTGCAGCATAATCTTCAAATTTTAACAACAAAAAAAAGTGCATTGCTCACTCCGATTAAAATGTAATGAAAACACACTGACATATTGCCACGGAATGGAAGGCCCTTCGCAGACGTTGAATCGTCCTCTTTCTGCTGCTTATTGCAGTATTAGGGTGTTAAACTGGTACTAATATGCAAACCTTTTCCCAGTGTTCACCTATGTAAAAATTAAAAATGACGAAATAACAAAGTAATAATTTCATAAAATGTATCGCATTACCCTGTATAATTTGCCTTTTGTTGCCGCATAATTTAGTCAACCTTGTTGCATTATTTGGTCTTCGCCTGCTGCACAATTCGAATAGAACTGGAAATGGTTTATATCACAACTTGATTGGGCAAACACACTTCATCCCTCCTGCGGAACTTCCTCCTATGATTTGTAGGGACCACTGGCCAGCTCTGCATTGGCTAGCTGTTGACATCCTTGGTGTGGTATTCCCCCAAACGTTTTGCCTTCAAGCCTCCTGTTTTGCTGAACTCGTTTTTGTTAGCATTAGGACTCTGTGCACTTTACCTGTGCTAATTAGTGCTAAAGTACTGTGAGCTCTCCCTAAAACACTGTAAAATTGGCCTACACCTGATTGCCACATTTCATTTACTTATAAGTCCCTACACTGTACTAAATGTATTCAAGGCCTGTAAATTAAATGCTACTAGTGGGCTTGCAGCACGCATTGTGCCACCCGCTAAAGTAGCACTTTAAAACATTTCCCCGGCCAGCAGTTGCAGCCTGTAGTGATGCCTTTTCCCACCTGCCATTTCAACCTGGCAAAATAAACCTTTTGCCAGTCCTGAACATTCCTTTTTAGATCGAGCCTAGAGTCAGCGCGCATGCGCTGCTCTGCGAGACTTGTACTGGAGTATGGAATAGAAGCCCCATCCACTATCCACCCATATTTGTCATTGGCTTGTGTCATTGTCATTCGTAAATGTTGGCTTCTGATTCGTAAATAGGCTTGTTAGTCCCTCCTTAGTACCGCCGTGTCTTCATTTGTAACCTTCCATGGCGACTGGCCCTTTTACTTGGCTTGTTACACGTGTGTGTTATAAATAGGTGAGCACGGTTTTGTTTATTGCTAACTAATGGGGACAATGATGGCTGCTTTTTGTTGTATTTGCAGCACGCCCACTCAAGACAATGGCAGCCACTTTTGTATGGAGTGCTATGCCACTCTAACTTTAAAAGTAGCTGCCCCCTACCGCCACAGTACAGTGGCTACACTTTTTTTTGATTACTTTTAATAATAACGCGATGTACGCTTCAGGGATACCGCGCTTTCTTTTACCTTTCTGTTTTTTTACATAAACTTGCCATGCTGAGCGCGGTGCCTGCTTTAGGGACATCGTGCTCAGTTTTTTGGTTTTTGTTTACTTTACTGGTGACCATGGCGCCCCCTTCAGGGACACCGTGCTCTGTTTCTTTTTTTTCTTTTTTACTTTAATGGTGAGCGCAGAGCCCGCTTAACGGACACCGCGCTCTGCGAAACAATAGGTCTTGCTTTTGACGAATGTTGACCTATAGGTATTGTAAATGACAATGCCTTTTAATATTACAAAAGGCACTGCCATTTACAATGCCAATAGCTCAAAATCTCGCAATTGCGAGACCTATTGCATTGTAAATGCTTGTTATTAAATGAGATTAGTTTTTCACTACTGTAAGGCCTATCTCTCCTATTGGATAACATTGGGCTGCCTCATCGCATTTACTAATTGCTAACTTTTGACTGAGAGCAGGTAGGAATATCATGTTTAGACTCAAATAAAGTGCAATTTAAAATCCTCTTTAATGGTAAAGTCGGATTTTAAGTCACAATTTTGAAAATGGCACTTTTAGAAAGTTGGCATTTTCTTCTCCATACCCCTTGTGCCTTCTGCCAGTGTCCTGGGCCACATGGCTGTAAATGGCTCTGCTGTTGGGCTTTGTGTATTACATCCAGACAGTGAGGTAAAAGGGGTCTAGGTGTTGGCAGGAAGGGCCATCCTGCCAGGATGGCTAATGGTGTTCTGTCCCACTTACACTTCATAGGGTTAGTATCCAGCAGACACAAAGGAGAATTACACTAGTATTTTGTCACCCTATTCTTCTTGGAGCCTAGGAGGTGGAAGGGAAGCACTTTCAACACCAGATGTGGAAGTAATATAGGGAATCCTCCACTTCAAAGACTGACACCAGGTATAAATAATGGACCCTCAGACCTCCCCTTCAGTACACTCCTGGACCTGTGGACACTACAGAAGGAATACCTTTTTCCCCAGAGGGCTGCCCTGCTGCTTGAGCCTGCCTTGCTTTCTTAGATAGAAGACAGGACCTCCTCCCTTCATCACAAGCTAACCTGAGTGTCTCCAAGAGTCAGTTGGCAGACTGCCTTTTCTGAGCTACAGGGACACAGCACGCTCCAGAGGTCTCCCTGCAACTGCCCAGCTGACCCGCTGCTATTGAATCTGCCCGAAACCGGCCAGCCTCTGCTAAAGTGAGTCCCTCATCCCCAAGAGGTGCCTCCCCAGGTCCTGGACCTTTGGCTGGTTTTAGAGTGCACTCCTCTTCAAAAAGGGTGAAAAACTAAAGTTTTGGGCTCTTCGCGTCTGCGAACTAATCCATTCATGCAGACACTCTGCCATCTGCAACGGCCACTAATGTGAAGCTCCAGTGAACCTGACTCGTGCTACAGAGACCGTCAACGATGACCGGCGAAGAAAGAGCTGCACTTCGGACTAAAGCCATGATAGTCTGCGGTGACTGCCAACGAGAAGTTCCATCAACGACCATCCACAACGCCCGAACAGCACTTTGTGCTACAACAACAACGATCCACAATGCTCTTCCTGCTCCTCGCAGCCTCCTCCACCATGAACTGGACTCTTCGCCAGACTTTGAGAAGATAATTTTTTCAGCAAGACTAACCTAGTTCCTGTATCCATTACGCACTCCAACATAGTCAGCCTGAACTTGTCACTTTACCCCAGTCTAGCATGACCAGAAGACCACAAGTGGTGTTTGTGCTTTCAGGTGCTATTCTTACATATAACTATGAAATTCAATATCATTGGTTCTACTGATTGGAGTTTTGTTCTTTAGATCCTATTTTATCAAAATGTATTCAAATATTCTAAATTGGTTTGGGAGTTTTCCTGTGCTGCGTATTCACTTTATTATGGTTTATGTGCTGCATTAATATTTCACATTGCGCCTCTAAGTTAAGCCAGCCTGCTTTTGTGCAAAGCAACCAAAGAGTTTAGCACAGGTGAGTTTAGTGACTTTTGTGGTTCACCCTGACAGGCATTCTGGTTGTTACCACAGTGTGGCTTCCACCTCCCTCAACCAATAACCCAATTTCTTACACTAGTCTACTGCCCCGTCCCCACCTCTAGTGCACCTCACGCATGCACCTGCTGTGACATTGTGAGACGTCTACTTGCCGAGATAAAGGATCTTGGTCTCATTAAATATAACAAAGTTTGTGTATATCACATTGATGAAGTTGTGGAGGGAGGGTGAAGAGGAGCAGCCTATTTATGACGGTCTCTGATGGTGATGGTTTGTGTTCATTATTAACCAGTATTGCAGTTGTTTTCCCTTATCTGTTTCAGATTGATTTAATTTGGCAGGTGAGAGCATCTTTATGTATGCTGGTGCAATAAAATCATAGCTAGCACAACAATCACAGTTTTTTTTTAAATTTTATGTCCACGATCATTATCAATACAAGACCATGCCCACGGTCACAGGGAAGAAAAGAAAAAGCTTAGAACGAGTGGAGACAGTGCAAAAACATGTGTATGCTTCTTTTCACGGATACTTTGCTGCTAGAGGTCTATTGCAGTGAATAGAGCACTTAACTGTATCGATTCTGGCTGATTTCGATACATTTCTTCAGAACAACACAAATAATGCAAAAATGATGATGTCAGTGGGTTTGTAAGTTGTCATACTTATCTGATAAGTGTCCAATCGATTTCACAATTATTAATCGAGCGCATCCTGCCCGATGGAGATCTATCGGCTTTTCCAGATAACCAATATTCACCCACCAGCCACTAACTGAGCAAATGGTGGGTAGCGTCTAAACTGTTGACTTTGGAATTTACAATCCGACACCGACTTGGGCACAGGCCTGAATATCATGTGATTCTATCAAATTCCTTAACCTCTCTGTACGTACAATTGTAAATATGTGGCGTGTAATGTGTAATTTGAAACATGTAGCTCCTCCCTTGATGAACACGATTGTGATTTGTTTAATCAGCACCTCGAATAATCTACAGTGCTCTTTTCCTCAACAAATGGGTCAGGGCTGTATAAACAGCAAAATACCCATAGTTATTTAACCTAGCTTGGACTTCTGTATGTACTTTGCGTATTATAAGGGCTACTAGAATTATGTTATTCTGTGGTCGCAGCGTTTTCCGCATAATTATGGATTCATAGCAATTGCCGCATAATCCACTGTCAGGCGCATCATTTGCATACTTCAACCAAAAGAAATTGGGTTTCTAGCGCCAACGGATCATAAGTTAATATTAAGAAATGCCACGCCATATCAGACATTTGCAAATGTCAACTGCATCCTTTTTAGTAGCTGATTGGTGTATGCATGTGTTAAAATTGTACTTACCAGGTGAAACTTTTTCTAAGTGCTAAAATGACAGAAAAGATAAAGAATACTCCCCAAAATGTCCCTCATTACATCAAATAATTTGCCTTTTCTTGCAGCTAAATTTAGTCAACACTTCATAATTTGCTCCTACCTTGCCGCATATTTCCATTTGCCTTGCATATTATGAACTTTACTAACCAGAAATAATCTATGCTTCAAACTCAATGTGCTGATATTCGAGGATTTATTTAAAGTTTAGTTTGACAACATTTTTGCAAAGTCTGCAGCCTTGAAAACATCTGGTGACAATTTCTCATCAATGAGGAGGAACTCGATGGTCCCATGAAACAATGTACTTTACAGACTCGACAATTTTTGTCAGCTTAATCAAACACGCCACAACTCGAGAATGGGAAAATGTGTCCTCTGATTGCCAACCCTGCTATATCTAGCAGAGAATCCAGCTGACCCGTTACATATGGTTTCTGCCGGATACAGATGCTGTGGGTCTGTGGGCATGTACAAGAGCAATTGTTTTGGTTAAATGAAAGCACATTAAGTAGAACGTTGCCCCCCCCCCCCCACACACACACACACTCCATTTGAGTACATATGATCAGCCTTTATTAAATATGTTCTGAATGCTGTGTTCTTCTGGCCCCCACCTCTTTCCCTAGTCCCCCATTCGTCCTTCCACACATGAAAGCAAATTCTGTGTGTGCAGAAAGAGCCCGAGTGTTGTCATTCAAGGAGACGCTCGAGCTGCTGAAGTACACGGGGATTCTGTTGTTCTGCCCGCGCGCACACAGTGACTTCCGGGGGTTCCTCTCTTCCCGCAACTGAGCAGTGTAAGATTTTAACGTGAGAAACACGCTCAATGGGGCAACCAGTGAAGCGGAAAAGAAGGATAAAAACTCCCAGACCTTCCCCAGTCACGTGTATTACATTTCTATCAGCGACAACGAGGTCACTGTCAACGCATGACATACAAAAATATTTAAAAAAACAGACGACAGGAAAGTAATGAAGTATCGGTAAATGAAATTTGTGTTTTTTTACATTATGAATACCCTTCTCAAATAGTATTAAAATGAACTGGAGCAGACCAGCGTCCTGTCCAGGGTCACATGCTTACCTGATCACAATGGCTTGTCCAGTCTCCTCTGCACTCGGATACACTTTGTCCCAAATGACTTTAATGTTCTGCTTGTCCTCCTCTGTGACCTGATCCATGGCGCGCGACGGGGGGACTCTGCTTCAGTCTTTCGAGGTTTCCAGCTCACAGTGCGCTACCGCGACCCTTTCCCCTTGGTGGAAGCTAAAATTACAGATGAGCTGTGTGTGTATAGACAGCTGTAAATACTTAGAAAGAAACCACTCCTTCGAGAGGAGTGGTCTCCCCCGCGCCTCTGAGGCGGAAAGCACCACTCACATGGCATTTTACGAATTCAGGTGTAACGAGGGAGCTGCGCCAAGATTCGGAGTGAGAGACACCGCTGTGGAGAACGCACAACAAACATTAGTTTATGAGCTAATGGGCTGCCGTTATGTTTAGTGACCGTCCAACTGCAAACTTGGAAAGTGCACACAGCTCACCAGGGCTTGTTATTGTGCCCTGTGGCCGATGGATTAACAGTTGTATCGGGTGCCGCATTCTTTTGCCAGGTCACACAAAGCAGCCTTATTTGCGAGCGCTTCTTGCAGGAAAACTCTAAATCACCAGAGCGCTTCATTGTGACCATACAAACAAGAGGCAGGGGATATACCATTTCTGGTGGGGGAGGGAGGTCACATACAGTCTTGGAGAGAGCCATCCCTTTATCTGGTTTGCCCAAAAACTCTAAGCATGAGCCCACCCTTCAAATGGTGTAAATCAGGGTACAAATATAATGGGGAAAAATATGATAACGACTGTAAATAATGTATTTTTCAAACGTTCTGTGTCTAAATTAAGTACATTCGATTATGTCTTTGAATTAAGTGACATTTATGGAAAGTAATAATATTTTTTAAACATGAAACACTGATAATACTCTCATGTCCTGAAGACTTTGCCGTTCGCTGCAGGAGTCCACCGCATTGTTTTAAACCCGGTTGCTGCATTTTACTGAGTCCAATCCCTGGAGCTGACCCTTGGATTTGTTGTCTGCTTGCTGTTAGAGAGAGGGCGCTGAAGACGGGACTGCGAGGACCAGCAGCCCCGTGATTGACATCAGCTGTGTCCTCTTCCCGCCTTCCTGCCTGAAGCTACAAAACTCCTCACGGCCCCCGCTCCGCGAGACGCGCGCGGGCGCGCGCCGGGCGAAGCCCGGGCCAGGTGCGGGCCCGTCTGAGCCCGTCCGAGTGCGGCTGAGGACGGGACGGGGCCACCATCGTACATCCTGTGGTCAACAGACTGTGAGTTGAGGTGTTACCATTTCTATTTCTAGAGACATTGTGTGCTAGCCCGTAGGGGTACGGGCAGCCACTCTTGTATTTATTATTCACTGTTTCCGATCTACCGGCCTAAGGTAATGGCCGCAACAGGACCGGGGAAGGGGCGAAAGTCACTAAACGGGTCGGGAGTGGTAGGGACTTTGGACAATTTTCTAATCAGGGCTTCGTCCGTGTTACAGAGTGAAATTGAGCTGACTGAAAAAAGGCTCTCCATCGAACAAGAGTTGGAAAAACTTTCTTCATTGGGAGCTATCGCACGGGCAAAGTCCCCTGTTCTTCTTTTAATTAACAGCCAAGCCAATTCATCTTTAGACCCTATTCTTGCTGATCGTGAAGGGGAAGGAAATCCACGTCCAGCCACTGATTATAGCCCGCCCAGCTCAATGGAGCAGGGGGACTTCCCCACTACAGATTCTTCCACTTTAGTGCACAATGTGGGAACTACGAGATCCGGGTTGCCAATACGATTGATACAGGATAAAAATGTGGAGGCAAATGGCCGGTCGATCGAACAGGTTGTTAGACGAAAATGGGGTGGCACGGCTATGATCAACAAGAAAATGAAAATCCAAAAACGGGCAATTGAGGGGAATATTGACCCTGTGGCCAATTCAGATAATCAACACAGAGTGTCCACTGCTCATTCTACAGCCCATGGTATTGAGGATTCGATCCCGCAAGAGTATAGAAGAGACTTTTGGGCTAAAATGGAGCAGTTATTCACAGCGACCTGCCTCCCGATTCATGATAGATTGGACTCTATTGAAAAGAGACTCTCCAAATTGGAACTGATGTACGCTTCATTGATCAGGGGGAAGGGGATAGGGGCTGGAAGGGGCGATACGGAGGGCACAGGGTCATTGGCTAAAGAATTAGATGGTTTTCAATGCTCCAACTCTGAAATAGTAAATAAAGTGATAGATCTGACTGCTCAACCAATCCCACAGGGAAATAGAGTGGGACTTGCTGACCAGTTGATACATAATGTGCCAATTCCATCGGTACCACTGGGGGATCCAAGGGGAAAGGCAGACTATGTTCCTGCTAACTTACCATCTGAGACTGAAAGCCTTAATTCCATTCTCCCTAAAATAACCCCACTAAAGTCTGTGTCTGTATCCAAGCCTGTGCTGCCTTGCTTGGATCTGCCCCCAGAGTCCATTCCCTATGTAGTGGTTCTTGTAGGGGTTCCTATTTTGAATTATGGAAAAAGGGAATCATTTAGTGAACTCAAAAACAAGTGTATTCACTGGTTAAATTGCAACAAACCCCTCCCTGTCCAGAGTAGAAGTGAACTTTTATTTGCAATACGTGTAGATTGGGTGGGCCCAAGAGCTAAGGATAAACAGGGTGACTGTGTCGTAATTAATTTCAGGGATTCTAGAAAAGTGAAGCACATTTGCACAATGGAGCCAGGTAGATTCGAATCAGCAATACAGGCCCTCCCTCTCACTTATTTCTATCCAGGGGCTCCTAGTTATGGGTTTGAAACTTCCTTGAGAGGTTGGGTGGCTCGACCACAAAATGATTTGGAGGGTTGTATCCCTCACTATGGAAGCAATAATCAAATCAACAAGCAATTCTGTCCGCTCCCACTCAAAGCATTCCACCATACTAACAGATTCAGTGTTCTGGATCTAGTCGATTGACGCCCAGAAGCTAATAAATTATTCCCTACGGTCGGGGATCATATAGGCCTACAGAACATCAAGGAAGGTTCTAACGAGCTGATTCAAAATCCTCCCAAACAGGGGCTAACAGAAGTACTGCCAAATATAAATGATATAGCGTGTCCATCTAGGAAAAGCCCAAGGAGTAGGTTCACAGAACCACCAATAATACCAGCGTTGGGCGGGTTGGAGAAGGGGAGTGTCTGGGGAAGTACTGGTAGGGTAATCATTCAATCTGATGTCAACAGGTATGCCAGTGTTCTGACTTCTACTACAGGGAAGCCTAATGCGAATATTAATATACTCTCCTGGAATGTGGCAGGACTAAAAAATAAACTGATCTGTGAAGAATGGGGCAAGTTCATAGATACTTTTGATATCTGCCTAATGCAAGAGACATGGGCTACGATTAATCTCCAGCGGATTGGCATTGTGTCTTATAATATACATGCAATAGCTAGTGGCAGGGGAAGACCTTCAGGGGGGTCTAAGTATTTGGGTGGCTCTGCACTTGGGAGTCACAGCTAGACAGCTCCAAACTAGTTCACATGATATCCAATGTGTCCTACTTGGCCTGCCAGGGAATAAACACTTAGCTTTACTGAATGTCTATTCTAGACCTTCTCCGAGCGGGCAGGAGTCTAAGGTTATTACACAGTTGAATGATTATATTCTGACTCTAGACCCGGAGTACTCTGTGATAGTAGGTGGCGATCTTAATTGCCAGTATGAGCCATTAAGTATGTTGGACTTAGATGATCCGATCGCGGAAAACATACACTGGAATATTTCTGAGCCTCTGATCCCATTGGTCAAAGCCTGGACTCCATTGGTCTTGCAGATTTTTGCTCTTACTCTTTCCTTATCCTTGAGGTCTTGCAATGGTAGATTTAACTCTGATAGACCTGGTCATGCCACTTTTAATAGAGTGGGGCAAACCTCCATTCTAGATTACATTCTGATAGAAACAAGATCCTGGGACAAGGTTTCTGACTTCAGGATTGTTGACCGAGACAACAGCGATCACAATGCCCTGGTCATGTCCCTAAAACCAGGAACTTGGGGTCTGTCCAGCTACGAAATTGAGCACAATGTGGTACTTCAATCTCTCATTCTGCATAATAACAAACGGAGAGTAAAATGGCCACATATACTTGCTAGCTCAAACAAGACGGCAGAAATATATATAGCCTGGTCTTGCCCCACCTAAGCGAAATGGCCAGTGAAGGGTTGAATTGTTCTACCTCTGGGTGGGGTACTAGGCCGGCCGAAATTCATAGTCAGCTGGCCTCTAAACTGTCGGAGGTGTTCTTTCCGGTTGGGAGCCTCAAGGATAAACTGGTTAAAACCAACCCCTGGTACAATGCTGAGTGCCGGAAGTTGAAAAGTGACTTGATCCAAGCAATTAAGGCTAAGGATAAAGAAAGGATCAAAATACTCCGAGCACAGTATAGAAAGAAGATCGAAAGTGCAAGAAAGACTTGGGAGGATGATAAGTGGGAGGAATTAAGATTAGCCCTGCAGCATAAGGATTTTAAATCTTTTTGGGCTATTGTTAGTAATGGAAGAAAAGAAACTGACACTACAATATTTTCTAACATAGCCCCAGCAGCTTGGGAAGACCACTTTGGGAGTCTATACTCATGTATAGACCCCAATGAATCAGCTTCAACTGTTTCATATCCCCCTTTGGAGTGTCGAGCAGTGGTCGCTTCGGTGATCTCGATTATGGAGGTGGAAACCGCTATCCACAAACTCTCAACCAACAAAGCGCCAGGATTAGATAAGGTCCCAGGCGAACTTTATCGGTCAGAACCCAAAGTTTGGGCTCCCTATCTCTGTGTCTTGTTTAATTCTATACTAATAGGTGCAGATCTACCAGAGACCTGGCGTGGTGCAGAGATCGTGCCTGTTCATAAAAAGGGATGCCCTTTCCAACCCTCAAACTACAGGCCTATAAGCTTGATTGATATTACCCAAAAGCTGTTTGGACGTATAGTCCTGGACAGAATCCAGACTTGGGAAAAAGACAACGATATATTGAGCACCCTGCAGGCGGGTTTTAGAAAGGGTACCCCAACTATCGATCAGCTATTTCGACTCCAGGTCCTCTACTGGAAAACCGTGAGTGTGGAAGGTGGCAGCCTCTACCTCACTTTTGTTGATCTGAGGTCTGCTTTTGACCTGGTGCCTCGAGGAATGCTGTGGAGGGTTCTCCAGGAACTCGACGTCCCTCCATATCTTCTGGATGTCTTGAGAAGACTCCACTCTGAAAATTTTGCCCAGGTCAGATGTGGGAAATATGGAGAGTTGTCTGCACGTTTCCCAGTGAACAGAGGAGTTCGCCAAGGATGCGTGCTAGCACCTACCCTTTTCTGTTTGTATATCAATGGGCTCATCAACGACCTCGAAGGTATCAAGGACACTGATGCCCCAAGACTCGCTACGGGCAGAGTACCGGCTTTGATGTTCGCTGACGACAATTTGTTGCTGTCACGAACATCTACAGGTATTCAGCGTATTCTGGACGGTTTCGTGGACTTTTGTGGGGAGAGAGGTCTGGAGATTAATATAGCAAAGACCAAGTTCATGATCCTTGTTAGACCTGACATCCTTGGCGTGGGTTTTTCCCCTATCTTTTGCCTCTACTACCTGGATTTTTGATGCTGTGATGGATTTCGTTTTTGCTGGTTTAGATGCTTCGGACACTCTGCCACTGCTAACCAGTGCCAGAGTGTAAGTGCTCCCTGTGTAAAATATCATATTGATTGGATATACCTGATTGGCATATCTGTATCCCCATGAAGTCCCTAGTAAAGTGCACTGTGTGTGCGAGGGCTGGTGATGACAGATGCTACTAGTGGGTCTGCAGCGCTGATTGCGCCACCCACCTGTGTAGCCCTAAAATGGTGTCTCAGGCCTGCCACCGCAGGCCTGCCTGCAGTCTACGGACTGCCATGTCCTCCTGGCCAGTGTCCACACTGACCAGGCCTAACCCTTCCCTTTTTATACACGTCAGTCATCCCTATGGAAGGCCCGAGGTACCCCCCTGGGCAGGGTGCAGTGTATGTAAGAGGTAGAGCATGTACTAGTGCAGGTACCATGCTCTGGTAGTGAACCGCGGCCATTTTGAGTGTTCACTGCTGCGAGGTTATCTTGTTCCTTAGGCTAACATGGGGGAGGCTGGTGCCGATGGCTATCCACCTATCTTCTCATAGGAACAAGATAAGACATGAGTGTTTGATATCCCTGAGCTCAGCATTTAATAACACACCTTTTAGGAGAGGTTGTTTTTAAATCCTGAGTTGGAGAATGGTACTTTTTGGAGAGTAGCTGTTCTCTTGTCTGACCCTTCTGTGTGCCTGGGCATGCTTGTGGATTGACTGTCTGGCTTGAGAGTGACAGGGGCTGGGGATCCCCCAGGAGGTTGGCTGAGTCAGCCCATTGCTGAATGGCGACATTTGCAAGTAGAGTGGAGGGAGGAGATAGCACCTGGGAGTGAATAGGGCTGTGCCTGCCTGCCCCACTGCTGGCCCCACCTCCTGCTGGGCGGCTGACGACTCTGCCCCTCACTCTGAAAAGAAAGCAGAAGCCAGGAAAACAAAGTGCTCCAGCAACACCCAGAACTGGATCAGACCGGGCTCAGGACCCACCTGCACAAAGACTTCAAAGACTTTTAGGGGTATAAGTACAAGACCCCTGACAACAGATTTTTAGATTCTACCATCAAGAGGAACCTCTGCTGAAAGACGGACCGCTGAAGAACTAAAGGAAGATTGCCTTGCTGTGTGCTCTAAGGGCTGACCTGTTCTGCTGTACAACTGAAGCTGAGGAGGAGAAGGAGTCTTGCTGTGTGCTGACTCTACCCACTTGACCAAACAAGACTTTGCTGTGTGCTGTGTCTGAAACCGAATCTCCAAGGGCCTGAGAAGAGCTGGCCTCCTGTTTCGCAACCCAGGGATAGAAAGGTTGCCCCGAACCCAAGACTCTGCTGTGTCCCCCCCCTGCGCTGCTGTGTGCTGCAGGGACCGTGGACTGTTCTACCAAGCTTCTCAACATCTGCCGGTGAAGTGGACGGGCTGTTCTCTGCCTTGTTGGAGAGTAACGCGCTGATCCGGGCCTGACACCGGTTGCCGCATCAAGAAGACCGACGTGCTCAGCGGCACGTGCCTTGCCGCGACCCGGAGGCCTGAAGCAGACCGAGAGTCGTACTTCCCTGCTCTACGAAGCCGCGCTGTGAGTGGCTGACTCCGGTGACGTCGACATCGTCACTGAGGGCTCGTCGAGGGAGTTGTGGAAACCTTGCACCGAACAGCCAGAGGAGCGCTTTGTACAACGAGCGCAGTGACACCGACGGAGCAACGTAGCTGCCTAAACAACGAGAGGCTACGAACTGATTCATTCTCAGTGAGTATTGAATCACGCAAGAGACTAGAGACTATCGTCTTACGATCCCGACCAACCAAGAAAGCGAAATGGTGTAAACCTGTGATACTTGATTTCAACTGCGGAAACTAGATAAAGATATATTATTTTTGATATAACTCACCTGTGCGGTCTAAGTTTGTGGTGTGCGGAGGGGGGATCATTGTGGTGTCTACGTGCAAATACCTAACACATTGCCTTGGGGATAAGCCTGTCTGCTCGAGCCAAGCTACCTAGAGGGTGAGCAGGGGTTATCTACCGTGTGTGTCCCTGTACCCTGACTAGAAGCAAGGGTCCCTATTTGGTCTAAGGTGTATACCTCTGCCAACTAGAGACCCCCAGATCTAACATTGGTGGTCAGCGGTGCGGATTAGAACCAGTATTTGCACTTGACCTGCAGTGATTCTTCGTACATCACTAATCTAGTAAGCATTTGCATTGCACGAAGTTTTTGCGAAGACTATTCTTGGAGGATCGACGAAGCATCATGTCTCTGAATGGAGTAGGTGAGGAGTCGGAATTGCAATTCGAAGTGAAAAAGTTGCTCGAATATAAGAAGGAGCAACTAAAGCAATTCTGCAAGCAGCTTGGATGCCCAGTGAAGGGCGGCGCCAACAAGACGGAGCTACAGAAAGCTCTAAGGGCCTGGTGGGAGGCCAAGAATGGCGCAACCGAGGAAACTACTGGAGGGGATGGCACACCGGAGCACGGATTTGGATCCGATGATCTGCCAGTGAATAGGCCAGCGTCTAGGGCTGGCAGCACCCATTCCAGTAGGAGCCTTTCTCCAGAGGAGCTGGAGGAAAATCAGAGGATTAGGGCCCATGAGATTGAACTTTTTAAGCTCAAAGCTCAAGCGGAAGAAAGGAAACTGCGCCTTGACAGTGAGAAAGAGGCGGAGGAGAGGAGAAATGCTCTTGCTTTGGAAGAGAGAAAACTCCAGTTGGCTCATGAGCTGAGCATGAGGGAGCTGGACATTAAAGCCAAACAAGTGGAGTCCAGCCCGAATGGTGGCAGCGCACAGCCAGTACAGGCGGGTAAAGTATACATACCGAAAGATTTGGTACAGAATTATCAGAGGGGTGAGGATATCTATGCATGGTTTAGATCCTATGAGCTTGCCTTGAAGATGAATGAAGTGCCTGAGAAGAGTTGGGGAGCAGGGTTGTGGAAGCATTTTGAGGCCTCTGGGAGGGATGTCTTAGCACCCTTAGAAGCAGCAGGGACCTTAACCTACCCCACGATGAAGGAGGCCTTATGCCTCAGGTATGGGCTTACACCAGAACAGTACCGCCAGAAGTTCAGGAACTTCAAGAAACTTGATTCGAGTACTTGGGTGGAGTGTGTGAGTATGTACACGTGTGCACTGGAAGGTTGGATAAAGGGCAGCAAAGTAACTGATTATGTGGGGTTGTGTCACTTGATTAGTTGGGAGCACTTGAGTAGTCTATGTGTTCCAGAGCTGCGCCAGCATCTTTTAGACAGCAAGTTAACTGATCCCAGTGAGCTTGCTAAAGAGGCAGACCGCTGAACTAGCACCAGGGTCAACAAAGGGGTGGTAAGTATGCCAGCCAAGGGTGGACACGGTCCCCAGCAGAAAGGTGGGGAGGACAAGGGAAACGTAGGGAGTTCTCTAAAGGGCCCCAAAACAGTTCCCAGGAGAAGGAGTCCCAAGCCCCCAAGCCTAAGAGGTCTTGGCCCCCTAAGGGCAACAGACCACCACCTACTTGCTATGCTTGTAGGGAAGTGGGCCACATAGCCCCTAACTGTCCCAAGAAACCCCCAGCACCAGCTGCTGCTCCCGTCCCAGGGTTAGCTAGTGTAGCTTTGGGAGGGGATTTGATTTCCAGTGGGGAGGAGGGATTAGCTATGATGACCCTTGTCTCTTTAGGAGACCAAGAGATGGTCCAGGATACCTTGATACCCGCTAACACTAAGAAATACGGACAAAAGGTGACCATCAATGGGAGGGAGATAGAGGCTCTGAGAGACACCGGGGCTAGTGTGACATCTGTCAGGTGTCAGTGGGTGTCTGAAGAGCAAGTCATTCCCAATGTGCTCCGCCCAGTAGTGGCAGCTGACACTTCGATACGCCTCTGCAAGATGGCGCGTGTTCCCTTTACATGGGGGGGAGTCTCTGGTACCTTGGAAGTCTGTGTCAGCGATGCCTTGCCAGTAGATTGTCTGTTGGGTAACGACCTGGAGAGTTCTCCATGGAAGGACGTAGAGCACAGAACTCACTTGGAGATGTTAGGACTGCCAGCGTGGATCTGTGTATCCACACGTGCCATGACAGCCAGTACGGGTGGATTAGTAGAACTGGAGCCTGGAGCAATGGCCCAGGGACCTGTCAAGAGAGGAAGGGGCAGAGGGCGTGGGAAACCGGCCCCCACTGTTCCCACGGTCCAGGAGGAAGCAGAACCTGAGGGGGATGCCCTGGAACCTACAGGGGAACAGGTGGCCGAACTGGGGGAATTGCCTGAGCTGACCCATTGGCAGCAAGAGGGTGGTCCCTCCAGGGAGGAATTCTGCCAGGCTCAGAAAGAGTGCCCTTCTCTCCTTGGTGTGCGGCAGCAGGCTACAGACCAGGCAGCGGGCCTAGGGTCCAAGGAACATTTGATTTACTGGGAGGATGACTTACTTTATAGTGAGCCTAAGTTCGCTGAGCCCGGTGCAGCCCGTGTGCTGGTGGTACCCGAGCGCTTCAGGAACTTCTTATTGGGTCTGGCTCATGATGTGCCTCTCGCAGGACATCTGGGGCAAGACAAGACCTATCACAGGCTTGTCACCCACTTCTACTGGCCCCAGATGAAGAAG